>NC_086201.1:26387500-26697500 GCF_035770615.1 Melospiza melodia melodia | reverse complement strand
TACTTGACTGTAATGTTAAAAAAGAGAACAATTTTTTGCTCTGGTGTATTTATAGATTTATTTATTTTTACATCTAGTCTCTTTTAGCAATTTGTTTTAAATGTCCTGGTTTTCTGTAAATTATCTTAACAGCTTCTGGACTGCTTTAAGAATGCCTGGATTGAATACTAAAGCAGAAAAAGACCTGTGGGCAGTATATGTCCTCTGCGGTACCAGAGGTACCAGGAATTATAATTGTCTGAATATCCTACTGTAAATTTTGTTATGTTATGCCATTAGTAACAAAGTAAGGAGGCTATGTTACATAGCACAAACAACAGGACACCCATCACTGAAATGAAAAGCAAAATTAGACAAGTGAGAAATGGTTAATGCCACTAAATAATCACATAGTATACTTCCATGGTGAAGAAATTGATGTTTTTAAACAATCCTGTCACAAATTGCAAGTTTACAAAAAAGTTGAAGGTTCTACCAAAACATGGCTAAAATCTCTTTTTTTTTAAACATACATATTCACACGCAATCCTTCTGAGTGGGATTATAATAGAGCTTTATTTTTAGAGCCAATAAACAACATCTGCTACTGTGTGAGTGCAGATGTACAGTTCAGTGGAGTTTGTCATCTTTGTATGACATTGCTCAAGGCACTGTTCATAGTGCAAACACTCATTTTAGTAAACTCTTGCTTAATTCGTTTCTCAAACATTCCTATCCAGCTGCATCATTCCCTGAAAAACCAAGAACCTACTGTGTAAGATCTGTTGCACAAAAAATTTCTATTGTCCCTTAGGTACTCTTACCCAGAATATGCATTTTCAATGGCTGGTACTCACTGCTTGTTTTCTATCTGGCTCCAAGACAACTTTCTAGGGAGTACTGAATTTCAGATGTCTGTTCAGGAAAATAAGTAACAGAGTAACGTACTACAATGTTAATAATTTGTACTGATTTGTTACTGAAGTTAATAATTACATGAAGTAGAATGAGTCTTTTCAAATGGTATAAGCCTGCCACTTCACTGATATAGCAAACATATCAAGCATATTCAATTAGGCAATACTAGTTTTGGTAAAATTTATGCATTTGTGAATTAAAGTGGTATCATTTGGTGGTTTAATAGCCAGATGGCAGCCACCACCCTAAATGACTGTCTTTAATTTATGATGAATATATTTTGCTAATTTTGCAAAATACATCTCACCATTATTACACATACAATACTCATAAATATTTTATTTCACTGGTATAATAATACCAATCCTGCCTGGGGATGGAATATTTCTTGTGTATTAAAATAATAGTACCAAATGTGTCTTCACTGTAACCATAGCAATGTCTGTCCTTATATGAGAACAGCCTTTCTACCAGCACAGATATTTTACAGTGCAAAAACCAGGGTCACAAACAGCAGTGGCACCAGCAGGTGAAGAACATACATTATTGTAATACCAGACAGGAAACTCTTTTTGAATCACAAAGTCTGAAAAATAAAAATGATGCTCCACTCTTTGTGTGGAACAGATCCAAGGAGAAATTGTGCATATTGATTCACAGTAGGTAGCTGGTTTCCTTCTGAATCAGCTACATCTTAATAGCAGGGATACCGTGATAGCCCTGAATGATTGATATTACAGTGAGAGCCTGACCATACAATTTCAGAAAGAATACATGCATTTTTTCAGAACATATAGCTGCCACTTGGTACAAATTCTAGTGTGGGCGAATATTTTCTGTCTCCTTCTTCCCTGCAGTTCCAAAGACAGCGTGACTCTTCATGTGTGCTACCCCAGAGTACTGCGCTTCCACTGCTCTATTTTTAGCAGCACAGAAAAATGACTCACTGTTTCATAAAGGCTTTGAAATCCACTGAGCTGGGAGTTATATGTGTCTGATTTCACCATATAGGGAGGTGGCTTTTGTCTGGTTCAGAAAATTTTAGATTTTAGGCCTTTTGGAGAGCAGCTCCAGCTGCAATGCTAGCATCCCACAGTAAACGGCTTAATGAAAGTTGCTAGTTTATGTCAAGGGAATAGCAACATCCAGTTTTCAGGAACAAGGCGTTACGCAATATTTACTTAAGATTATACAACAGGAAGCATACAACTTTCACACAGCTGTACGTTAGCCTCACTGTGAACGAACAAATTCAGAGTGAGCCACGAGACATAGGAGGGGTTACGGCTAAACTCCTGTCAAAACACGTGCCCGCACTGACAGCAGGCTGTAACCGCTCACCGAAACCCTGCTACGACTTCACAGCTCGCAGGGCCACCACAGAGCCGGTCTGCGTGTCCCCACAGACAAACATACAGGACACGAACACCGCTCCGAACCTGTGCACCCGCCGAGCCCGGCACCGCGCCGCCGCCACGGCCTCCCCGCGCAGCGCTGCCCCGGCCGCCGTGTCCGTGCCAGGGGGAGGTTCCGGGAGGCGCCGCAGGCCTCGTCCCGCCTCCATCCGCCGTCGCTCGGTTTTGGTTGTTTGACTTTGGGGTACAGCAGGAAACAAAAATAAAACCAACATCCTGCCTCTCCCCATCCCCCCCCGGCCCGGCGCTGGCCAGTGGGCCGGTACGGCCTCAGCTCCTCCCTGCTCCAACTGGCGGACCTGGCTGCTGTAGAGACTTCCCCGACTCGTCCGGGTGCGTTCTACCTTCCCCCGTTCCTTTCCCCCCTCCTTCCCTCGCACTTCCCTTCCCACCGTGCGCTCTGAGCACAGGCGGCCCAGCGCCGGAGCGGCCGCTGCGAGCGGGGCCCAGGCTCGGTCTGGGCTCGTGGTGAGAACCGAAACCGAATGTGATTTTAAATGACGCGCTTAGAAAAATTACTGGAAATCTGCATAAATCACGTTTAGTAGTTGGGGATTTTTGATTGGTTTTGCGTTTTTGGGGTTTGGGGGTTTTTTTTGTTTTGTTTTAATTAGGAGGACTGGGACCTTAAAACAAATTAGCGTGGTAAGGAATGTGGTGATCCCCGCAGCAATTCCCTGTTTTTCCTGAGTACGTTGCGCAAGTTTTGTTGAAGGCCGTAGGGCAGTGAGGCAATAGGGGAATTTAAAAGGTGTGGAGCATGCTCTGCGACTTTGAAAAATGCCAGATGAGCCTCCTCCTAGTGCAGCCGTTCCAGCACCGCAGCCAAGACAGAGCGGAGCGCAGCCCGAGCCCCCCGGCCAGGTCATCTCTGTTCTCCCCTTCCAGCACGGCTCTTCCGGCCGAGCTCGTCTTGGGAAGAAAGATCATTTGCTAAATCAGAACGACACCCACTGGAGTCATATCCTGGTTTTGTTGCTGCAAAGATGACTGTAAAAGGTTCAAGATGAAAAATACCAGTAAGGAGTTAACTGGAGCCTTGTGCATCTTCGTGTGAAATTTTAGTGTGTTATTTCCTGCTCCTTTGCTAAGTTGTTAAAAAAAAAAAAAAAAGCCTAATTAGACATGCACATGAACACAAAAATTATTGAGGCAACTTTATCTCTGATGACTATGAACTTTTTTATTTTGTCTTATAAAAGATAGGCTGATTTTTCTCTCCTCTTTGTAGAGAATTTATATTCAGTAAGTCATCTTGTTGCAGAGCCCAGATAATCAAAAGTTAGGCTGCTGGGTGTATGGTGTGGTTGATTTTTTTCTTTAACTTTTGCATCTATAATGACTGTATCTGTTATATTTGAAAAAGGGGTCATCAGATGGAAGACTGGAGCATTATGTCCTTTATCTCTTATGGCAGAGTGGATTGGCAAAGTTACAAACTGTTTTAGTTTGTACTAAAAATTCACTTCCTGTTGCTTTCACTCATTACCCGCACAGTACCCAATGAATGTTATCTGCACAGCTGGTTTGCCTTTATTTAGAGCACAATTCCTGTTCACTGCAGTCATACAGGAGAATGACTGACCCTTGTGGTTTTCTTTGGTTTTCCCACCCCATAAAATTAGGAAGTAGCCCCCATAGTAATTTGTGATCTCGACATTTGTCCAGCAGAGAATGAGTTAATGTAGTCACTGGAAAATTCTGGATGGAAACCAATGTGTTCTGGATCAGTGGTTTGGCAATGGTCAAATGCCAGTTTTCCCATGTTCTTGTGAACAGTTTTACATACAGGTAAGATAATTTCAAGACTGAGTAGAATCAACATTTTTTTATAATGAGCATGTAATGTACCATATATAAAGGAAATTCATGAGAGAAGAGGATTCATATGTGTGTTGCAAAGGCAAATTATTTTAAAGTTAATATATAAATAGTAATTCTGCATGTTTGAAATTCCAACTCGGTGGGAAATTCCCGAATAACACACACCCTTCCTTCCTCTTTTTTTTTTAACTGGTTTTAAAAGATTAGATAAAAATCAACTGGGGTAGTTAAAAAGTTTTTCTGGTATTTCCAAAAATGACCAAAATATGTTAAATTCCCGTTTCACTTTAGAGTTAAACTATTACTTCAAGGTTTTTTGAAAGTCCCAGCTAAATGTACCTGGGAGATGCTTTCATATGAAGGT
This sequence comes from Melospiza melodia melodia, assembly GCF_035770615.1. NCBI lineage: Eukaryota > Metazoa > Chordata > Aves > Passeriformes > Passerellidae > Melospiza > Melospiza melodia. The sequence goes on along the minus strand of NC_086201.1, from coordinate 26,693,000 downwards.
GCTTTGTGCCTCGCCCTTCTTGACTGCATTATGTCATGAAAACAGTGTATTTCTATAGAGTTCTCACAAGTGTTTGATGCTAGACTAAAAGTAAGTTAGCAGTAAATATGCTTTTCTTCTGGTAGAAAACTTTCCAAAACACATTACGGTGCATGAGGGGTTCCTCTGTTTTAGATTAATTTATCTCACCTGCTTAATTATGGACACAATATGTGACATTTTTGATTGTAACTTCTAGAATGTGTAGCAAAAGGATGAAAATGCTGTAAAAAAAATCTAATTCAGGTGCTAGAATCTTTTGGTATATTAGGCTTTGAAGTTGAATTGCCATTTGCTTTCCACTATGGTGTAAATAAAACTCTGCAGTATAGTGATCAAACTCTGTGGAAGGACTAAGATTTGTCTTTAGGTTTGCTCATCTGCCACTTCTCTGTATATGTAATGGAGGTCAGAGGAGGTTAGGTAGAATTTCCATAGTTGGTAGCAGTGGAAATTGAGCACAGCACCCTCCTGATTTTGTTAATCACGAGGCTGGGGGTTTTTCTAAGTTTGAATTTTTGTTCCAGTTTTCAGCATGATGGTACATGAGTGTTTAGTGAAGAAAAGATGGTCTATGGCTTATCTATACCTTCAGAATGAACCAATTTGCATATTTAAGGTTGGAGTATTTTCTTTGAGTGGGTTTTCAGTCTTTTTGAGCATGGAGGGTGTGTGTGGAAAATCCTTTTAACTCCAGATTAGAATAAATTTAAATTATGTTAATAATAAGAAAATACACACACTCTTGAATTTACAGATAATTAGTGGTTTTAAAATTACATGTTATATTGTTGCTGGGAAAAGGGCAGAGATTTTGGAAATACTTGATCTACCACTCATCAGCAAGCTGATGACTTGTTTCACTTCCTATGGAATATACAGACTTGTGGTAACGTCATTTACTCTAAAAAGAATTTACATGTCTTTCTGATTAGTATGACCTTCCAAATACTTTTAGTTTTCTAATGAACAACTGGGAGATTCCCTTGAATAAAGGAGGTCTGAGTAGTGTATGTTGGAGTGTTAGTTGAAAGTTAAATGCTTCAGATAGGAGAGTTAACTGTGGACTTGTGCAGCAGATCACTGATTTATTGCCTTTTAATTCTCTCCCACAGAACTGTCCTAGAAATGCACCTAGATAAGAATGAACAGAAGAGAGGTACTGTGGTCGACACAGGCTTTGTGTCATGCTGGTTTCCAGTTTAAAAACCAGTAGGCTGGCAATTTTAAAGGAACAGCAACAAAGTGATGACCAGGTGCCAAGTGCCAGCTTTCCTTATTCATCAGATTCAAGAAGAATTGGGTAAAGAAGAAGAAGAGATGATGGTTTTCCTGTGCCGAGACCTTGCTCCTGACTTGGCCAATGCTGATCTTAAAGAAATCCTGCTGGCTTTGAATGAGAGAGAGAAACTGACTCCTGTTGGCTTATCTGAGCTGTTGTACAGAGTTAAGAGGTTTGACTTGCTGAGGAGGATCCTGAACACTGAGAAAGCAACAGTGGAAGCTCACCTTGCCAAGAGTTTCAGACTTATCCCTGATTACAGGTAATATATCTATTTCAGATTTCAAAGCTACACTGTCTTGTTCAAAATATGTGGTTTGTTTTTGGTTTTTTTCCTTTGTTTGGAGGGGTGGGAGCAGTATGGGTGAGTTGTTTTTAAATTTTTTTTAAATTTATTTAATACTTCTCAGATTCAAAGAATATTTATTGAAGGTAGAAGAAAATCAGAAAAGGACGTTATATCTAGAGTTGTAGTTTAAAGAAAATGTCAAGCTTAGTCCCTGAATTAAACTTCAGTAGTTTCTTACTAGTCATGGCATTAGAAGCATCTGTATTTAAGGAGTTTGTGTGTTTGTGAATATAAACAGTGATGATTGTAGAGTTCTAGATTAGCAGCTAAAAATGACACTTTAAAGAATATCATTGGTTAAACATATTTTCTTTTCTGGTTTGCTTTGGGGACATAGCCACATGGTATAACTTTTCTCAAGCGACCTCTCTTACTTGTTTTACTCTGTTAGTTTTGAGAGGCTTGAATTAAGAAATCCCAGTTATTTTCTTTGAGAGACTTCAGAAAGAAATCCATATACTCATAAGGAAGATTTTCCTGTATTAAATTCTCACTAAAATAAAAATCATGTAACTAAGAGGTTAAAAAGTCAAGGATGTGTTCTGTTGTCTCATTCTCTCACTTAATCTCTGTCAAACATTGAAGAAACTTCTGTTTTCCTAACAGTAACTATTACACTGTCAGTCTGAAAAACACAGGTGATGATTAGCAAGAGTATTTTATAATTGGATCTTGAAACAGGGTACATTTTTTACCTGTTTCTTAGTTAGAAATCCTAGATTGAGACTGGAACATCGGGAGAAGTTGAGTAGTTGGGAAAGGGAGGAATCTTGCTGCAAGCTAATAATTTAGAAATATCTCAACTTTATTTCAGGGTACTAATGGTAGAGATAAATGAAAATCTGGAAAAAGATGAAGTGGGTTCTCTTGGTTTTCTACTCAGAGATTATGCACCTCGTATGAAAATGGTGAAAGATAAGGTATGTTTTCTTTAATTCTGGCATTCTCCTCTGCAGCAAAGAGACGTTCAAGTAAAAAAATATGTAGCTAGACAGCAAAGGAAAGGAGTCAGTACTGCAAGGAGTATTGAGGCAGGAGTTCACAAACATCATGAAGCAGACAAGGAGTTGTGGCTTGTGTTTCATTTTGTTGATTTTTAATTCAAGGAAAAAGAAGCATGGAAAACTAGTAAAAAAGTAGGAGGGAACAGTGCTTGTTATAGTGTATGGTGGTTGAATGTACTTCATGGGCAGGCATTTTACAGAAGTCTTTCTTCAGTATTTCTGACCTGAAAGTTTAACTAAGAATGATCTCAAACCAATAACCATTTGAATTCTATCTTGAATTACAAAGTCACTTTTTGTTTGTGCTCTGCTTCACTTGCAAAAGAACACATATATTGTAATTACGTCTTTATAGCTTTGCATTCTGAATATTTTTCTTAAGTCCTCTGAGAAAGCAGAAATTCAGTAAAGAGGACTCAGAAACCTTGACCACCGTGCAGAGAAGACTGAAGATTTCTGTCTTCCTCCTTTGAGGGTTTTTTCCTTTTCTGTCTTCAGTCAGAGAAGGAGAGAGGCCCTGAAAATTTCCCAAAGCTTTTCTTGCCTCTTGCTTTGTGGCATGTGAGTGGCATTCACATTGACTGGCTTTGTAGCAAAAACAAAATGCAAAACTGTTTCCTCAAAAATTTAAGATTGATTTTTAAGAATATCACTTTGTAGTTTCTATTACTCCTGTAATAATATCAAGGATTCATATGTCTCTCAGATAATTTTCTTAGAAGGTGTAACATCTCTAATTGTTTATATAGCCTTTATGACCTCTCCATGGTATTTTCTGTGTTGCTTTGTTACATCTGGTGGAGAAAAAAATACTGATGTGTTTGGGTTTATGTTGCTATTCTAGAGTTTTCTAGCTCTTATAATTGACCTAGAGAAGCTAAATTTGGTGGCTCCTAATCAACTGGATCTGATAGAAAACTGTTTTCGAAGTATTCACAGGATAGACTTGATTAGGAAGATTCAGACGTACAAACGCAAAGGTAGGATGCTCTTTTTGCACTGGTTACTCTTGATAGCAACAATCAGATGTGCTGAAGATAAAACTATGACTTACAAATAAGGGTATTTGCATTCTTCATAGATTTAGGTTTTCAAAACAGTTGAAATATCATGGTGTATTTGTGTTTCTGTTAAATTTGCAGCTTCGGTGTCCTCCGTTCATTGTCAGCCAGTTTATGTAAATGCTCATCCAGCCTCTCTCCCTAATTTCAATCTGATTGAGCCTTCTTATCATTCAGGGGTAAGTATACAAGAAGTGAAACAAATCCTTTGCTTCTAAATATTGCCAGACTTTAAAAGGAGATACATCTTTCAGACCCTGAGGAATTAAAGATGGCTTGTGACTAAAATATTGCTTGATTTCCTTCTGTTGTTCCTGTTATTTGCTGATCTGATTAGGATCTGATTAAAATCTGCCTGAGAAAGATGCCATTTAAAGGACTTCTGTGAATTTATTCCTATTAGTTGAACATATAAAATCTGCATCTTGAAAGTTTTTTTGTATTACACTGTGGAGGGTGAAGTTTTGCTTTGACTGTTCTTTGCAAAACATATTCTTCTTCTTTGTACCTTTGGACCTTTCCAGGAAAGTAAAGCTGAAAATGATAGCTTTCTTAAGAAGAGTTTTTCAGGGTTTTTTTTGTGGTTTGTTTTAAACTCAGTTTAAGAAGATTTCTCAGTATCTGAAAAGTCATCAAATCCTATTGCATGCAGTATTCTTTATATTTGAGTTAGCTCTGATATTGTATTAGTATGACCTTTCTTGAAGTCTTTAACCTTGCTAAATGTGATGATATTCATTGTCATGTGTTCAGTAAACATGCAGCTCCCTGCTGCTGTATAGGAAACAAAGTTCACATCTTCAGAGGCTTTTCCTTGCTGTTGATGGCAAGCTGGTGCTTTTTTTTTTTTTTTTTAGGAAGAGGAGGAGCAGTTGGGTGTTTATTATATTTGTCTGTGCTCTGGATAGGTTTTTTCATCTGTTATGTTGTAATTATATTTAGCTGATAGTAATTAATCCAAAATATCATTTTACCGAGGAAGAAATACTGCTGTGTTTTATTTTGGAACACGTTTATTAATTCTTGAAGGAGAATAGGAAAATTGTGCCTTTTTCTTAATTTCAGATTCAGAATGAGGGCATGAAAAAATTACAAAATGGATCAAGTCTTACTCTGGGTAAGAGCATTTTATCTAAAAGTGCCAAATGATGAATTTCATTACATCAAAAGGACTGCTATTTGATAATTGTGTTCATGGCTAATCCTGTTAATAACATCAGGAGCAGACAGTATTTGATATCTCTCAGAACTGAGCCTGGCCTTACTGTTTGGTCTTGTATTTGCTTTGCTTGCACTGCCACATCTTAAAGCATTCTTAAAAATTGTAAGCTTCCACTGTCAAAACTTCTTAACAGAATAAATATTTTATTAGTAAAACCATGGATAAAATTGGCTAGCCAGCTCTGGAGGCCTGTGTAGTGCAGTTCTGCCCATTAACTCTGGAGAAGGAAGTTTTTGTGTCAGTTCAGCAGTGAACTGCCCACCAGGCCAGCCAGAAGTTGTGCATTGAATACCAGGTTCTTTCCATGTGTATTTTGTTTTCTCTGGAAACCTCAAATACCTCTCAAATATGGTGATTTTTAAAATTAGTTGGGTGAATTCTTTCAGTGTAGAAGAAATTCATTGTTTCTTCTAGTCCCAAGCAATGCAGAATGAAATCCAGCTAACGTTTTAGAGGTGAATAATTTAGGGATTTTTAAACTTCAGTGGCATACATAGAAACTAAGCAGTCCCAATGGGTGAGAACTTGCTGAAGTAGATACATTCTTCTTTATAATTGATTTAGTGATTAAAAGATATCACTGGCATTTGCATACTGAGATTGCTTCTGTATGTTTTAGCTGCAGCAGAACCACTTCACTTGTCCATTGAGGAGTCAGGATCAGTGCCACATAAGGTATATTCTTGTGTATATGTATGCATGTAAATAAATACAATCTCCGTGAATATTTTCTTTAGTTTTTTTTGTGTTTCATTTTGATATTTCCTTGAGTTGTGTTCAGACAGAACAATGGGTACATCCTCAGCCATAAACAGGTTCTGTGAATTGTTTTTGGAGAATATCTTTGAAATATAAAGTGTTTGCTGCTACTCTGGAAGCAGCAGTGTGCAAAATACATGTATATATGATGTGCACACAGAAATCACACATTTGTTAGTGGAGACCAAGTTAAAACCTGTTGAAGTTCAGACCTCTTGCCACATGCATTAGAAATCACAGAGCTTCTTTGCATGCAGTAGATTTTGTTCTTGATTCCTTCCTCACCCCTTGCTTTCGAGGCAGAAGACAGACATGCTTTGGGGATTAATGATAAGGATGGCCCATTGCTGTTTGCACTAGTTCTCCTATAGGCCAGGAACCAACCTGTAACAAATTGGTTTGCTTCAATCAGTTCTCTTCAGAGGGGAGAGGAATTGTGATAGAGTCATTATGGATGACTTAGGAATAAGGAGGTTGTTCAAATAAATAAGGAAATAAATTTTCTGATGAGCAGTGCTTGCTTGCTTGCACACCTGAGGAATACAAAAGTTCTCCACATTTATTGTGTTGGCAGTATGAAGCTTGTACAGTTTTAGTTTCTGTTTAAGAATCTTTATGGTAGTGAGATTATATAAGTATATAGTACAAGTACACAAGTACACAAAAACTAAGCCTGTACTAGAAATAGAGGAAAAGAATCATTAGTCCCTTCCTCCTGTTTTTTGTGACATAGATAAGACACATTACAACCCAGTAGACAGATTTCTGCTAGCTACTTGGTGGAAAACAACAGAATGTTATTTAATATATCTAAAACATAAAATTTGAGAAAATAATATGGTCTAAAAGTTGAGAAAGTGATGTATTAACTTTGTAATTGTCCTTTCACATTTCTCAGATGTCTGATGATTCCTACAGAATGCAAAGTCAACCTTTAGGAATATGCCTGATAATAGATTGTATTGGCAATGACACTGGTAAGTCTCTGGAATTTTAAGTCTCTTAACTTGTTAATCTCAGATCATTAGAAGAATTTAATTTAAAAAATATAATGTACATTTACCAGCCAGATTAGGGTAGTGTTGTCCCAGTCATTTAATCTACCAATTCTAGTAAGGGTTCAAAGAGTTGGAAGGGACAACATCAGGTTAAAGCCAACTGTCCTAATTATTGGAGACAATGTTTGGTTTTTTTGGTGCAGAATCTCTGAATGAAAGAACTTGGAAGAGGATAGACTGAATTTTGGGATGGGCAAAAAGGATATTCAGCAACCAACAGAAAAATTAGGCTTACAGCAGTCATACAGTCATACAGCAGGTTATTGGCAGAAGTGGTAGTGTTTCCCACCAGCTAACAAAACCAAAACTGTTGTGGATTTCAAGTGCAGTCATATTGGACACCAGAGATTCTCAATAGCCATGAGGTCCTTTGTTAATGATGCACCTGGGCTTCTGTCCTATCTTGCACAGTTTAGCTGAAAGTGTCACCACAGTGAAACTGAAAGTGTCACCTCTGCTGGCAGTGTAGTCACTGCCATGGTGTAAATGTGGGCGTTTCCTAATTGCCTTTGTAGAATCCTAGAATTAGATCTTTGCACAGTCGAAATAACCCCTCGCTCTCTAAGCACTGTAACACATGAGGCTAAAAATAAAAATGAAGAGAGTATTTGCAGCCAGTTCTGTAATAGGCTGGGAGATGTAGGGAAGGAGAGGCTTTCCAGGCATGTCTTTTGGTTTTCTCAAATGTAATGGTCCAGCAGATGAACTAACTTAGAATTGCTGATGTAGTTGAAGGGCAGTGCTTGTGGAGCTCACACACAGAAAGTCTGTATCTCAGATGTATGAAGTCACATTTAACAGGATAGAAGGCAAGACTTGCACTGAAGTACATTATGGTGCTAGTGGGATTCAGAGGAGATAGGGCATTTGGCATTGCTTAAAAGGAGTTTGCTAGAAAGGCAGAAATAGTTGTGCCACACTATTCTGATATCTGAGTACACTGAAGAAAAAGAAGAGGGAAGGGAAAACATTAGAAATGGTATCTGTGTCATCCATTAGAATCTGTAGCTGTCCCAGGATTTAATCTCAAGAAGAAGAACCAGTAATAGATACTGTAGGATCAAGAATTACAACACTTTATAATGCCCAGTGAAAACAGTATGACTTTATCAAATGCTGATAAAATTCAAATAGAAATGCACCTTGCTCTTTTGTAAATAGCTGCTTTTGACTTTTCTATTTGGAAATCAGTTTTAATCCTTACATTATATAAACAATGAGGGGAGAAAAGGTTAGTGTTTTATGTAGAATGGAGATGCTGAAAAATCAGCAGAGTTTGTTGGCAGATGGCTAGTGTTGAAGAAATAGGTAGTTTCTGATCTCAGGCTGCAGCATGTAATTCTTTTCCTACCAGAAGCTGTGCATGGGCAATGTATATGTGCTTTATACTAAAGATCCAATGCTGTAAGTCATAGTAGCAGCTCGTGGTTCTCTGAACACTTAATACCTGTGGTTTTAACCACCATGTATCTGGTTTCAGTCCCATGTTAAGAAACATCCAAAGTAGTTATTCAGATCTTAACACATTTTCCTGCAGCACAGGTTAACACAAATACAGTAAGAGTTAAGTCTTGTGGTTTGGCTACCTACAGTTTTAATTTCTAACTTGATTGAAAGAGTTCATTATTCAGCTTTTGTTTTTTTTGCCTGAGAATGCCATTCTGTCCCAGTTAAGACTCCAGTGTCCACTCTTCACCTGGCGCTCATCACTTAAATTTTTAGGAAGCAAAAATGACTGCAGCAGGTTCAGTTTTGACTGATGAAAGAGAACCTCTGTGTTTCTTATGCAGTTCTGTGTATCTATAATAGACATTCAGAGTAATTGAGACCAATTAAAAGGTGGAGCAGACTTCCTATGCTGTCCAGATCACTCTTCATCATTTCAAGTGTGGTTTTTCTTGACTTATATTTTAAGTCTTAGGAATCTGGAATACTAGCTCTAAAGGAAAACATTTAAGTGTCTGTGGAATGTGAACAGATACACAGTGTCTCTGCTGTCATGAAACATGTAACTCACGGGAAAGACAACATGCATATAGCACTATAAGTATGCAATGCACTGTGATCAACACCAAGTACTCCTGATTTTTTAATTATTGTGCTAAAATAAACTACTTAGTTTCAGTAGTAACTACTGAAATAGAAAAACACTGTAAGTACTGTAATTCAATATAGATGAGATTAAGCCTTGGTGTGCCTTGGTTTAATTACTTCTTGCTTCTTTCAGATGTGTTGGAAGAGACCTTCAGAGGCTTAGGCTATGACGTTCATTGTCACAGATATTTAAATATGAGCTCCATGAATCAAACATTGCTTGAAGTTGCAAGGTGGCAGAAGCACAAAAATTGTGACAGCTTCGTTTGCATATTGGTCAGCCGTGGAAACTCTCAGAGCATCTTCTGTACAGACCACACCTTTTCTGGATTCCCTTTGGAACAAATAAAGAAATACTTTACAGCAGACTCATGTCCTGGACTCCTAGGAAAACCAAAGCTTTTTTTTATTCAGAGCTATGTTGTGCCAGAAAATGAGCAAGAATGTACCTGTCTGTTGGAAGTTGATGGCAATGCTGATAATATCAGAGCTAAAGTCACTATTCCCCATACAGCAGACATTTTTTGGAGTCATTGCAAGGTGGATGTGTCTACACTAGAACAATCCCCAACTGCACCCTCAAAATATCTACGCTGTCTGGCTGAGCTACTCCGTAATCCTTATAAAAGGTAAATTAAAGGAAGAGGAAAGAAATAACCCTTTTTCTATTATAGCTTATTGTCATGGAGAATGAGAAACCTTAAATTTCAAACCATCTGGTCCTGAAATGTGTTTTCTTGCAGTGTCATAGTCTAAAAGACAAGTATCCTCACACAATTGCATAGAAAGGTAGCCTAAACCAGGAGTGAAGTTTCTGATGTTACAGTGTAAAGTTAAAGTGTGTTATGGCATTGGGGTTTGCAGAGTGAGAAGGGAAGAACCTGTCTTGGACAATGTATGTCAGTGCATTAGACAGGATTGGAAACCTTCCTTCTGCAAGATAAACAGGCTTCTGTTAAATTGAGGATTGCCACGTACCATTAAGACAAGCTGTGCTTGCAAATATAAACAGTCAGTGCTACTTAAGGATATCAGGACAAAGGCAATAGAGAGGGAAGGATTTTCTACTTTCTCTAAATTTAATTAACCCTTTATTCACAGAGCAAAGTGATTTCCAACATGTAATCTTGAACTTAAACTATCAGAAAATTTTTTCTGTTTAAAGAGATCAAAGGGAATCTGTGGAAAAGGCAGATACATTTGGATATATAACTTACCAACACAGGCTTTATTTATACAGCTGATCTACCGGGGAACTAACTGTTATTCAAGGTAGTTGCAGTGCTAACATCTAGTACCTTTTTACAAGCCCTAAAGCCTTGTCCTGAAATCACAGATCATCATGTGAGCATAATCAATATCACAGCAATGATTTGTCTCAAAATGCATGTGCAGCCTTGTGTGTTAGAGGTCTTGCCTCTGCAGTAGAGACTGAAATTGCTAACTTTCTCCATGCTGAGTCTGAACTTATCTTCTCTCTTGTGCATTCTTAAATGGTGTCTTGCTTAATTCTCTAATGGGATGCTTTTGATTCTTTTGCTGCAGGAAACTCTGTATATTGGCTATCCATATGGAACTGAACAAAAAAGTTTATGATGGGAATATGACCGCTGACCCAAGCCAACAGTACTCACTGCTGCTCCAGCACACACTGAGAAAGAGACTTTTTTTCCCACCTGATTGCTGTTAAAAAGTACATATCTAAAGTTACTAACAAGAAGCATTTGCTATGATGCAAAGTTTAATGCATACTTTTATTTATGCATTGTTATTTCGTGTATATCTAAAGTGCCTGTTGCTTCCAAACACAGGAATTTACAAGCATTTTAGTGTGCTAAGACACTAAATTTTGTATTTTAATATCATAGTCTCTGAAAGCTTGGATGAGAATGGTAACTATTGTATGGCAGTGTAGCATATCTTGTTACTGAATGCCACGGGTAAACAGAGTGTAAAGAGATCTAAACTGTATAGCTGTTGGGTTTTCCAAGAAAGAACAGAAGTGTTTTTATTGCTTCATTGGTGGTTTTTAACATACCTCCTAGCAGTTAATATTTGAACAAATATACTGAAATGTATTGATTATTTTCCCCTGCACCTAGTAGTGGCAAATGGCTCAGGAAAGCATTCCTACCCAGTAATGCCAGATCTTTGCTAACAAGTTCTGGCTTGCATGCCTCTATAGACTGGCAAAACAGAAGGGAGAGAAAGATGGTCTTTTCAGTAATCTGGATTCCATCTGTTTGCTGCATTAAAGATTCCATTGTTAGAACTGTCCACTGCTCACAGGGGTTCTGTGTTAATAAATGAGACAGTCTGCCATGCTTTGGGCCAAGTATGTTTTCTGCTAATGCAAAAATGAGTGTACATGTGACAGGACATTACAGTCATCTGCCACACAGTTAAAAACATGCGGGATTTTGGCAGATGTCTTGTGGAAGCTGAAACATGATTCACACTCATTGTACCAGGCATCATTGTAGAAAGATACTTCAAAATATTTCAATTTAAATGTAGCATGTAGCAGCCATTGGCCTTTAAGACTGTATTATGTTAAACACCCCACCCTTACTGTTTTTGCTTATGAAAAAGAATATGCCTCTATTAATTAATTTTTCCCCAAGTGCTCTTGTTCTTGTAAAAAAAGAAAAGAGAAAATTTTCCTAAATACAAAAATTTTTCTCCAATGTAGCAGTTGCCCAACTAAAAGTTAACTGCCTTAAAGTTCAGTTAGCCTGCTTGTATAACCTAGATGGGTTATATTGAAGTTTATTGTCACTGAACTTAGTGACAATAAAGTAGGCCACTGGTAAATATTTAATTTTTACTCCTAATATAGTGTCCTATGTGAGAAAATAATTCAAGGTCCTGGTATGCTTTGCTTGGTTTCTGTTTAAATTTTTAATGGAAAAAGAGAAGGATACAAAATGACAGATACAGAATATTAGAAGTTACTTCCTGTGGTGGCTGGTAAATGAACTAAATGGTGAAACAAACATTTCCTGTGGTTGTAGAAATAAGGTGTCATTTCAAGTTACATGTATCTAAGTAATGTTAAAAAATGTGATCTTCTTCACAGATTAACTTCACTTTCCCATTTCCTTTACTAGCTTTTGCATTTGACAAGCACCTCTGCTACCCTATAGACAACCAAAAGCAGGGAGAATGGAACAAAGAGGAGACAGATGAGGAAAAGAAATGTGGAAATTTTAATCAGGAACAAGAAGGGGAATGGTAGGGGGCATCAAGAGAAGAACAAGTAGGGGAAAGACGATTCGGAGGAGAAATACAGTATTAATATTGGAAGGAGAAGAAAACAGGAAAAAGGAAGTGAGAATAATAGTGGCTGTCTTTACAGACTCAAATGATGTGGTGAGTTGGTTGATGTTTTGTGGATTGGTTGCTTGGGGGTTTTGAGTGATGCTAAATGCAACTATTTACTTAAAATATTAGCAGTAGAATATATTCTACTTTTACAGTTTTGTGACAAGTTTGATTTGGGAGTTAAGAAGGATATATGTTCTTTGCCTTGCTGCAAGACACAGTAAGTAAAATCCGTGTCCCTTTCATTAAGAAATGATGCAGAAGTGCTGTTTTGAAAACTAGAGGCTCATGTAATCAACCCTTTCAGTGTAAAAGCAAGGGACTCTCTTTGTGAATGGCTGCTTGGTTGGAAGTGGTTGTAGCCCTCTAGAGTTGTGGGGACAGACACGTATTGTGCAGCGTTCATGGGCGTCAGATACAGATTTTTTACACTGATCCTCAGTACATTCTTAAGCCGTAGCCATGCACAATCTCTAACCATACATCTAAGCATTATTTATTGCCTTGACACCCCTTTCAGGAGTGGCATTCAAGCAGGCTGGTTCCCTGTACCTGTTGCATAGTGACTATTTATGCAGGACTTCTATGCAGGACGGCAGTTGTCCGTCACTTCTCCTGTTACAGAATCATGGACTCATAGAATCCTGTTTATACAATCACAGACTCATAGAATCTGCTGAGTTAGAAGGGACCTGTCAAGATGATCTAGTTCAACTCCTGGCCCTGCACAGGACACCCCAAGAATCCCACCATGTGCCTGAGAGTGTTGTCCAAAAGCTTCTTGAGCTCTGCCAGAGTTGGTGCGGTGACCAAGTTCCCTGGAGAGCCTGTTCCAGTGCCCAAACACTCCCTGGATGAAGAACCTCTTCCTAAAATCTACCCTAACCATCCCCTGACACAGTTTGATTTCTCCAGTCCTGTCAGTGGTCACCAGAGACATGCAGAGACTTGATACCTCTGCCCCTTGTGAAGATGTTGAATACTGCAATGAGGTCTGCTCTCAGTCTCCTCTTCTCCAGCCTGAACAAACCAAGTGACCTCAACCCCTCCTCAGAGGGCCTCCCCTCCAAAAACCCTTACCAGATTTCTGTGTCCCTCCATACACATGATGGGGACTGTTTCTTCTTGCTGTAGTGCGCATTTCAGTGGATGCAGGGTGTGGACTACATCAAGTTGTCCCTGTACTGCAGACAGTGAAATTATCTCAGGTTAAATGATCCTTAGCCAAAAGAAAAGGGGGAAGAGAATTTTGGATGCATCATGAGTTTAGGGTCTTAGCACAGGAACATAGAGAGTGATGTGCTGGTGAAATTTCACGGTCTTAGACTGCCGAAATGTCCAAAGTTTTCAGAACCTGTTATTGAAAGAGGTAAAACAAGCTATGCTGCTCCTGCATTGTGAGAGGTTGGAATAAGGCTGCCAGAGTGACTGCTCTGGCACTTAACTACAGTTTTGGTTTCTGATAACTGGGAAAAAAAATTTCTTGTAGTTCTGTATGTGCTCTGTATATGGAAGGTGATGCCTTTAAGTGGCTCAGAAGGTGTACTCATGAGGCAAGAGAGTCAGTGGTGTTTTGTACCAGACTTGAGTTGCTTGGTTTTTCTCAGCCACCTACACTGATGTAGCTAAGCCATCAGTTGACTTGAGTTACATATTTGGGTAATTACAGTGGTTACCAATTCATTATCCAAAACAGAAGTTACATTCAAGAGGATGTTACTGTGCTAGCACTTGTAGATGGAGTATGTTGTGGGCTGATCTCCCCTTTCAACTCTTCACAAGATGTAACAGCAGCAACTATTACAGATACCGGAGTCAGAGAAGCTTTTTATGGAGTTTCTGAGAATTCTTTTCTGCTTTCCAGAGTTTCAAGTTTCTGACATGCAGAACAGTATTGCTGAGAAGAGGCTGCTGTCTGTGTGGATGATCTATATTCAATTTAAATTAAATATCCTGTACTGAATTATTTGTCAGCTTTTCTGTGGCTGGTTTAAATTATGTCTATTTTTCAGCTTCTGTATTAGAAACAATAATAAGACACTATAATTGGATACAAATGCTGGGTTTCATGCTCATATTCTGAATAAAATTTCTGTATGCAGTCAGACTGATTGTCCCTGTCTCCCTCTCCAAGATCACCTGAGACCTATTCTGTGGTCCCTCTGGACCATATAATAACTCTGAAATTCTTGATCTGTTTATCTTGCAGACCTCTGTAACTTGTTAAATTAGGCTGTGAAGTTTACAGCTCTATAAAAACGAACTGACATAATAAAGGACAGCAAGCCTTATAGTTTGAGCAGGTAACTCAACTGCTCTTGGTGTGTTGGGCAACAACTTCTGGCATGAGCAAGCAGACGCTTCCCATCCTGTCTCCATTGACCCGAGGTTGTGGGGTGATACAGGGGACCCCGGGGATGCTGAAGGCCCCGAGGGGCCTGCACTGAGCAGAGTCTGCTCACCTTCCTCCTCCTCCCTTTACTGCAGCGGACGCACAGATCTACGTACAGACGGTACTGCAGCCCCCTCCCACAAGCACTGCTCTTCGAGCTTCCTTCCAGTGGGGAAGCAAAAATTAAAATAATGTGCCTGAAATGTTTGAGGCCTTTTTGCGATGTAGCCTGCTTTAAAATGGCTTGGCAGCGAAAGCGAGGCGAATTACGGGTCACGTCTTACACTTGGTACCCGAGGCGCTGCCTGAAGCTTTTTCCCGGTCGCTGGCAGCGTTGCCCGAGCTCACGGGCCCGTGGAACGCGGGCGGGCGGGCTCCGGCCGGGGCTGGCCCGGCGGGGCGGGGCGGTGCCACCGCTCGTGTGAAAGCCGCGGCGGGCGCTGCCAGCCGTGCCCCGCGCCTCGGACGTGCCCCCGCTCCTTCCCGCGCATCCACCTGCTCTGGCATTCCGCCCTGCTGCCGACGCTGCCTCCTGCCGCGGGCGGGAACTGGGCGCGCTTCCCTCGCCGGCGGCGAGCCGCAAAAAGACCGCGAAAGGGGCCGCGAGCCGCCGTCCCGGGCAGCTGCCGGGACAGGGATCGGGACTGGAATTCGTGAAAGAGGTACCACAATGTGGGGCTGAAATGGAGAGGGAAGGAAGGAAGGCTCTATCTCCCGAGCCCGTAGCGTGACTCCCGCCGGTTTTGTGTGCGCCGGCTCCCGGCTGCGCGCGGCCTCCGCGATATTCCTACCGGGACCGCGTGCGCCTGCGGGCTGAGCCTTCGGCCTTTGCGGGCGCCCCGGCTTTGCACTATATCTAAACCCTTGGGGCAGTGCTCCTGGTCATCTAACACAGTTAAAAAACTTAAAAGAAAAGGTAATTTTACATTCCTTATCCTGCTTATTTCATACGATTTCCTTTCTCTGAGGCGATATCTGAAAGCATACATCAGAGATGCGGATTGGTTACTTTTCTGCGTCGATGCCCCGTGCTGACCAAGCCTGGGCAGCGAGCAGATCCTGCACTGACTGTGCTCCCTCGTGTAGAAACCTTTGCTTGCAACTGCTCTAAGCAAAAGATTAAAGACCTACCAGCCAGAAGGCACTGAAGCACCTTCTTACCTATTTAACCTTCCAGGGGCAGAATAGGACTGCCTGGGCTACATGGAAGAAGTTGGTGTAGTGGAAGGTTGATTAGTCTCTATTAAACCTGAGTAAGAGTGAGTTGCTCATGCAGAGCCTATTTAGACTGAGCATTGAGTGCTATTACATTTTAACTGCCTGTTACTTGTAAGGGAGGCTTATAAGGGTTTTTCTATGCCAAATGTCACATACAACGTGGAAGCAAATTACAGCTGGGAGTGGATGGCAATTCCACGGCTTCAGCTCGGGTGTCAGCCAAGGTACAGAGGAACACCTCCCTGCTACAGCCAGAGAACGAGAAGCTCTTGGACTGCAGATCAGGGAATATGCATGAACCACTGTGCTGTCTCCATTAATAGCTGTAATAAATTACTGCAGGGACTCTTCCCCATTACAACAGAAAGAAGCAAAGATCTGAATGTGGAAGATGTTCAAAAGAAAAGAAAATTCAGACCTTGAGGTCATCTAACACAGTTTTTAGCTCAGAGTAGGGCTAACTCCAATTATAGACTGGGTTGTTTGGAGCTTCTGCCAAATCTGGTCTTCTGTGGTCTGTGTTTAGACAAGGAAGTAAATTTCACATTTATTTAAATTAAAAGTTAATTCAAGGCTTCCAAACAACCATTGGGTAAAATTTTAGTAGAATTGCTGTATTGAGGATTCAAGTGTTACTAGTGTTTGCTTTCTGCTTTCAGACAGAGAGAAGCTGTTTCAGCTGTGGGTTCCAGCAACATGGAGAATGATATCAGCTTGAAGTTCCATCAGCAGCTTTTCCTTATTAGTGAAAATCTGGTGACTGAAGATGTAGCAGCTTTAAAATTTCTCTGTACTGACTTGCTCCACCTCAGTAAACTAGAAGGTGTGAAGTCAGCAGCAGACATCTTCAAGCTCCTTATGGCTCAAGAATATCTGAATGTAGAAGACACTTTCATACTAGCTGAACTCTTATACAGAATTAAATGTCACTCCTTGCTTGAGAAACTTGGTTACACCAAGGAGAAAGTACAAGAACGTCTGAGTGAGAAGGGAAGAATATCTCCATACAGGTAAGCTGGCAGTGGAATTCTCTTCCCTCCGTTACTGCTATCTATGCCATACTGTTTTCCTTTCCATTTTTTGAATTATTGGATTGCCTTTGGTTTTTATACCATCTTCTGTTCCACTTTTATCTCACTGCATCTCTGTTACAGGCAGATGCTGTATGAATTGTCAGAGAACATCACCAGTGTGATGTTGAAGGAAATCACATTTCTCCTGAGAGACCATCTTCCAAAGCGATGCATGATTCTTGTATGTCAGGAGTGAGCCAAATGTGTACATGGTGGGAAGGGAAGAAGGAAGGTGGGAAATAGAAGAAAAAGTGGGAGAAATGTTTGGCAGAATAGAGCATAATATGCAACTAGACTGGTTGTATTCACAGGGATAGCAAGAAGGAAGATGTTGACAGGCAAGAGTAGAATTTGGTCCCTTGTGCCAAGGTTGGTCACTGACAGTTCACAGAGTATAAAAATGTGACAAATCAAATCTTTGCCCTGCTTGAGCCATATGCAAGGGAGATTCATGTCACTGGTACTGTTTCACAGCAATGGAGCCTTCTTGAAGCCACGAGTCATTAATATGGTTTGGGTGAATCTGTTTAAACAAGACCATACCAAATAAAAACACAACCAGTGGCTTTCCATGAAGCAACATTTCTGCTTTTATGGTGATGTAAAACTGACTGGTCCTTACTGGGAGCAAAGCAGATAATAATGTGATTGTCTGAGACAGGGCTGAGAGGCAAGTTTTGATTTCTAAGGAACAATAATGATATTTTACTCTCTCCTTTTGGCTGTCAGTCTGCTTTGGATTTGCTGACTTTATTGGAAAAGCAGAGCCTTTTAACTAAAGACAATGTAAAGATACTGGAGGATGTCTTTATGACCATTTCACCTGATCTCCTGGAGACAATAGACCTCTACAAAAAGGGAAAAGGTGAGAAATTCATAGTCTAGGAGTAGGTTTGCTAAAATGCAGAAAGCACTAGATAGGTCTGGGCTACTGAGCTTAAGGTCATATGTGTATATTGCTGAAGTGGGGGCTAGAGTGGCATAAATCTGTTGTAACAATTCCTTGCCTGCATTACTTCCTGGCTGAATTCCTGAAATTCAGTACAGGGATGTGCTGGAATATCTGAGGCCACATAGAGCAGCCCAGCACATACAGAACAGGCTGGGAAACTGAAAATCTGCTTATAGCTATGTCTCATTTCTCCATTTGCCCAGCAATAGTATTGAGATGACGACCACTGTCCTGTAAAAGGCACTCTATGATCTGTGAATGTGCACTACATAAAGGCAGTTGCCTGCTAAGAGGCTGGCAAGACAAACTCTGTGTGCATGTGTGTCTGATACATGGACTATGAGCATACAGATGATTTTTGATTTTAAATTTTAAAAAGAGATTACTGATTCAGGAGAAAATAAACAAAAAATATCAATTTCAGTAGTAAGAATGCAGATTCTTCTTAAATACAGGTAATTTCTAAGCTGATAGCAAGATGAAAAATTAATTTGAATGTCTTGGGGAGAATCTATCTTTGTACCATGGGTATCTTTTTGCAATATTGATACAAATAGAAGGCTTTCCTTTGTCACAAAAATAAATACAATAAAAATAACCAAAAAATGTTCAGAATAGATCTACTGAACATGATCATGCTATCTTGTGTGGAAGAATTATTCATTTCAGTGAAACAGTATTTCAGATGCAAAAAGTGATGTATTGTAACTAAACTCCTTTTTGCTGCATCCACAAATATTTGACTTATCTTCATTAATATCTATGCTGGGATTTTTTCTAGATAACAAGGCTGCTAATTTTACACAAGGCTTCCCTGAAGTAAACCTGGAGCTGCGTGGAGAATTCAGCAATGTAGAAAATGAATCCAAGGTTTGAGACAATCTCTTAAATAGTTTTTGAATACCTGGGCGTGCAAGGTTTTCATCCTCTCTTGTATGACATTCATCATGCAAGGACTTGTGAGATATCTGTATGTCTCATAAAGTTCCTTGACTAATAATTTTGGATGTTTCAAAAGATATTTGTAACCTTGGAGGCTAGAAATTTAGCAATATTGACAGGTGTGTTGTAGGCAAAATGGACATAATACCTCTGAAGTTATTCACACATCAGTGCATGTGCTTATCTTCCTGAAAAAGACAAAACATTTTCCATTTGTCTATGTTGTGCATTTTGGAGATGGCAGTAGGATGTGAAAAGGGACAAATGGAGCTTCACAGTTCTCACATTTTGCTTCTGGTTTAGAAAAGGTCTCAGGGCATCTTGAAATTTGAAGTTATAAGGGGTAGCATGCAAAGCCCTTGTTAGAAGGATTAAAAGGAGGCAAGAGTTTTTAGTAAGCTATTGCAGAGGTCTTGGTACATGAGAAAAGGTTTCTTTTGTGAGATCCCTTCTTAGAGGCCTTATGTGCACTCCTAAACATAGCAGTGAAACCGCTGAATTCTCCCTCTGGCCGTTTCTTTGTTATGACCACAGATATTGAAGGAGCAAGTTGCTCCATTTGTTTATAGCTATTTAATTTCTTGAAGTTTTGTGCTGTAACATCTTTTCATAACCTGATGTTCATACTGCTGCAAAGCTGTTGAAGGAACTTGGAGTGCTGCCTTCATTTTGTCCTACTAAAATGCACAAAAGGAGGTGTGTATTGCTCCCTAGTGAGGAGGAAGGGACTCCAGTGGATGGAGTTTTTTATTCCAAGGTTGGACTTAAATACAAGGTACTTGAAGTTTTGGTTCTTTTCAGCTTTATTTTTTTTTTTTTTCCAAAAGTGGGAGGTAATTTTAAATCCTAACCAAAAAACTGGTAGTGTGATAGGTTTTTGCACTTCTGAGATTTCTGTTCTGCTTGCATCAGTATGAATCACCTACTCCAGGCATTTATTACTGTTCTCAAAAAAAGCCAACTCAGATGTCTAACTTCCTATAGCTTCAGTGTGATCCCTCTGCCATGAAGCTACTAAAACACTGTTTTGACATTGGAATGCTGGGGTCTTCTGTCCCCATCACCAACTCAGATGGCACAGTTTGGCTGCTGAATCCTGCCTTTTGCATACAGATGAGAACCCAGATGCTACATCCTTCTTCTGCAGTTTGATAGGATGGTGACAGTGTGCTTGGAGTTTCACTGATGTTTTTGCACAGAGGGAGGCACGATTGAATTCCAGATGGTTAAAAATAGCCCACAGTCTTAGGTGCCTCTAAATCCTGGTTGTCAATTTTGAGACATGTTAAGGAAATATGAGTAAGTTGAATAAATCCATTGAAACTGTAAGCTTTTTTCTTCTCCTTTCTACAGACTATGAAAAGCTACAAAATGGATGGGCCACACAGAGGATTTTGTCTCATTATTAATAATGTTAACTTCAATAGTTCTCAGAGGAAGGGTTCTTGCAAAGATGCTGGTAAGTTACTGAAGTGAGATTTTTGGAGGATCTCTGTTTCTCCAGGTGAGTTGATTATGTAGTACTGCCCTATATTTTATTGTCTATGGTTAGTTAATATTCAAAAAGAGTGAAATGCTTGATATGTGTTAAATTATGTCATTTGTTTATTGTGGGGGAGGAGAGGATAAAGGACAAATAACCACAAATAAACAGGACAAATAAAAAGGACAAATAAATCCAAATAAAGGGGTTTTCTGTTGGATTATTCTTGAATCATTTTAAGAATCGCTTTTTACTTATCCTTTATCTACAGCTATAGTAAAGAACTAAAACTAAACTAAATTAAACCATCATTCTACCTAATATGATGCAAAAATCTGTAATCAAGCAACTCTGTGCATACTTCTTACTTGGTTCTGTTTCCTCTATTTATCTCTTATGAATAGTCAAAACTGCAACTGGAAAATAATGATGTGAGAAAAGTTTTGCAAGAACTTTTCTGAAACTGGGGAAGGGCAGATTCTTTCTGTTTTCAAGTGTCATTTGCATGCTCACTTACAATGACAATGTATGCACTATTTTCTGAAGCTTGTCTAGAAAAATCCAGGAACTCTGTGTTTGAGCTGATGCCATCTTTTTTTTAGTCCAGTTAACCTTTAGTTGGTACTAGTATGAGGATGAATCTGCAGAAGTGTCAGGGTGTAAGGTCTTTCCCCCTCCCAGATTAGCTTGCATGGTGACTTCATAGAATGTTTTTCTCTTGCCTCAAATTTTCCTTTTGTCTTTTATTTATTTACAGAGCAACTGGAGAGAGTATTCACGTGGCTTGGTCTGGATGTGAGGACTTATACAGATCTGACGTCTCGAGAGATTATCAATCTCATGGAAACTTGGCAGCGTGTGCCAGATCACAAAGACAGGAACTGTTTTATATGTTGTATTCTATCTCATGGAAAGTCAGGAGCAATCTATGGGACAGATGAAAAACTTGTGTCAATCCGTGTGCTTACATCCCACTTCACTGCCAAACAATGTCCCCAGCTGGCTGCAAAACCCAAACTCTTCTTTATCCAAGCATGCCAGGGTGACAAGATACAGTGTCCTGTCTATGTTGTTACTGATGGACCAACTCCTGACTTGTCTTCCATGCAAGAGAGAGTTGTTCTTTCTGAAAGCATTCCTGAAGAGGCTGATTTCCTCCTAGGCATGGCCACAGTTGATGGCTATGTCTCTTTCCGGCACATGGAAGAGGGCAGTTGGTATATTCAGGCCCTCTGCAGCAAGCTACAATTGTTGGTACCAAGGTAAATACTTGGCTTAGTGCTCTGATTAAATTTTTCTTCTCCAAAGGTAGTTTATCTAGCAACAGCCACTCATGTTCTAAGGTAGATGGAATTAGTTGAAGTGATGATTTCACACTGATTAATTTACATTAACTCTGCTAGTACCATACATGTACTGTAGAATGTGAAGTTTGTTGTGAAAAAACACTCAAAACCTCACATCTATAATCTTTAAGACAGCAAAGTTTATTGAATGATAGGTTAAAATATTTTATTCCTCTATTTTTCTTTATTGATCAAATTAAGCAAGACAGCAAGAAAAGGTCTTTTGTTTTTAGTATGACTCAAATAAGGACAAAAGAGAAATTTGGAGAAAAGTATGTGTTTTCTTTTTGGTGTTTTAAATGTTCATACTCTATCTTCTGGCTGATCAGGGAGATGTTAAGTGGATTGCCATCTGCTCACTAATAACTAATTTCTTTTTTTTTTTTTTTTGCTCTCCTTCTGGCTGTAGGGGTGAAGATATTTTGTCAATTCTTACAGAAGTTAATGAAGATGTGGCCAGACGTGATAGCCCTTCAGGGACAAAGAAGCAAATGCCCCAACCAGCATATACCTTAAGAAGGAAATTTATATTCCCAATACCTATGGACCCTCCTCCTTCAGAGCAATATCAGTGCTTTTAATAAACAAAATTTTATCATCTCATTTAAATGCAGTTCATCACACTACCTTTTTTAAGATATTTAGCCAAAACTTTGAAAATCTGTTAGCTTCGATGCAAGGCCTTATAAATTTTTTGTCAAACAAACTCTGAAACTGGAGGAGACACAATTAAAATAATCAATGTGCCAGCTATTTACATCATCTCTATATTCAGAGTTATCAGTGTTGGAAAAACCACACAGAGTAACTCGTGTTAAACATTTTTTTACCTGCACAGGCTGCAGATACAATAGGTTGTTCCTCACAGCATAGGGATTGCATGTAAGCTTTCATATTTAAACCAGGATTGTTAATGGTCTGGTTTAGATTCATCAAGTTTTATTTTGCAGGCTAACGATTTAAAATCCTGTTTCTAAATCCACTAGTTATGTTCATAGAGAGAAAAAAATGGGAATGAAGAGACAAAACCTTAAGTAGTAAGTGGAAAAGGATTTCTTCAATCTCTAATGAAAATTACATTTAACTTAATAAAGAACCAATTTCCAACTGAAATCAGCAATTTGTTCCACAGTGCCCTCAAATGTCCAGCATAAGCTTCAAGTACAATGGAATTTTCCAAAACTGAGTAAAGCCAAAATGCTGCTTATTATTCCCTCTGTGAAACCTTGTGAAATGTTATTTCCCCATCACTTCTGAGAAAATTTATGGTAGAAGATTTGCATGCTGTGAAATACAGCAGTCAGATTAACTTTGTTAAACCTTGCAGTTTTAAATTATCATTTGTTGGTTTAGGATCTAAAATGCAACCAGTTTCTGAAGGCTCCTATGGACTAAGCTGCTGACAGAATTTTGTGAGTTAACTGAAATAATGCCATGTCGTTTTGTTATGAACACTTACTACATATGCCTGTGTCTTTCCTGTTTGTTATTACATTAAATTCATACTTTTTAAGAGCTTGGTGAGATAAATATTTTGTATTGGGGTAAGGGTTTGTCCTTGTTTCTGACTGATTCCTGCACTTTGTTGGGCTTCATGAATCAGTGAGGTTTTAACTGCTTTAGGGTTTAAGCTGAAGTGAAACTTCATCAAAATGCTCATTGTTATATACATATAACTCATTGTTATATAAGATTAGCAATATCTTAAGGTGAAGACAGGAAAGAGTACTGTCTAGTGCTATTGGGTGCAATTTATAGCTTGCACTATTTTTAGGAGGGGAGTTTTGCATCATACAGAGCATATTGAAATGCAGCCAGTTTTCCAAAACATGATGGCCTTTTTATGATAATGAAGTGGTATTGCATTTTAATACCCTTTGCATTTTAAGTCTTCTGAGTTGGCATGACTGCCACACTTGAAGTCACATTTATGCCACAGATAAGAAAAATGTTTCATCCTTTAGTGGAATATATAACACTGGGATGGAATTGTGATGTTTCTGGCTTGCAGTTACTGTTCAGAATTGATGCACTCATTTTGTATGTTTAGGAAACAAATTTTTATCAGTCTGGAGTAACCATTGACTTAGTTTTGTGGGATCTTGTTTTCATTTTTAGTTTGGTAGACAGGGAATGCTATCATGCTCTTTTTCTTTTTCTGTAGAGACTTCTGCCTCAGTAATCACTGGGTAATCTCCACTGGGTAATCTCCAGTGAAATCATAGATAGGTAAAGGCAATCAGAAGAGTCTGATCTTACTGAGCCTTAAGTTCCATGGGGGGAGGGATCCACCCTTGTGAAGTGTGAGACTGGTGAAGTCTCCCTTGCTCATAAGAAGTTTGTTTAAGCAGAGTTTACGCTATCCTGATGTGGACTATTCAGTGTATTTCACCTGTGAGTGTTGAGGGCTGTGTTCATGTGGCTGCACAGTGTAATACCTGGTGCTTGCAGTGGTACTTGTCAGTACCAAAGGCATGGCAAGCTGGAACTGGAGCTGCAGCTGCCATCTTTGGCATTTCTGTGTGATCTCCTGCAGGGTGTTGTGAGATGGAAGTTTGAAACTCTTGGGGAGAGTGGGTTGGTTTTGTACAGCTCAGGTATTCATCAGTCCTTGCTGTACACACTGTACACCTTTCCTGTATCCAGTGACACAGAGCTGTGCCAGAAAGATACTGGTCACAAACACAAACAAACAAAGAAATGTGGTCGGTTGCTGTTGAGGCTTACTGGTAGCATACAGACCCATGCACCCATTCTCCACCTACAGAATTAAGGAAGGGTTGTGTCTTGTGCAGCCCCTGCATAGACAGATTTAAGTGGAACTAGTGTAAAAAGTCTTCTGGGGAAATTGCTGTCTTGGCAAGATCATGATCTTAAAGTGGTAAAAAAGTTTCCTGGTCTCCTGTCCCTCGTGTCATTTTTGTGCAGGAGATGTGTGTCCCGCCCTGTGCCAGTGCAGGTGATAGTTGTTCCAGTTGCTGAGCAGGCAGGAACTGCAGCAGTTTTTCTTCCTCAAGACCACCCTTTCTAGGGAGATGAAGTTTTGGCAGGCTGTACAAGGAAAAGATTGGGTCACTGAGACAGTTCTGGAGGAAACCAGAGTGCAGGGGAGCTACGGGAAATAAGGGAGACTAATTAAACAAAAGGACAGTAACTTTTCCAGGGAGGCCGAGAGGAAGAAATCAAAAGTGAAACTAATAGTGCCAAAAGGGGTGGAACTTCAAGCTGCTGACTGAGGAGAAGCCATTATCTGTCCGTCATAGTGCATATCACGGCACGGGGGCTCTTTCAGACTGCAATTGAAGTCCTGGTTCAGGTAAGACACAGAAGAAATTATGGAGGGAAAGAGATGCTGAGACTTGGAATGGCATGGAGACAAACATTTTGGACCTGAAGATGAAAAAGTACTTGTGTTCCTCTGTGCTGTTCCCAGCCTTTGGATGGTGGAGCAATTCCTGCCTGCGAAACAAGGTTTTCTGATCTGTTACTAGGGTGTGCCTTTTGGAAGGAATTTATACACCTCATTCTATCAACGGATGGGGTATAGTTTGAGTTTGTAAAGATAGATAGGTTGAAATCCATGAATGACTGTTTTCATTGCAAAATTTTAACAAATTTCAGCACTCCTAACTCACTTCATAATTCTGCTGTGAGGCTCTACTGAGTCTGGTAGCCATACTGAGTGCTGTTTCATTTCCTGCTTCATGGAAGATTCCAGCGACTTGCATGCTGGAAGTCTTTTCATTGAAGGCTAAATTCTTTACTTTAAAGAGAATGAAGATGTAAGAAGTTAATTATGTTCAAATTCTCCTCTAAATGGGGAAGTATATTGCATAAATAATTTCAGAAGACTGTTCAGTCGTTGATTTCCCTGCATTTACTGAGTGCTGCTACTGAATTTGGTGCTAATAGCTGGCTTTTTTTAAAATTTAAAAAATATCTTCCTGTTAAAAATAAACTGGAGTGAGTTGGAGAGGGACTTCAGAGAAAGGGGATAAGTCATGACAGATCTTGTGATATAGCAGGGAAGTGGGATTGAGATATTTTAAATGAAAATATGTAGATTCAGCTGTCTCTGGTTTTTAATTAGGATTTGTGTATGAAAGCAGAAGTGCTGAGCTGTGCTTATGCTAGAAAGCACTAGGTATGCTGCTTAGTTGTTGCTGTAAAACAAGAGCAAAACCTGATTACTTCATGGCTTGTTTACCATTTTTTTCTCACAAATTCTGTAATAATCAGTTTTCTGAAAATGGAAGTAGCTGAAGTAGAGATTGCCTGCTTTATTAGCATTTTATTCATTTTTTAGCATTTTATATATGTTATTGTAACATATTTCTTGGAAGTCATGTGATAATACTGTATTGTAAAAAAGGCAGACTTTTCCTGGAACTTTAGAGATTGGCTGTCTCACTTTCTTCAGAGTTGTTCTCCCATGTAAGTGATTTAAAATTACTACTACAATTAATATTATTTTTACTGGTATCAGTTGTGCCTTTAAGTTAGCAAACTGGAGAAAAAGACAGCGGCACTTAAATATTGTTTTAATTGTGCTCCCTGTAATTACAGACAGACTTTAATGTAACATATAGGTGGCACATCTGTTCTAACTGCAATAACTTGATGGGTTTGAAACTTACAGCCTTTGAGAAATAAAATGAAAATTCTCTTTACAAGAAAGTTTTGCTTCTATAAGCAATATCTCTTGTATCATAAATGAAAGGCATGATTTATGTGAGAAAGAAGATAACTTCATAACTACCTCCCAAGAAAATATTACTCTTTCCTTTGTAGTTACAGAAATATAAAGTCAAGTAATCATTGAGGTTAAGCACATTAAGATACTACTGGCTTATATGGGCTGAAGGACATGGATTCTTGCCTGTTTAAAAGTTTGGTTTGAGTGGATTTAAAGAAAACAGTATTTTGGGGCAGAACACAAATTGGATGTGCTGTGTCACAACGTGTTTCACTGTTTATCAGTTTACTTGAAACGCAAAGGTTTAAGATTCAGTTATACATTTACTAGATTCACTTGTACATTCACTCTTGCTAACCCACACAACACTGACCAAGGGCTTGCCACAAAAAGCTCCTTTGCTGTCGAGTGGTCCTTGGAGGAGAGCAGAATACAATTGTTTGCTAATTATTATTTCCAGTTAGTCAGCTGGACTACCTTGGGGTACTGTTACTGAAAGATCTGCAGTAGCAGTAAATAAAATGGATTGCAGTATTCCAGTAGTGCAGGAGTAGGAAACTCTCTTTTGTCATTGTTGCCTTTTCTGTCTCCCATTGCCAGTGTCTGTAAGACAAGAGACCTGTTCTGAATGCATTTACATAGTTTCTCTTCAGAGATTCCCAGGTGTCTGACACCTTGGGCAGAGAAGATAAAGTGGCAAATGGGTATCTTACTAGAAGGAAGAAGAGACAGGTCGTTTAAGTGCCAGCTGTAGGCTGATTTGTCTCAAGCATGCTGAGCATTGCTACAGGAGAGGTGTGATCAGGGGAGAGGGTCCTGAGGCAGTGGGGCAGCACTGGGCTGAGCCAGCTCCCTGCTCCACCCTGAGATTTGTGCTCCATCCCCCAGCCCAGCTCCCTTCTGGGGAAAAGGTGTCAGTGCACAAGTGAACAAAACACATGAGTCTAATTTAGATAATGGCCATGCACCAGGTTAACTCCAGCAGGACACGGACTGGGCAGATTGGGCACACACCCCTGCCCCCCTTTATGCCCTCTCTGTTCTCACTCCATCTCCAGACTATCCATTTGGCAGCATCAACACAGAATCTAAGGACTGGGGATATTCTTTGCTTTCTTCTCTTTCTTGGCTTTCACAGCTATAATATTTTACCCCCTATTCTATTTTGAAGTTTGTTGTGGGAGGGAGGAGCTTGTGGAGATTTTTGTGGCTCGGGAGCCAGCACCTTTTGAGGAGTTTGTTGTGGGATTTGTGAAGTGTACTGTGCAAAATTAAGGGCTTGATAGCCTCCCCTCTTGTGGGAGTGTATTGTATAAATTTAAGGGCAGGTTAGCCAATACCTTTTGAATTTAAATATCAGGCTGGGCTGGTTGCTGCAGTTAAGAAGATGGTACAATCAAAAAATGAGACCTCCTGACACATGTCCAGTGTCTTTGTTCAGTTTGAAAAGAGTTTGTAACAGACACCAACATGCCCATGGTGTCAGCAGAGCTAGGTCCCTTCAGTGTCAGAGGGGATAGCTGGAAGGCTTGGAATTTTCTAACTTCCTCTTGTGCTCAAAAGTTGAGTCCATAAGCCAAGTTAATTATTTCTAAAGCTGATGGAGAAAGTGGAGGAGAAGGGAGGTGATACTCTATGCTCAGTGAAAGAGCTAGTTTGATAAGAATTCTTCATGGGCCTTTGTAAAAGGGATGACATGATCTCTATTTGCTTTTAATATTACAAATTCATTGAGAGCTGGGAACTGAGTTTACTTGATGCAGATAAACCAAACCAGGAAGAGGTGCTTTGGGTAAGATGGCCAGAAGCAGTATGAAAAGAAAGGAGAAGCCAGATAGCTTAGAGTAGCTATACTCATGTGGACTCTCAGTTCTGTTATGGTGTAAAATTTGGCAGTCTCATTTATTGCATAGTCTATATTTCAGACTGGCAAGTGGCCGTTTCTCCCAAATGATAGCAAACTTCAAAAACCCCAAACCCGAAGAAAACCAGCAGCAGCCTGCCAGGCCTTTACATCCTATACATTGGTACTCCCCACTGTCCAGACACACCATAGGAAGCAAGAATAATCTATGACTTTCTCTGCTAATGTCACTTAGTACAGAGATTTCAATATCCTTTGTAAAGTCCAGAGAACTGAAGGAGTTAAGCATCAAAGCTATGATAGCAAGACAGCCCCTCTCTATGGAAATACTTCTGACTGCATGTATTAATTTTGGGCTATTGGACACGATGTGATACCTCTTACATAAATCATGTTGTTGCACTTACTTAATGACAAATGAAATCAACTGCTGTTTGTGTTTAGATCCAAATCCTGATGTGAAATGAGTACAGAGTTCCGCAAACTGCTTTTTGAAGTTTCTGAGGCTTTGGTGACAGATGAACTGTCAGCTCTTAAATTCCTCAGCCTGGACTATGTTGCCAAGGGGACGCTGGAAACCATCCATGAGCCCAAGGCCTTCTTTGAAGTTCTGCAGGAGAGAGACATGATTGAGGCAGGGAACCTGTTCTTCCTGAAGGAGCTGCTCTACCGGATCCGTCGGATCGACCTCCTGTCTGCCCACCTGGGCTCCAGCCGGGAGGAGATGGAGAGGGAGCTGCGGGTCCCGGGCAGGGCACAGGTGTCAGATTACAGGTAAACACGGGAGCTTGCACATTACAACAGTTCAGTGTCAACTGTCTCTTCTGTCTGCACTTTTGTCTTGTGAATATCCCAGCATAACTGTGTTTATTACTCATTAATTCCTGCCATTGTGAGTTTTACATTTTGCAGTTCAAATGTTTAATTGTGGTGTTTACTTCTTTCTTGAAGGTCTCTCTATTGTTTATTGTCAGGCAACTGCTGTATGAAATTGCAGAGGATTTGACTTCAGAAAATGTCCAAAAAGTGAAGTTCCTGCTCCGAGGACCACTACTAAAGAGCAAGCTCCAGGAAAATGCTGTATGAAAAGTAGTCTTGAGAAGTTTTTTGCAAGGCTAGTTCAGAGTCCTCTAGTTCTTGTAAGAAGGGAGGAAAGAGAAAGAAAGTCTGCTCTCATGAAAATCTGGTTTGAAAGAACTGTGATGTTAGCTAATAACTGCTGTGTGAAAGAATGGATCCTTATTTTTTGCATTGTATCTTTGCCTTTTTTTCTCTCCTGATTCTATTTTTTCTCCACCAGCTGTCTCTTTAATCTTATCTTCTTGCAAAATCTATCATGCTCTTCCTTTAATCTTTGCTTGGCATTTATAAGACAAATGTCTTTATAAGAAATATGCTATACCTAAAAAGAGTGATGTTCACTAAAGGAAAAACAATGTTTTGGAGACAGAAAATCAAGTTCTAATGTGAGTTGAGTCACAAATTTTTATGTGTCAATGGGTATATTTTCTTATTTATTATAATTTGGAGTAACAACATACTGTTAAGTTTCCCCAAAAGTATTAAGAGGTTGAGTGAGCTAGTTTAATATTTGTAATGAGCTGAGTTATAAAAATGCTTGGTATTATTAAGAACCTTCCTTGAAAGTCCTATTTGTATTGTGGCACATAGAGGAAAATTAGCAGATTTACCTCCAACTTGGTGGACAATGGAGCTTTAATAAACAAAATTAGTACCAAACAACTTTCCTGTGATGGAAAATGGCATAGCTAAAGAATTTAGCAGCACTTTATCAGAACACAAAGGCACAATAGGATGTTATGTTATCCTCATCAGTGCTTTGTACTGCTGAAAAAAAGCAGGATAGACTAGTTATAGGCAATTTCTAATTGTCCTGCTTTAACCTTAGTGATGATGGGTTTATTCAGTTACATAGCATCTTGATCCTTGCTTTGATGAGTTTTGGAGGAAAAAGTAATAGGTCTTTAGCTGGTCCCTGGGAATGAGGATGTTGTCTTCTGCCCTGTTGCAGAGCTGCCTGATACTGTGGTTATCAAAGGTCACTGGATGAGTTTGGTTCATGTGTTTTTGTTTTACCAGTCAATGTTGCAGGTCTTTCTGGAAATGGAAATAAATGGGATAATTGAGGAAGATAACCTGACAATGCTGAAAGATATATTTCAGGGATTTAGAGCTGACTTAAAGAAAAAAATTGATGCCTATGAAGAAAAAAAAAGAGGTAAATTTATTTAAGCTGTTTAAGAACAGATCTGGGGGCTTTTGCAGGTTTTATACCTTCATCCTTGGCAGCTTAGAAGTCCAGTAAAAAGGAAGAGACCATATGGTACCCTAGGACAGGCAGAACGGCTCTGGAGGACTCTGATTTCTGAAGTTTTCTGCTACTTCATTATCCCATCATGGATTTTTGTATCTATCCTTGAAGTATGTACTGTCCCTTGTAAATGGCCTTCTTCTGCCTTCTCTTTGTCTTAAATGCAATTTATCTGTTGAGGAAAAAGTGCTGGTTTTGGACCAGCATAACTTACGAGTGACTGCAAGAGACAGGAAGTGCCAGATGACTTAGGGAAATTTGTGTTGGGAGATTGTCAGCACTATCTCCTGTTAGCCAGGCCCTTTGCTCTCAGTCAAAGGGAAGTCCCTGAAAACCAGTCACTTGGCTAAAGTGTAACTTTCTGTAACCAGATGGGAAATTTCAAGGACTAGATGTATATCCTGGCTGTTGCAGCTGAGGTGGTGCTTTCTGGCACCACAGCTGGGTGTTCCTTTGGGAAACAGGATGTCTCACTCAATAGCAACTTCCTTCTGAAGTTCACTCCTTGTTCTGGCTTTTTGAGTGTTGAAATATGCACAGTGGAAGATTTATCCTTGTGGTTTTGAAATGTTTGTTTATCTTCTCCTTCTTAGAAAAGTATTCTAGGGAAGAAGTCCGCTATCCTGTGTCTGTGTCTGTGTATCCAGAGGAACAAGGGGCAGCAAAACAGGTGAGAAATGCCTCAAGAGTACCTTTAAAGTATTTATCCATCTTCTGGGAGAGGGAACATAAATTCATAACACTAAACAGGTGGAACAGCCAAGATGGAGGGGTAGGCCTTGGAACAATTCTTATTTTCCAGACAAGACCGAGCCTTCTTTGTGGGGATCTGATTGTCAGCAACGTTTTAAGCAAGATATGAACAAACAGTTGAGTGAAGAAACCAATCTTAATGATAATGGAGACTGGGACATTAAAGTCCAGGCCAGGATACTCCTGAACAGATGTGAAGGGAATAGCAGAACCCCCTACCTCACTGGAATTGCACAAGAACCCTCAGAGGAAATGGTGGGGTGCGGGAACTTTTCCTATGCATATGCAAATTTGTGTTTCTGGATCCTTTATCCCATGTCAAAATATCCTGACCGAAGAGACAGAGGAGAAGGGGTTCAGGGAGACAATGCAGATTTCTGTCCTCTGTAGCTAAATTGTACCCTTAGGCTTTTCCTTTTTTGTTTCTTAGCCTTTGTGATTTTCTTTTGTGCTTAGATAATGATGGACCAGCAATCTGTATATAGTGTATTTTTCTTTTGAATGTCTGGCTTTGCTTTCCTGTTTTTTGTTTGTTTGTTTTGTTTCTGCAGTATGGGAAAATATATAAGATGAAAAATAACCCCCATGGTTACTGCTTAATTATTAACAACCACATTTTTAAAAATCCACATCACAATAGAGAGGGAACATTGCAAGATGGAGGTAAGTACTTTTTAAATTCAATTACTGGTTTGGTTTTTATCCTCTGATAATTCTCAAAAACAATAATCTAATCTTTGCTGTGAAGAAGAATCATGTCCATGGTACTCTTTGGCTTCCAGAGACTGGAGTGACAGTCATGGTACCAAATGGAAATATATAATTTCCAGCATTTAGCTGATGGCTTAAAGAAGGATCTACTTTTTGTTCTAGGAAAAAGGTATTGTCTTAATTTGTTTTATGTACAACTAGAGAAAAAGTGATTATTATTCCATCTTTCCAGTTCTTGATTGTTTTCAGTTCTTAGCTTAGAAAAATATTTTAAGTCCTCAATTTCTCTTCAGTGCTCAAATAAATGCTCTGTAACTTTCCTTAAAGCCTGTCTTTCTGCAATCACTTTTAAGATAAACAAGAATAAAAAAGTAAAGTCAGGTTCCTGAAAGGACATGTCACAGATATTTTAACTCCATCCAGCCCATTTACAAGGTGCTTTCTTCCCAGGTACTTCCTCTCTGCCCATACAACAATTAGGCCACCAGTTTGCTGAGAAGTCTTCCTAGCATTTGTGAGCAGTTTACTCTGATTCCCTTCTTGCTGCATCAACCATTCACACAGAATGAGGGACCTACTTCATTTAAGAGTGACAGGATTTGTCATTCGAAAGAGGTGGCACTTCTTTTAACTTGCCAAGTGTTGTTCTTAGGCATCTGAGACTACTATGCAATGCATAGTTAAAGCTTGGGGTTAACACAGTAAACTTTACTAATTTGTACCAATACAACATAGAATCTAAAATCTGTTTTTGTGTTAGACAGCATGATACTTAACCCACTTGTGTTAAAAAAAAAAAAAAAATTAGGCAAGTTAGGCATTTGGGTTTTTTCTAATAGGATTTGGCAGACTAAGAGCCAGTCAGGTGATTTTACTGATGGGATCTGAACACTTCTGCTAGTATCTGATCTACTACAAAGACACTGATGTTTCAGCATCTTCCTTGTCACTGTGTATGTTTAACAAGTTCCTTCTGATTTTTTCCCCAGAGGCTGTGAAGAAGGTCTTTAAGTGGCTTCAGTTTGAGACAGTTGAGTACATGGATCTAGAAGGAAAAAAAATATATGACACAGTTGAAGAATACAGCAAGAAAGATCACAGAAATATGGACTGTTTTGTTTGCTTCATTTTCTCCCATGGTGAAAAAGACAAAATAAAAGGTGTTGATGATGAGTGTGTAAATATTGAAGCTTTAGTCTCCCGCTTCACTGGAACTAATTGTCCTTCTCTTGCTGGCAAACCCAAGGTGTTTATTATCCAGGCTTGCCAAGGCTCTGAACGTCATCCATCTGTTGCAGTAGAATCAGACTCTTCTGGACATCTTGAGGTGGATGCTAGACCTTCGACTTCCATTCCTGATAGGGCTGATTTTCTGATTGGCATGGCTACAGTGGAGGACTACCTGTGCTACCGCAGTCCCAATACTGGCAGTGTTTACATTCAATCCCTCTGTGAGAACATGAAGTCGCTCTGCCCACAGTAAGTACTATTTCTAATTCTTGTACATTTAGAGTATTGCAGATGTGCATACTTAAGCATGCTGTGCTGAAACACAGTGGTTTGCATTTGTGCAATTAATGCTTTTGCCATTCAGGACAGTGGAGAACAGTATTTATTTTGAAATTGGGCACTGTCAGTCTTCTACAGATAAGCCAAAGTATAAGTGACTTCCCCTGGTTTTCCTGTGACCAAACCAGGGTTGTAATGCTGCAATGTTACACACAAACAAGCGTGGGTATGTGTGTTTTTTAACATTTTTTGACTGAGAATTTTTTTTTTCTTCTGGTGATACCTGACTAGAGGTGAATTTGTTGAGTGATTACACAGACAAAACCCCCCAGTGCTGTGCAGGCATAATTTTCATTGTTGCCTCCATCCATCCCCTCATAAGCTTCATTTAGAAAATAGAATTTCCCTTCAGATATCATTTTCTCATGGCGTGACGAGATGGAGAATGTGTAGGTTTATTTCATCTTGGCGACCTCTTCTGGCTGTAACCAGAGCAATGCTAGATGGAAGTTGCTTTTATTTCCTCCAAACACACTGAATTCTGTGGTTATTCAATGGAATGTGCAATTTCAGTGGCAATAGGGTGAGGAAGATACCAGCCTTCCCTGGCATACCACTTTAGTGGGGCAAACACACATCACAATCTTGGCTGAGCTGCAAGTACCATGTGTCTCAGTGTAACTTCTCTTCATTTTTGTTCAAGGCGCGTGGATCTCGCAACCATCCTGACAAAAGTGAACCATGAAGTGGCAACAAAAGACATAAAAGGATTTAAGCAAATGCCAAAGATAACATCGACACTACTGAAACTATTGATCTTTGAAGTTCCACAATGAAAAGAAGACAAGTAAGAATACACTCGGTTAGGAATGACATCTGGGCTTTGACATAGAAGTGAACTTACATGAGAAATTATCTGGATCTATGTAGTAGCCCTAGCCCTTTAAGGAGGCATAGGACCTAAATTTTTCAAATTCCATATTGAATCAGTCTTCCAATACCTGGATCTGTAAGAGTCGGGTAAGGCTGTGGAAAACTACAAATCATCATGCTTTTTTTCCGGCAGAAGCAGTGGAGTATGTTCAATCTGGGTTTCAAGTGAGACAGGACTTCCAAGTAGTACTGTAAATGTTATTGGAATTGTCAATAAAGTCCCATTTGTGTCTGAGTTAAGTCCCTAAAATCTGCAAAAAAAGAACAGATTCAGAAAGCTGGATGCATTCCCAAGCAGCATGTGTTACGTTGTAACTGCCTTACCCAGAGGTGAATCGTTGTCTGTCTTTGGAAGCTACAAATGTTCATGGAAAATAACATCCTGCTCCAGAAGGATCAAAACCCCATGATTATGTTAGTTTGGTTCTTTTCGTCTAAATATTTGGTTTATGTCAATCATCTGCTTGAATAAACAGCCCGACTGTGTAAGTTTTTCAATAATAAAAGTTCTCACTTTGCTATTTCTCAGAGTTCTCAGAGCACAGTGTCTTGATTGAATGTGGAATACTGGAAAGAAGTTCTGTAATCATGTTTCTGTTAGAATAAATTCTCTTGGTTTTTATATCACCTCAGTTTACGGTGTGTTCCTCTCTTGGATGAACTTTCTGAGGGACAGTCAGCATGACAAACACTTTTACCCCACAGAAGTAATTTTGTTCTTGCTGGAGTATTTGTTGGCAGCCACCCCAAGGGGCAGCAGCTGGAGAGATGGTAGGAAAGAATAAGTTCAGGACTGTCATGATAATGGCAGCTGATGCCAGTAGGACAATTCAGTAATTGCTTCCTCTGTGAGAAACTTGCTGGAAGGTGGCAGCAGCTGCAGAAGTGAAGTTGTACATCTACAGCATTTCAGTTTCGCATATTTCTGTGTAAGAGTTCAATACACTCAGACCAAGTTCTTTCAGCTATTCTACATGAGACAGAATTGGATATAAAATTTAATTATTTGGTATCTTTGGGGATACACAGGATTTTGATTTGGTAGGGTAAGACAGCTACATAGGTGTGCTATCTGTCATGACCCTGGACATTCCCAGTCATGGTGGAACGTGGGTGGAAGCCAGCTCAAGCCCATTGTTCTTCTCAAACTTTAAATGTTTTATCAGTTGTCCAGGTTTTATACTTTTATGTTGGGTTGGGGTCAGCCACTTATCCACACCCTCCATGGTGGTCCGGCTTGCTCAGGAAGGCATTATTCCTTGTTAACTGTCTTGGGGTACCTGATGATTCACAGATGCAAATATCTCCTCTAAAACTAAGGTCACTCTCCAATCCTGATGTTGAGGTAAATTGGACTTTCTTTATTATCTGTTCTTCCCTGAGATGGTGTGGGTTTTTTTGTCCTTCTCCTCTGAGCTGTCCTTCACTGGAAGGGGGGAGGGGGGTCTATAGAGGGTGCTGATCAGTTACAGCCTGTGATTTAAATTAATTTAAGTGATTTGGTATTTTGTTCTGCCTGTTAAAATCCAGCTACCTCCATAGTATACCATTATCACTCGTGGATGAAGACCTACTAGGAGGAAGAGAAAACCCCATCAAAATCCTTTAAAGAACCACAGAACAGTCATACTGTGAATTTATATGTAGGTCATGCAGCAACCAGGCAAGCAGAAAACACACTTTGAGTTTTGTGTTCTCAGCAAAGTGTGGCTGGTGGGGTTTTGCACATATTTGTGTCCCTCCCACAGAGCTGAGTGGTAAGAAGGAAGTTGGTTCTGCAATATCCTGACTCTTTTTTCTCTCTAGTACAAGCTAGACAACGGTGAGTGGCAATTACTTTTTCTCTGTGAAGGCCCTCAGCTTTGTTTTTACTTTGCCTTTTCTTTCCTACCAGCTCATGGCTGGGAGGCCAAATCCAGTCAAAAGCCTGGCACTTAATTCTATTTTGTTTTCAGACAGCAGAAGCACTGCCACCAGAAAGTGGGGCCAGGAGTCTGATAGGAAAGAAAAAGTGAAAGCAGGCAAGATCAGAGTGGTGCTATTTGAAAAGGAAAACACTTGTAAAAGTTGAGCTGTTAGCTAAAGAAGAAATAATGCTGTCCAGGGGCACGAGTCCTTGCCCAGTCATTCACATTTTGCTACCTATTCTTTCAGTTTAACAGTAGTGTTGAGTGTTCAGCCTTTTTATTCTGACCCCTAAAAAACGTGGGCATATTCTCTGAATTCAAACCTGCCTCTTTTCAACTAGACATATTTCAAATTATGAATAGAGAATGGCATGTTTAATCTTCAATGACTTCTTTGCAATGTGCTAAGAAATATAAGTGAGATCTTTGGGAATTCATTCATTCTGTGTGTCCTTTCTGCAAGTGTGTCTTTTCTTGTCACTCCGTTCTGTTATTGACAGCCACTGGAACTCCCCAGGCCACAAACATGGCTGGCTCTTGTGGATGCCAGCCACACATGGCATGTCATCCTGGACACATCTCCTGAGCTTGGCCTAAGTCTTCCATGTCAGTTTTATATGTGCAGCCACTTTGTGTTTAGGCCTGATTTGTCCAGGTATGTGAGTGCAAAGATGGATCCATATGTCCTTAGAACAAGATAGCAAGATGTTGAAAAGTGCCTTGCTTTTTGGATTCTTTCCACCTTTGACCCAACTTGCCATGCATATAGTAACCAAATATCTTGCATAGGGGTTTGAACATTGATAAGCCACTTCTAGGATAACAATGTACAGATTTCTTTTTTATATATTGTTAAAGTGTTTTTTACTGGATTTTTGGGAATGGGATGCTGGTTTCAAATCAGTGCTTAGCAAAGATAAAGAACATTGGTTCTTTATTGTACAGTATAATGTGCTGAGGGTTGCTCTCTGGCTCAAAGTGAGCATTAAATGAGTTTTCAAAAGGATGGAATTCCAGTTGGTAAAATCTCCCCCCTCCTGTTGTAAAACACATCTATCCATGGTGCTGCACCAGAAGGTGAAGTGGAGGTGGTGCAGTATCCCAGGGCCCTTCACCAGCGCAGTGCCTGCTCCTGTTGCAGAAGTGTCCTGAGTAGATGTGGGACGGGTGGGAAGGGAGCTGTTTTCCATGGCTGGTGGCTGTTCGGGCCGAACGCCGGCAGGGAGGGTGCTGCCTTTTCTGACAGCAGCCCAGAAGGCTCGTAAGGAGGAAGGCGAATCAGTGGTGCTATAAAAGCTTCCTTCTCCTTGTATTAAAATCGCAGTGGTTTAGCCTGGGAACCAGCGAGAGGCGACAGCAGGAAACGCCCGGGCAGAGGGACACCTTTGCATCCGCACTAGCCGGTTCGGTTTGCTCAAGAATGGGCTCTAGAACAGGCGGAATTGGGAACAGACAGATCCCAAGACACCCCGTTCCCCGAGGAACTGTAGCGTATTTCGCTCCGGAAGTTTAAATGCAGAAGGAAGCACCGCCCCGGGTCGGGTCGGGCTCCGCCCTTCGCCCTCCGGCTTGCGCGGCTGCGGCGCGGCCATGGAGCTGCCCCGGGGACGGCTGCTGGCGGTCAGCGACGAGCTGGACGGGGCCGAGCTGGCGGCGCTGAAGTTCCTCTGCCGGGACCACGTCCCCTGGAGGAGGCTGGAAGCCGTCTGGACCCCTCACGACTTGTTCGAAGCGCTGCAGGAGAAGGGCTTGCTGGAGCCGGGGGACCTGGCCTTCCTCAGGGAGCTGCTCTACCGCATCGGGCGGATCGACCTCCTGGTTGCCCACCTGTGCTCCAGCCGGGAGCAGGTGGAGAGGGAGCTGCGGGCGCCGGGCGGGGCAAGGGTGCCGCCCTTCAGGTGGGTGAGGGCGCCGGGCTGGGCCGGCCCGGCTGCGCGCCTCGTTCTGTCCGGGACAGCCGTCACCTCCGCTCAGCCGGGCTGAAGGGTTTCCCTTCAGGCGGTCCTGGGCCTTGCGTCCTCCATCTCAAACGGGAAAAAAAGGGAATATGTGCTGGGGGGACAGTAGACAAGAGGAGCATTGCATAGTACGGAGTTGTACTTGGAAACACGATGAAACAACGCCCTCCACTTCTTTTTCTAGATACTTGCTCTTTCAGCTGTATGAAGATGTCATCGAAGACGAGCTGATGTATTTCAAGTTACTTTTGGCCAACGAATTGCCAAAAAGCAAGCTAACCCGTGAGACTGTAAGTATCTCTGTAATACTTTTTAAAAATTATTACTGTAATCCATAGATGAAAACACCACAAGAAAAGGGGTGCCCCTGGTTGCACGTGGGACTTGTTTGTGCTGGTGTCGGGCACAGCTTTTGCAGCAGTGTCACAGCCAGCTGTGCCAGGAGTGCCAGGCACGGAGGCCATCACATCCAACACATCCAAGCATCACAGGGAACTTAGGACACTCAGTGGCCTTAATAAACAAAAAACTGATAAGCACATTTACTTATCTTACCCAACAGACTTTTTTTTTTTCTCAGTCATTATCAAATATAGAAAATGATCCACTGTGGATATTATTTTATATGTTTTTTTAAATGCCAAAAATACAGACCTAAGCAGCAGATTCTTCTCAAGGCTAAGTCAAATAAGTTTGAATTTACAAGTAGCCTTGCAGATCCAGTGCTTTTAGGTTGTCCCAGCCTGTCCCAGTTCTGATTCCTTGGTACTTTGTTTTGTCTAATAAAAGTTTTGAGGATTTTCTTTCTTTTCTTAGAGGGGAGACTGTGAGAGCTGTTCTAGTAAATTCCTGGGGTGACCACTGTGCTCTGCCACTCACTGATGAGTTTCTGTCCCTTGGGTCCCCTTTTGCTTCAGAGCAATCTCTATACCTCACATGAGGGTATAGAGATTGCTCTGAAGCAAAAGGGGACCCAAAGGACAGAAAGCCCTTTTTGCCAGTGCTTAAGATGGTCACTGCAGTAATTCTTTTGTTTCACTTGAGTGCACAATAGCCACTGAAAGTTGAATGAAAACAATCATTAAAAATATTGTTACATTCCTGTAGATGTCCTGGGTTAGATCTTAATTAGATCTTGGCACCTCTGAGCTACAGAAAGGAAATGAGTATGTTTTGAGAAGATGTTGGTACTTAACAGTACTTGTAGGTTTTGTTGAACTAGGATTAACTGGCTCAGCTGAGGTAGCACCTGAGCTCCCAGTCAGCTGGATTGACTCTCTGGGCCACATGTGCTGTCAGTACATTAAAGCTTTGGTGCACGTGCTGCAGCTTTGCTCCCAGTGGCAGCATGGAGGTGCCCTGAGAACAAACTGCCTTTCTGATTACCCAGACAATGCTTGACGTTCTCACTGAGATGGAGAAGAAGGGCCTTCTGGGGAAAGACAACCTAAGTATGCTGAAGAGTCTCTGTGAAAAAATTAACATCAGCCTGTGGAACAGAATTGAAGATGGATTAAAGCTGTTTGGTAAAACAGAACAAACCAGCCTCTTCCCCATAGTTATTCTTGAAGTGATGTATAGGTGTTGGACAGCACTGATCATGAATGCTTTGCAGGCCAAGAAGAGATGCTCATCACAGAGGAACAGAGAGGCAGCACAGGATACCCTGAGGGACATCTAGTGTCATCTGTAGCGCCTGGTCCTCCTGGCAGTTTTAATGACCCTTCCCAGGTAAGTTAGTTTATTTCTTAGAAACATCATGATTTTATCTTAGAAGAACTCACCCCTCCATGAAGTGAACACTGTTAAAAGCCCTATCTAGAAAAAGAAAAATGCACAACTCTGCATCCTTTATTCTGAAGTTGTGTCCCAGGCACAGCTGCTGCAGTGTTGTACTTCAGAAACATCTGCAAGGATAGCAGGGTAGGCTGAGTTTATGATACCAGGAATTAGGCAGCTGGCTCAGCGCCAAGATATGCGTGAACAGAGCACCTTGTGTGGGCTGAGTCTGACTTTGGTGGTCCTGCACAGACTGCCAAAGGCAGTGGGGCAGAGCACTGCCAGGCCCTGGGAGCAAAGCTGTTGAGGGAGAGCTGCCTGGAGAGGAGGCCAGCTGGCTCTGGACCCTGTTCTGCCACTCACAACAGCTAAGGAGCACTTGGAGGAGAGTGTAGGAGCTTCACTAGG
Organism: Melospiza melodia melodia; assembly: GCF_035770615.1. Taxonomy (NCBI): domain Eukaryota; kingdom Metazoa; phylum Chordata; class Aves; order Passeriformes; family Passerellidae; genus Melospiza; species Melospiza melodia. The sequence goes on along the minus strand of NC_086201.1, from coordinate 26,652,552 downwards.
AGTCTTTCTTTTCAGTTGCTTGAAGCATACAAAATGACCAGCCGACCCTGTGGAGTGTGCCTGATCATGAATAACCACAATTTTGCAAAAGCTAGGGAAGGAGTGCTGGAACACAAACACATGAAAGATCGGAATGGGACAGATGTGGATGCAGGTACAGTGAATGTTAAAGATGAGTTTGCCAATCCTTAAAAATAGAAATCTTGTTTCTCTTTCTCAAGGTCTGAATTTCAGTCTTCCCTTTCTAGGATTACTTTTGTTGTAGTGGCTCAGTTGGCTCGGTTTACTGAGCTGACAAGTCCTAATCAACTCATCAATTTATTAGTGCCTGACACTGAACAATTCACTTGCATTTTGCAGTTTTAGTGAGGTGACTGAAACTTTAAGCAGCACCCTAAGCCTGGACTTTACAAGCTAGGCTAGCTTTGCATCAGCCTTATGCATACTAACTCTAAAATATGCAGAAATATGCAATAAACCCTTTTAATGCCAGTTAAGGGAACATGGTAGAGATATGATTAGTGATTAGACTACTAGAGTATTTTCAGACCAGGAATGTAGCTACATGGATGTAGTCATGTAGCAGATGACCAGTTACATCTAGAAATGCAATCTGCAGTTGCAGAGTCCAACTTCCATATAATGAAATGTCTCAAATTTCCCTTCTCTTTGCTTTCCAGCGGCTCTGAGGAATGTCTTTAGCAAGCTTCATTTTACAGTAGAAGAATGTAAAGATCTCACTGCACAAGAAATCCGTGAGACTGTGAACATCTTCCGGAGTGCAGACCATGAGGACAAGGACTGTTTTGTTTGCTGCATCCTGTCTCATGGGAAAAAAGGCATTATATATGGTGTTGATGGGCAGGAAGTACCTATCAGGGAACTGACCACTTCTTTCACTGCACAGAATTGCAATTCACTTGCTGGAAAACCAAAAGTTTTTTTTATTCAGGCCTGCCAAGGTGAAGCTTTCCATCAAGGTGTGACCATCGAAACAGATTCTGGAGAGCAAGATTCTTCTGTGGAGCAAGATGCGAGGCTTCAGCTCGAGTGCATCCCTGCAGAGGCAGACTTCCTCCTGGGCATGGCCACCCTGCAGGATTACGTCTCCTACAGAAGTCCCAAGGAGGGAACCTGGTATATACAGGCACTATGCCAGCGCTTGGAGTACAGCTGTCCTCGGTACCTATGTTTCCAAAAGATTATTTTTGGCAACACCTGAATTTTTCTTCCAGATGACAAGAATTTGATTTAGATGCAGAGGTAGATGATACGAAGTGGGAATACTTGCTCAGAGTGAAAACAGTGATGTAGGACACAGCAGCACCATGCAAACTGTTCAAAGCAACTTAGGGAAGTGCTCTGAAGCCTATTAAAAACAGGAGCTGTTAGCACTGGTGTATATCAAGATAGCAAAAATGTTATTTTGCTGATGTTAACTGCCTAACACAAACTGTACTTGTTTCTTTGCAGAGGGGAAGATATTCTCACCATCCTGACAGCCGTAAATCAAGAAGTGAGCAGAAAAACTTGTGAGCGGGGCACAAAGAAGCAGATGCCACAGCCCAGTTTCACCCTGAGGAAGAGACTCATCTTTCCTGTCAACTAAATGGGAGGCAACTGCAAGCCAGAGAGAGCTGCTGCAGCCTGGAATGGGCTGGTTTCAGAATTCAGTCAAACACAACAGACTTTCAGTGCCTGCTCTTAGCTCAAGGGCAGATATTTTTAATTTAAACTACAATTAAGGATAAAAAGCCTTAAGAAATTTGTATTGATACATTAATTTGTATTAATACTTTATACTTGAGAACATCTCTGAGCTTGTCTCTGATTTATTTCTGATCTATTTAGCTGATCTCTCTCAGTGTTTTGCTGGCAAAATTCTACTCAGTGTCTTCTTATCAGCTCTACCACATTGCTACTGCTGTCATAAGGTATTTACAAGGCAACTTTTAGAAGACAACTGTTATAAAGCTTTGTGTACTTTATGCCTAACCTTTGCAAAATAAAGGGAGGAGTGCTGTAAATTTTATAGGATATAATCGGCTCATATCTGTGTGTTTTGTTACTTGTTTCCATGACTTAGAATCATCCATTCTTAGTAGCTTGGTACACTTCAAGGTCAAGTTAAGCATTTGTTACCTGGCATCCTCAGCAGGATCTGTCTCTCACCTGGATTTCAGTGTATCCTCTATGTAGAGTAGTCTCAACAGCGAAAATCAGTTGCTCTGGTGCAGCTTCACGGTTGAGTATGTCCAGTTACCCTATGTTCACTTACCTTTAAGTCTTAGTTCTAAGCACAGAAAAAGTCACTAGGTAAGTACCCAGCTCCTTAAAACATTTTATATTGCCTTCTTTGGTGAGCATGCACAAAACTGCTTCAATGTCTACTCCCATCTGTCACAAATCTATAGGGCTTACATAACAACAGCTACTGAGATGAAAAAACAACTGTGCTGGTGTTAGTCAGTAATGCAGTGCTAACACTGTAATGCTAGAGGAACACACTAGCTGCTCTAAAAGAGGGGAGGAAAAAACCCTAAAGCACCACCCATGCACAAAACCCCCCGAGGTACCAGAAAATATGAACAGATTAATTTAAAGTGAGGCTCAACACTTAAATACTGTCTATATCAATTAAATACTGTCTATATCAATTTATTGGCTTCTAAAGCCACCTTTTCTGTAGATACCAACTCACTTCACTAAGCTTGTGTACAGTATAATAATCACTATAAATTTTAGCCACAGAAAAGGCCCGATTTTAGGTTTGTTATAAACCACTGTACTAGAGAAGATGACATCTGGAACAAACCACAGAAGATCAGCAATATACTGAAAAATGGCATGTTATACATATTTATTATCAAATTTACATTCCACTATGAAACAGCAGTAAGTGCAAAAAGCTGATGGAAAAAATACCATGAAAATCCCAGACTGTTCAAACACTGTGTAATCCCCTCATGTAACAGCCAAATGAAGCCCAAACTCAATTATTTTCCTTCCCTCTCCGTTGCTATTTGACTGTAGTAGATGTTTGACTTTGATCACAGGTATTTTGAGCATGCAGGTATCACTGAGTTTATTAAAAACTAACAGTGAAACTAGAAAGGTTTAAGTTTGTGCTTTAAGACAATCGGAATAAGGTAAATACAAGAATTCCCTTCTGTCTCTTGTAACTTGCACAAGCATGGTAAGTCCTTTCTAGCATCCGTGTTTGACTCAAACCTGCAAGATAACACAACCCTGCCAAAATGTAATTCTCCATTCCTCTACTCAAACAAAAGATCTGGTGCAGGATGTCAGCCATGCAAGTTTGTCACCTCTCACCCCTCTTACAGGAGACAATGAAAGCCAAATCATTCCTAGAATCATGGTAACTTCTAAAACATTCTCAGAAACACATGTTGTTTAAAAAAAGTTTATCTTCTACGTTTTGGCACAAAATGGTAAACTTGGAAGAAGTATCAGTTTTCCCTGTTACTGCAAGCCAGGCATGTATATCCAAACTGTGCATGACGATCCATAGGCATAAATGCATGACAGAATTTGAACAACGCTGCACCACAGCATCAACCCATTGGGTAAACATACACAAACACCATGGTATAGAGATTCTTCCATTTTCTTTTTGCCTTATGTAAAGTATCTGATGGTACACCTCAGCTACAAATCAAACTGACCTCTCAGCATCCACAGCATTGTTTGAACTGAACCAGTTTATATTGCTGGGCTATGGAATAGGGAAGCATCCCCAGGAGACACATGCATTTCATTTATATGCTTGTAGATGAGTTTTACCTGAACCATGGTCTGCCAAAGGAATTCTACCTTAGCTGATTTGCTACTCTGCCGATCCAGTGCTGGAGTTACCATCTTATGAAGCAGTTAGAAACACAGTGTAGTACCTTCAAAAATTTATCTGTAACTCAGGTATTCCTACAATAAACACATAAAATGGACGGATTTTGACATGCTACACACTTCTCTGGTGGTACCAAACTGTCTAAGCTTTTGCTAACTCGTTTCCCTGGAAGTCAGAGATGCACTGCAGACATACCCATCCCAGGCCACTGGAGACCAACATGGCACTCCCTCCTTTCACTCTTATGTAGCTAGGCAAGACACCATGCTTAGCTAAGTACATACAAACATAAATACTTACATGAAAAAATTAAATATTTTTCACTTAAAAAACAAAATTAACCCGTATATAGTCTTTTAAATAAAATTCACCTTTTGTAAGTGTAAGATTTTGCTTAGAGAGCAAAAGGCAACTCCAGGAGTTCCGGAATATTTCTGTGCGCTGCTGACAGACAAGCTTCTGCTAAGAATCCCTGTGCAAGTTTGAAGTGGTTACTCCTTTTCCTTTTACAAAACAAAAATATCAAAGATCATCACAAGATCTAAAGAACTGTAAAATCAGAAAGGCCATGTTACAAATTTCCTATAAACAAGGTTAAGAAACTTTCTTTTCCTGCCCTACTCCATTCCCCCCTGCAGTAACAAGGGTGCTGATTATGGAGACTGTGCCTAATGGCAAATGCAAATCAGTGTGATTGCACCGATGCTTCACACCACACCCCCAGACAGCTGCCAGCTATGGTAACAGGCAAGGTAAACTTAACTGCTTAATCTAATTGTATGGAAACAAATCATTTTATAATGTTGACAGGTACAGTGAAAATTTATATGAAGACTAAGAAGCTGTTTCTATTCAGGTCACTAGCAAAGACAACTTTTTCTTAAGTTACACAAAATATCTGTTGTAGATTGTTCACTTATGAACTTGGACAGGAAGGAATCAAAAAAGCAGCATGGGCAGTAATATTTTTATAATTAACACTCAGAAACCAGATTTCTGAAATAAAGTTCTTTTTTGAGTTGGAAAGTCTACTCCAGCTATTTTTCAGAACCACACTCCCTCACTGATCACTGGATTTCAATATTTGTTAAAATGCTACAAAGAACACTGCTTTTCCCCTCCTGTTTCTATACAGAGACTGGCAAATTTTGCTCTTAATGAAATATTTTAAACAAAATCCTGCTTGAAATGAGAAATAATTGAATGAAAGGCATAAAGTTCAATGAGAACTCTCAAATATACAGAATGTGTACTTGGCAAGACAAGAGGCAGTTTTCTACACTTCCAACAATTTCCTTGAAGTAAATGCTCTCCATTTAAGTTTTTAAAAAGAAACCCTGAATCAAGCACCTAGGGTTTATTTCCTTTTGCAATGCTGAAATGTGCCTGAGATATTTGTGTGTGTGTGTGTATGTGTGCACACAAAACTATTCTCATTTAAATAGATGCACACTACACTTTAGAAAGATTTCTTAGCTGGATGTACACACTTTTCTGCTTCTTAATTCTTATTCATTGCATATTTCTCTGTGTGCTTTGTTCACAAGCTCTCGAAAGAAATTAACTTCTGTTAATACCTACCTAACACAATTGCACTCTTTCAAAATATAAATCCTGTGTTTGTAAACTGAAGTATTTCTTTCTTACACAGAGCTAAAGATTCTCTCCCCTGCTTCTCAAAGTGAGGAGGAGTTCAAAAGAGCACAGTTTCTGAAATGGAAAATAAAATAATGAAAAAAATCAAAGTTTTCATATTTGTTCGCTACAGAGAGGAACTTGGGCTGCTAATGCTAGTCAGACTGATTGTTATTTTAATATTATATTTAAATTATGTAGTCTGACTGCAAACAACTAGTAAACACTATGGGTGTATGATGGAAAAAAATGAAATGCCTAGACATACAGGTTAAAGGGTTAAAACACTGAAAATGTCTACAATAGTCTTCACTTCTGACTAAATTAAGACAAGATGCTGAAGGGGGTCTTGAAATAAAGCTTTGGTTTTACCTTTCTATCTCCCACAAAAACCTTCTTCGTCAAACCCAAGCAATGTTCCTTTGCTCCTTGGTCCCAACGCTTGTCTCTCCCACATTTTAACATGCACATGCCTTCTCCAACGCTTCTGTAACAAACCCAACAATGCCTGTACTGGATATTAATCCCTCAAATTATTTACTGTGCTCTAAGTCAAACACCTTTCAGGCCAGTTAGTCTTCCTTTAGCATATCCATTTTTGATGACTGTGTGCAAACAGGAGCTCCCAGTGCTCCAATCATGGCTGGAAGACTCTGGTTTCTTCTCAGTCCTGCCATTAAGTTGCCACCTGCATTTAAAAACCCAGCTGACTCCTGCCTCTGCAAGCCAGCCTCTGGCCCCTGATTCTTGCCATGGTCCTGTGTTTCAGGGGGCTTGATCACCCTGGCAATGCCCAGCCTCTTCAGTCTGTCCACGAGGCTCATCTTCTGCTGGCCTACATCCGGGACGTTCCGGGAGGGCTTTAGGCCATACGCTTCCTGCAAAAACGTTTCTGCTGGCCGAGAAGCCAGGAAATTCTCTGAGTGATGTGCTCGAGGCTCAAACAGCGGTGGGGAAGGACAAGGTGAACGCGAAGGAGAGTTTGGTGGAGTAGAAGGAACGGGAAGAGTTCGGGAGGGTTGCAGCAAAGGCGGTTTTTCTAACATGGGGCTGTCGTAAACCTTGGCAGAGATGCCTCGTTCTTGCAAAAGTTTAGCCAGGCTGCTTGTGCTGCTGAAAGTAGTAGTTGAGTCTCTTCTGTTGGTGAGAAATTCTCCAATACTTAGTCTGTAAGGAATGGCTGGAGTGCTCACTACTGAGTTTCCAGTACTGCTGCCAGTATTCCCCAGTGAAAATGAAGCACCCATGGAGCTGAAAGAAAATAAAAATTAAACAGAGAATATACACACATTAGACATTTTTATACCTGCTCTTCATATGCCTTTTAGTATACAGATGACTTTAGAAAAACCTTAACTATTGCTATCAGCTGTGACAGCTTCAGTACTCAGAATTATTGTTCTGCAAAGTACCAATGAATTTACCTTCTGTGATCACCTGTACTCTATTAGCTAGAATATTAACATACCTGTCCAGTTAATAAAAAATATATAACAGAATCAGAAAATAAATCATCATGGAATCTTTTTTTCCGCAACAAGGCAACTGCTACTTAAGAGTTAAAATAACTTAAAGTTACCTTAACTTGTTTTAACTCTCACTCCAAAGAACTCCAAGTTTTCCTTCATAATTACAACTATTTTTATGAGTAACATCCTATATGTTGACTAACTGCCTTAGTATTTTTAAAACTGGTCCATGTATCAAAAGCCAGAAAGTAACTGTTTAATCCCATGCAGCAGCATTCAGGATGTTAGCAGTCCTCATACCTGGGAGTAACTTGAGTGACATCAGATGGGTGAAGGATCCTACAGGTAGTGAAGGTAAATGTGGAATTTGTTGAAGATAGACACTTCCCTGGATTTGAGGCTGCAATGTGAAGAATTTACATCCATTAAGGGTAAAAATAAAGACATACAAGAATGAATCAAAGTTTAAAACAATGTTATTATCACAGTTAATTTTTTGAGTCCTTGTTTTTTAAGTAAAGAACAAGAACAGCAAAGACAGCATTACCACACAGTCTAATACTTGCCATAGAGAAAAGGACACTGCTAAATAGACTCAGGAAGAAACACTAACCATGCTTCTTACCAGTGAGTGGTACTGCTGCTGAAGTAATAGGTGGCAGGAAAATCCCTGCCACTGGCTTTGCCAATGCACAGTTCTTTTCCTCTGGGAAGGACTGTTGTGCTTGAAATGTTATACCTCCTTCACCCTCTTCCTCATCATCTTCCTCCAGGTCAGAGATGTGGTGCATAGATGTGGTATCATCAGACAGAGGGGTAAAGCCTTTAGTAACAACACCTGGTCTGGGGTCAAGAATGGTGCCGAGGTTGGGTCGAGCAAGCTGCTGCCAGTGAAAAAGGGTCTGAGATCCTGGTGTGACAAAAGAGAAGAGATTCAGAGAGCCATTACCTACTACTGTATCAAGTTACAAGAATGCATTATAAAACCAAGTACAGCTGGCTGGTGCCTACACTGTGGGCAATGCTGTCCAGTGAAGAAGCAGCCTAACACCAGATTGAAGCCTACCAAATGCTACTGCTTCCTGTTACTGCACATCACACCTAGCTATACACACCATGATTTAGCTGGTAAATATAAAATCCTTTTCTGATAATGAGAGAAGGAAGATCATCCTCTTACCTTCAATGGGTTTGACAATTTGCAACTTCTCTGGTAGGAGAACACGGAGATTACTAGAGCTGGCAGAGAGATCTGTGAACTCTGAGTTTGTACTTGGGGAAAAGGAGCTTTCTGTTGGTGTACTGCAGCCACTGGCCTCTTCTTTCTGCTCAGCCAGCAAATGCAGTTTTCGGTCCCACTCCTCCTCGAAGAACTGCTTCTCACACAGGTAGTTCTGACGACGCAGGGACAGCCTGTGCAGAGCTGTGACCAGGTCATTGTCTCCAGTGGTTCGCGGCTGGCCAGGACTGTGAGCGTCTCTGTGAGAAACATCAAATAATAACACATATTAAGCCCATTAAATGAACTATTTCTCTATTACACAGCAGAAGTCCAGTCCGGGTTTAGTTTTGAATCAGTTCTTTTCAGAAGAAGGTAACAGGCTGTGCTTCCTACTTTAAATTCTGCTCAGAGCTGCTCCCTGGGACCATCCGTGCGTGGCTCTCCAGGTGGTGCACGCCAGACTGGAAGGGCTTTGCTGTCATAACAGCACTCGAGCGATTTGATCCAGGGATCGGCAGTGGGGCAGGAAAGGACGCGGAGCGGCCACGGATGATATTGGCAACCTTGACAGTGTCAAACACTCGCTTCTGTTGATCCCTGTGGAAAAGACAAACAAACAAATGTGGGTTTCAGAAGCAAAAAAGATCTAATAAAGAAAAATCTCTGAAAACCAAAGTTTGAAAAGTCTGTGGAGACCCCACTAAAAAGATGTTCAGAAAAACATGCCTAAAACACTCATGTCTTCAGGAGATCTACTCTATTAAGTATCAGAATTACCACTTCTTTACCTGAAAGACCTGAACCTCTACTGATAACTGCTTTAGCCTATTCAAAAGTATATCTTTTATTTATTTAATTTGTATATGCTATCAGAAACACATATGCAGTTTATTACTCCTTACTCAGAATTATGAGATCCAAGAACAGTCTTCAGGTTTTTGAACACTGTTACGTATCTTTCAGCTATAATGTCATTTGTCCAGCAATTTTTCTATAAGCATTAAAAGGGGTAAAACTAGTACTGTGCATCAGAGAATTTGGATCAAAAACCCTCAAAAAAAGAATGAAATAACATCCTTTTAGCAAGGATGTTATTTTGATTCTTGCTATTATTATGTAATTATTATTATATAATTTTATAATTTCTAGTTTCTATAATTTATATGCATATTTAGTTTTCTATAATTTATAATTTAATTCATTATACTTTATAATTTCTATAATTTATAGTCTTATAATTTATAATTTCTTCTTATTATATAATTTTGTTATTACTTGATTCTTCATAGAATCAAGTAATAGCAGGTTTCAAAATTGAAAAGACTACCAAATACTACAAACATTTTTTTATTTACAATGAAAACATTATAGAGGGAATATATGTATTTATGAAGTCCCAGAAATCAGTTTCACCTTAATTAATACAAGTCTGTGGATATATATCAATATAGGACATGGAGATCTGAAAACATACTTTTGCTTGGAGAGAAGAGATTCATCAGCCTGACTCAATTCCTTCCGCATTGTCCCTTCAATTTCTGCTGCAAGGGAATCCTAGAGAAAAACAGAAACAGTAAGAGTTGACAAATTAGATTCAAGTCTTCCTTCTGACAATTTTAGCAGAAAATATCTGTAAAAATTACTTTTAACAATCAGCATTTGTTTGCCCAGTATCAGTATGCTCTGGACAAACCCTTCTGCCTCTGAAGGAAGGGCATGTGGGACAGTTTTCCACCATAACTACACCCATGTGTAACCAGGATGGGTTCAGTTTTCATTAGCAACATCTGCTTTTTCTTTGTGTTTCTTTATGTACTCTGTATTTTGGTTGCTTTAGTTAAGCTACAAATTTTAAGAGCACTTCTTACAGGTATACTTGAGTGATTCTCTACACACAGAGCAACCAACCAAAACCTGAAGAATTCCCAGATATTTTGAGTATGTGACATGCTCTGTTTCTTAAAGAAACACTGTTGAGTTATAAAATTCACACCCACATCAAACTAGACACTACCACAACTGAGCATAAGCTATAGAACATGCCAATTCCCTTATTAAACAGAAATGGCATATAAACAGGAAAAATAATTGCAGTGTCACAATATGTCAAGCGAACAGTTAGTTTCCTAACTAATTTCCTAAATTTCTCACAAGTGTACACATTGAAGAATTGAATTGAAAAACCAATAGACCAGCTCCTTTGCCTACTACAAAGCAGTTCTGGCTGCAGTTCCTGCAAAGGAACTGCTCCTAGAGCAGTTGTGCTCCTAGGGCTGCTCTGTGCCAGAGCTGTGTGTGCCACGCTAGAGGTGTTGGTTACCACAGGAAATGCTCCACGGGACTGCGAGTGGCACAGACAAGCGACAGAGCTGGCTCTGCTGCGCAGCAACTTCACTTCCTCCTGGGACTCGTGCAACATGCCCAGACACTCTGCATTCCGGTCCTGAAACTCATGGAGCTGCAAGAGAAGAGAGCCCATCACATGATCTCTTCAGAGAGAAGACACAGTGAAACTGAATGACCTCCTACAGGAACCTAGAATGGCTGATTGGACACTGTGAGATTCTTTCAGCTGCAGGGCACATGCCCAAAACTAGAATGGACAACAGTCAGCACAGCATCCATAGGAGTTTTAGGGACAAAGCACAAAGATTCAAAAGAGGAAAAAGTATGACAAAATTCAAAGGAAATTACATTGAAAAAATGCAAATACACTAACTACTGATGCAAAAGAAGTAAAAAAAGAGAACTGCTTAAAATCTAATGAGCCACAGTACTGTTGATACAATCAGTAATAGTCACACTAAAGCACTCTTTTTCTCATAACTAAGAATAGTAAGACCTCCCTATTTGAAACACACTCCTTGCCTTTTATACTCCTGTGAACTACAAAAATATTTGTGTAGGGTTAAGTAACATAATTACTCTTTCCCTCCAATCATATGACTTAAGACAATGAAAGATTAAAATCCTACATAATTAAAAAGCAGTAGTTCCCACTGTCTCTCTGCTTTCTTTCTCATGTATTCTATGCCAAACGTTTATCTAAATGTGTGTTACAGAAGTCTTAAGTACCTCTGCTGTCAGTTGTCTCTGAGCATCTTTGGAGGCTTGTAAATGAAGTTTAAGCTCTTCCTTCTCAATCACATTCTGAAAGGACAAAAAGGTGCTCGTCATTTTCTCAGCTGATTTCCCCGAGAGACTGATCCTCTGACAGACTTTCCTGGAACAGCCTCTCTCTTGCAGTGCAACCCTATGGCTTGCCAAGACAAATTTTGCCTGCTGTGAGCACTGGCACACACATGCAGCACAGACACCTGTGCACACACGGACACTTTATCAGCATTCCCTTACTTCTTTGAGCTTATGCTGAAGATCAACAATCTGGGACAAAAGGGATGAGATCTCTTCCTGGTAGCGAATCACCTCCTCACTCTTCTCTGACAACTCCTCTGTTATCCTGGAGATCTGAGCATTTGTTTGCCCTACAAAACATAAAAGGAACTTCGTCAAGACCTTCTCCCACAAAAAACCCAAAAACAAACAAAAACAACCCCAAGCCAAACCTAAATCCCAGAAAGGATGAGTGCAAGTCAACAACAATCTGCAACACCACCAATTCTCTTAGGAAATCAACTCATAATACATAAAAGTAGGTGCCTTAGAACATCCATAAGGAACAGACTAACAGTGGGGAGAAGGAGGAAAAAGAGTTAATTTCAAATGCAGGTATAACACATTATGAACTAAGCACACATAATCTGAAATACACATGATCAGTATGTGGAATGACCACAATAAAACAATTTCAAATGACATGATGACTCATGACCAAGGCCAGACTTGGAATATGCTGGAAAAGTCTGGCTCTGAATTAATCTTGTTATTAACTACCATTGTAAGTAAAGGCATTTTGTCAAACCTTGTCAACTGTAACATACACTCTTGATCCTAGTCACTATCTATTCCCCAAAGATCCACTGAATACAATTCCCTGATTCTTTTTTTCCTTTTAGCAAGTACTTAACAAAGTGAGATGACAAAGCATCTCCAAGAGCTGAAATATTTTTATGCAGCTAGCCTCGTTTGTACACTTGCCCTGAAAGCATTGCACAGTCATAAGAAAGTCTGATCAATCTTGCATAAAGGTCACACTACAACATTAGTGCTTGTTGTACCTCACATATTTACTGCAGAACAAGGCTCTGATTAAGGGGCTGTGAGCATTTAAGCTCAGTCAGATACCATTTTCCTGAAAATGCAAATTTTAAAGCAGTAGGCAATACAGCTTTAGGAGATGATTTTTCTGTGAATCTAAATTACCGAGCATGCCTACTCATGCCACAGAATTGAATAAAAAGTACACTCACAGACATTCACACTGAAGGAAAACAGGAGAGCATGTTTGAACTAACTCCTATTTGCAAAAGATGCATATTTTCTCAGTGGAATCAGAGTAAATTAACCAACTAAGTAACAATTCATAGTATTTTAGGGCCATCCGTAACAAGAAAAATAAAGTAGCAACCCAGTCTTCTTTATGGCGGTTGTAGAGAAAAAAATAATCTTACACATAATTTAAGGTGATTATGCACAAAGGAAGTAGTACATATCAAATGACTACAGGTAAAAAAGCTATTGTTATTTATTGTTTCAGAATACTTAGCATGCATTTATGTAAGGGTAGGAAATTCTTTGCAAATAAGCAGTCCTCAAAGCAAATACAAACAACTGCTCTAGACAAATTAAGTGACTTGCTAATTTTAATGCTTTGGTTCATAACATATATTCTAAAATTAATGTGTTCATAGTTTTAAGAGTCGACACATTGACCTATTTCAGTGTCAAGTGTGCTGAATATACAAGGAGAATATTTGGTTGATTTTCTAATGTCTGTGGGCTTCAGATTAGAAAGTTATGGACATCACCGTTTATATTCATTTTCCCCTTCTAAACATGACACACAGAGCTGAATTTGAATGCCAGAGTGAAACCTCATGAAATACAGAAACAACCTTGCACTTGGGCAAAGGGCAAGACTTCAATGATTGGCATAAATTACTGAAGCCCATTTTTGGATTCAGGATTAACTAAGAACGTGTAGGCACCAGGTATTTCACCCACCATCCTGCCATTGCAAATACAGCCTGGATACTCACGGAGTTCTTTGACACAGTCATTGACCAGCTGCTGCTCCTTCTCTTCATATGTAATGGTTTCTGACTTCAGATGGCAAGCCTTTGAGAAAATTATTCATTTATCAATAACAATTTCAGTTTATTTATAATGTTATCAATTTTACATCTAAAATTCTTGCAACTGAAGAGTCTCCCCTCTCTTTAAAAACTCTATGCAACTGTGTTTTCCACCATAACCTGTTTCCCAGAATTTTACACATGTTTTATGTGAAAGACAGATAGACACATGAACAAAGCCTGATCTCTTGTCTCTAATAAAAAAAACTGTTGCAAAAAGACAAAATTTGGGGAAGTGCTCAGGAATGATTTGCATACAGTGACACAAAACAGCCATGTGCTTCAAGAGAAACCCTGCTGCTGGATTTTGCACACCCTGATTATTTGTTTCACACTCAGCACGTGCTGTCAGTCAGATGTACCTTGGATCGCAGAGCCAGGTTCTCCTCCTCCAGCTCCCTCAGCTTATCCTGCAGGACATCCAGCTGCAATGGGTCGTGGCACACAGTGAAAGACTCGTTGAAACGCAGCGGTGTGGAACAGCTGGAATCCGTCTCGCTCTCCTCGGAAGCGATGGAAACGATGCGCAGCAGGTCATCCTTCTTTGCCAGCTCATGCTGCAGCTGGTTAACCTAGGACAAGTGAAGACCACCACCACGTGAAGTACACTTTACATACACAATATCATACTCTATTATCTATGCAGCCTCTGGAACATCACTGCTCCTCAATGGAGCTCACACCTCCATTTGTTTACAGGAAGTTCGCAAAATCGTAATTTTACCACAGCAAGGGAGACAGAAAATTCAAGACACCACAGAAATGAACAGCAGAACCTACTTTTTAAATAGTTAACTGCAAAATCATTTTCCAGCTGTCTCAGTACATCATTTCATTTTAACATGCTAGCTATCATTTTGATTATGACCATTACTCTGAATTGTTGAGTTCCTGGAGAAAAGGATTGAAAGACAACTATTTACATGTACAGAGTGGTACGTTCCAGTCTGCACATTAAATGACCCATAGGACAATTAAAAACAAAAGAAGAGATAGATCTCATTTAGATAAAATCTACTTTGCTTATCTACATTTTTATATGAATACCTAAGTTTATGCAGTCCTACAGCTGATTATGAGTACATCCTTGTCACCAGCATACTGTTTTATACAAGCAGCTAAATCCATTTCACTGTAGCTTACACTACGTCTCTTGATCACAGAGTTATTTGTCAACTATTTAATTATTTTTTTAAGAAAAAAAAAACAAAGAAAAGGTTAGATCAAGAATTTGTGTTTACAGGAAGAGATGGAGTGAAGATCTTGATCAGAATTCACTTTTCATTACATTTTATTTATTCATTTGTTTACTCTTAGTGTAAGCACCCCATTAACCAGCTCACTTTCTGTCTGTTTCCTCACCTGTGAAGTTATGTAGCAGCTCATGTCAGACACCAATTTCTTATTTTGACTTATATTAGTCCATTTCTAGTTTAACGGCAGGAAATCAGATTTATGGTCTGATATACCCTAATGATATCTAACATTCTCATAATTTCTCAGTAATTACAATATGTTGTCTTCATATTCAATTCCTGGACTGCAAAAAGTGATTGAACAATGATTAGGAGAATGACATCTAAGCACACTTCTGTAGTCCAAGAGCACCAATCACTCCAAAATGATCTATTTCTTTTGATCCTCTTACCACCACCACAAATGGGAAAAAAAGAGAGAGAAAAAAATGGAAAAAAAACCCTAAATAAAGGAAAAAAAGAAAGAAAAGCAACTACTTACTCTGTCTAGAGTTTGTCCTAACTGTTCTTCCAGTGCTTCATTCTGCTCCATCAACAGATGGTTGCGCTTAAGGAGGGCTTGTCCAATTCGCGCTGCCAGTTCCAGGTCCCGATCCTTCTGCTCACAAAATGAGAAAAAATTGTTTCCTTTTGATCATGTAAGGTTTAAATTCAGAGTAGCTTCAGATTCTCCTAGATACTGCTCAATGCATCGGCACTCTGAGATCTCCCTTCACTCTCAAATGGATCAACATTGTTAGAAAATTATTAATGCTTCATCACTTGGATCCAGAACACATCCATAACTGTGGTTTTTGATACAGCATATTCTCTTCCACAGCCATTTGCAGCAACAGAAGGGGAGAGCACCAAACCTGAGGACAGTTTTGGGTTTTGTGCTGAGTAGAAAGACTATGTGGGCTCTGTTGCATCTCACACACACACAAAAATCACACTTGCAGCCTTCCCAGTGGTACTTTCTCCAGAACAGACTGCTCAGCCTAAACAGTGGTGAAAGGGTAGAAGCAGAGGAGCACCAGGAAATCAGAAGAAAGCTGTTTCTTTCTTACACTCACTGGCTTCATGGGTGCCCACAATTATGTTATGTTTTGTTTCTGAGGTAGTGCAAGCAAGTGGGCAGCTTCTCATTACCCATGTGTTTGATAAGCAGCTCCTGAAGATAACTGAATCAAAATGGTCAGCAGCTGAATGAAACCCTCCCTCAAATACATTCCCTTTACTGCATTAACACAGCAGAGACAAGCATACCTCAGCTAACAGACGTTTGACCATGTCAGCTTCACCATAGTCTTTCTGCTCCACATTGTCTGGGCCAAGAACTGAAGAGAGACAAACATGCTTATTTTATTGAAGGAAAGACAAGAAGATTGTGCGAAGTGGGAGAGCTGAACTCAGAGGATATTGTTTATATACAAACACAGTACTTGGTTGACAAAGCTAGCAGAGGCTATGAAAATGCATCTTCAACTTCAGAAATGTGAAACAATACTCCTTTGGGAGACTGATAAATGAGGTATTGAACATTTGCACCTTTCAGCAATGTTAAATAAGACTTGAGGTGCTCACACATCTTTCAAAATTAGAAAAACTCCTAAGAGCAATTTTTTGAATACAGCTAAGCAATTAAATCCTCCAGCCTGCTGGGAAGAGAAGGAGGAGTATATTGGAGAATATCCAAACATAGTTAAACACATACTTTAACCCTGAAGCAAAATTCCCACTAGGCTGTGTGACAGCTGTACACAGGAAGTATGGAGACCCCTGAGACAAGTCATGAAAATGCATTTTTTAAGGGCTTGACCATCTTGGAAACAATTAAGAAGAAATGAGATAATGTATGTCTGAGTTTTGGACGTAGCAGTAAATGCTATCTTAGTAATCAAGTGATTCCAATGTTTGAAGAGTCTGCAAAACTATTAAAAAACTGAGAAACGGTAGATTGGAAAAACAAGACTGAGTGAAGAATAAGCAAAGCAAACGAAAAATTTGTGACACCTCTGAACAAAACACAGTGCCAGGACTGCAAAGCATTGGTCTGCTCTAGATAGTGTGCTGATAAAAAGATGGTGGTAACAAAGGCATCTTAATTACCTTGTGCAAATTTGTGAGATCCATCCAAGGAGGAGGAAGGAAGTTCAATAAGAGCTAGAGTGACAGATAATCAAAGATATAGAGGGGGAAAAAGAGAACAAAGAAGAGAAAGAATTAAAATGTAAGGAAATGGGTAATTTTCTGCCATGCATCTACCACAATAAAAAAATAAATGCATGTGCAAACATAGTTTTTTCACTATTAACACTTTCTAAGGCCATTTAGGGAAACATTTAAATGTAATAGTCTTCAGAAGCAGAATTATACATCTCTCTATCAGGTGATGAATGTTTGTGCTAAGCTCAACAGCAATTAGCTGGTTTTGCGTTATGAAGTCAGGATCATTAAAGTGAAGAAGGCAGCAATATAAATTTAAGAATTACAGAAGTAGCAGTTTCAACTGACTGTTTAATTTAACCTTTTTCAAAATTAATTCCATCATCACTGAACTGCAAAATGAGATTACTATAGATTTGATCTCAATATTTCCTTCACTCTTTCACCTTGTTTAAACCTCATTCTTACTCTGAATACACAGTGGTATTGATTATCAGTTCTTTTCTTTGCTTTGTTGAGGACTGCAGACTCAGTTATGAGATAGTAAAGTGCCAAGATAAAGCACACACTAACTTTATTGCATATGTTATATAAGCTGTCTATACCCTTTACATACATCATGCCCACAATTAAACTTTTAAAGCATAACACTACACCTATATTAAGATCAAATCCAAGTTGGACTATACTAAAAAAAGGGGCTTTTTTGTAATTTTGAAAAACAAGAGAACAGGAAGAACAACACAGAAGGAAAAGTTTTACTGTTTCACTAAAAGCTTAAAAGAAAAATATGTCAAAGTAACAAACCAAATGCTTTTCATCAAGTAGATCAATAAGCATAAAAACCCAACACGCTGTTTAAGCATGCAGGAGCTTTGAACTTATAGAACTGTCACTTACTGATTGTATTTCTTAGCAGGAAAAAAACAGAAACTCGACTAAATTTTAGGTACGTACCTATCAGTAGCATAAAATGCCTTTAGAAGACAATTTTACTTTACTACTTGGTTGCTGATACTGGCTGCTGGAAGGGGGACTCCAAACCCATCTAGCTTACCAGTATTTGGACAATTAACTGCACATACATAACTAAGTTACAGCCATTACATGCAGAATATTATAGCCAGCTCTCCTGTGGTAACTGTTCCTAGCAGGTGATTTCAAGTTATAAGTTTCTATCCAGTCCCTCTAATAAAAATTTACACTAATTCCATACTAATCCCAAGGTTACTCAGGTAGGTAAGTTCCTAAAATCAAGAGCAAATATCTTTGCTCCGATAACTAAAATCACAGAACCAACAGCTTTAAAACTTAGCTCTATATAAATTTCTGTGTTTTCTCTCAGTACAGGAACAAAACTACACGCAGTTTATTAGAATTCTCTCTTGAGAACACATGCATGTGCAATACTCACCTTGCCAAGCGAAAGCTGAAATTAACTCTTCATTTTGGTTAAAATTCTTGTTATGTTGTGCCATGACCCTTTATTCACACATACAAAGTAGTTCCAAAGAGAGATCTTTTGTAATTCAGGATTTCTTATGCTAGCACAGTTGAAGCAGAAGATATTCTTCCACCTCACTGAGAACACTGCCAACGTGAACCCAGCTGACAGATCTTCTTATAGGCAGCAGCAGCCATAAAAAGAGGAGGAGCTCAAGTGCAGTAACTACTGTGTTGTTTTGGGGCTTTTTTCTCAACTAGAAATTCACTCAAACCATGTATTTAGCATTCTCTCTTGGAAAAAGTTATAAAAATGTTTCCATACATATATATATATATATAGGGGCAGGAAGATACACAGCTAAAACCCCATGTCATGCTTCATGTCACATTTATTTCCAATTCCAAGCAACAAAGAAAGATTCAAATTTCATCTAACAAGTTATTCAATAACTAGAATTTGATTTATATCTGTATTTGTCCAGGACTCTCCCAGTATGTCCCTGTAGGTTACTAGTCTCAAAAAAGCTACCATGATTTCAAGAGTCTGGACAATTTCTAGGTGAAACATAAACCATATTTATCTTGAGCTTACAAGACCCATCAGTTACAAAAGTGATCTTAAAAGATCCAAGAATTAGTTTTATATGTTATGCTTAACAGCTATCTTTTAATTCAATTTCAGTCATTGTTACAAAAAAACATTTAAAAATACTTTAAAAACTCCTACAAGCAGTTTATGGTTTTCAGAGGACACCTTCTCTATTTGTAAAGAACTTCCCTCTGGGAGAACTAGGAAGACAGCCCTTTCTGCAGTGCCTTGACAGCCTAATAATACACAACAGGCTTCATGAAAGCTCTGCTGATAAAACCCCTCCCTCTCCTGCAGGCTGAAAATGCAAGCTCACCCTGACTGGATGTCCTTTGGAGCCCTGAGTTTTGTCACACAGGTGAGGCGCTGAGCGGCAGAGCCGCATTTCATGTCAGGCACAGACAGACTCTGATCCCAGCTCCTTATAATTAACACTGAGACACAAGTACGCACCCCTCCAACCACACAACTGCTTCCAGAGAACTACAAAAGCATGCACTCGACTATAAAATCATTTATGCTTGCAATATAACTATCAGAAACAATCTGAGCAATAAACATTAAGAGACTTTCCAATTACTTTCCACAGTTAGGAGTTCAAAACCCTCAAGTTCAACTCATAACAAGGTCACTCTAAATTGCTGAGTACTGCATTCTTGGGAGGTGATATTTTAATCTTTTGTTATTCCTTTGCTATTCATCCTTGGGAAGTTTAAACTACACAGAACAATGACAAAAAACTCCCTTTTAGAGGTGGTGTGTACAAGGAAGAGGTAATCATTACAGATTGTACATAAATAACAAGTTCACTCTTCTCTGTGGTTTGTTCCAATAGTTCCAATATATGGAGGAAACAAGACTTTCTCATTTCTCTGAAGAGATTAAAATGCATTCTCTTCACAAGAAAACAGTTAGCAACTACAGGCAATTAAGTGTTCAATTATTTCGGCAACTTTCTATTCATTTGATTTTAACATATTACAGGGTTTTTTTCTTTGGGACTGAAGCTGTCCATTTTCCTCTTTATCACTTGATAGATTTAGGAGTAAGTTACTTGGTATTTTCAGAACTGGAAGGCAGTGATCAACATTGATCTAGTACCCACCTATCTGCCATTCATTCCTTCTCTATCTCCAGAAGAAACCACCGACAGCACTTCACAAACATTATTGACATAAAACATCACCAAATCAATAACAGCACCATCAGCATTCCTGAAAACAGAACTGCTTCACACTCGTACCTCTTGTATGAGGTATACATCTCTCCTAGCACAGTTCTAGGTTCCTGCCTCTTTTTCACTCTCACATGTTCCCATTCTTACTTCAGTGTGTAATCTGATGATCAGGCAATCATTAAGCATCCTAAGTCAGCCATTAGAATTGCAGTGTGAACCACAAGCACGTCCCCTGAAATCAGCCTTTTCTGTCCCAAGTTTCCCAGATGTGACCATTTCCTAGTATTAACACTAACTGTGCATGGAGAAGTTTATCTCCAGCACTTGGGGCAGTAACTGCCGACTCACTCATGTAACGGACGGAGTCCTCCTGAGGAGCGGGAGCGGCCCCCTCGGGCAGCCGGCCGCGGGCAGCCACGGGCTGCATCCAGTCTGCGCTCTCATACAGGCACAGAGAGTCCGCCCGTAACTTGTAATCCGGCAGCTGCTCCTCCAGCATGCCCACCAGCTCCACCTCAGCAAGGTCCTCACTGGAGCACCCATCTGAAAGAGAGTAATGGCAATAGTGCATTGTTAAATACGTGTCAAATTCAATAGTGCTGCCACAGTACTGTACAGTTTATGTACTATGAAATACTTCATAAATCTTTGATAAATTTGGAAATAATTATTCTGTACCAGACAAAATACCAGAATACTTACTGAATCAATGTTTGATTTATACTGCAATACTTGTAAGTTCCTCACCCTCAGCTGATCCTAAAACTTCCTGAAAAGATGGTATACTGTGTCCCTCCAACTTCCTGAATATAATGTATGTAATAAGTTTGAACTTCTATCTTTAGCCTCTTCATTGAGCTAAAACACAAATCTACATTTTACCAGCTAAAATCTCATTGACTTTTCATAGTTTTTTCACTTCCCTTTTCTGAAGGAAATTCACATTTATCTTGTTCTTCTGTTTTATGCATTGGTTTGATAACGAACATAGATGTAAACAATCTTAAAAGTAAGCAAAATCAATTGAATACTGCTTTGTAATCAGGGAACAAGTATAAAATTTCATTATCATCCTTATGGAATCACATTCTGAGAAACATGATACTAAACCCCCTGCAATCAAAGTTCAGCTCTTTCTATGTTGTGTGTGTACCTTAATTTCATCACAATTACTGCAAAAGAACCCACATTAATACTAAATTGGTAAAATATCAGTGGTTTGCAATGATTATCTTTGCAAGATTTCCACTCAGGATGAATAATATCTGCAGTACCTTTCAACGGAAAAAACACCAATGCTGACTATTGACAGTAAGAATTTTACAAGCAGTATTTTACAGTGCACAGTGACTTTACAAGTGAGTCTAATGTCACTGGTTTTGTTCCTCTGCAATATCACATAAGCAGTACAAAGAATGTGAAACAGAAGGTTGTCTTCACGTTGGTGCTTTATGACATGTTAGACACATTCAAGATTTGTAATAGTAATTCTTCAACTTACCAGGGATGCTGTCCAAGCCCCTGGGATCAAAACTCATGAGTCCTTCCTTCACAGTTCACTTCCTTGCAAAGAGCATTCTGTAATCAAACTGTGCACCATTCCTTTATTGCTTTGGTAAAAAGATGCCTTTGGTTTAGGGACAGAGTAAGTGAGAGCCATCCAGCCACAGAGACTCACAAATCTGGCATCAACTCATTTCTGCAGGCTGCTTCAAACTCCAGATCTACTGCCATCTTAGGACATGCCTATTTCATCTGGGCTGCTGATCAGTAGAAGTGTTTCATGTAAGCTTCACCAGCTTCTCAGCTCACCCATCACCTACATAAAAAACAAAGAGAATGCCAAGGTTTAACAGATTTCACTCTTTTACCGGAGACAGGTAAATTGCTGTGACTTTGTCTCTTTCAATCCGAATTTCCCCTCTGTACTACAATTAATTATTTAAAAAGAAAAGGCAAACAAGCATTTTATTTCCAGTTTACACAGTACATGTAGAAGGTAGCACTAAAATATGTTTTCTCCCTGTAGTCATCTCACCTTAAACATGGACTTGGTCAAATATCTCTTTGTCTGTACTATTCCTCTTCCTTCATACAATATTTAGTGTATTCAGGTCATTCACTGAAACGAGGCATTTCCTTTTTATGCTAACAGGCAGCAGCTTCAACTAAACAGAGATTTCCTTCAGGCCACTACATTTATTTAAAGTGATGGATTCTAAAGGCAGGATTTTAAAAACATCATCACCCTTAACATTTCTATTGTTAAAAAAATGTAAGTTTTATATAATCGTTTGCTTGAGTCTCTTTTCCTTTAGGAGCCTGTTAATTAAAAATTGGACCTATCAGAAATTTACTTTGTGGATTGTGATAAAATTTGTGTTTTCTCTTCAGCAGGAACTCAGGTAAACCAGAAAATGAAACCACTGTGACTGATTCAGATAAGCTATCAGAAGAGTTTAATGAAGTAAAAATACACTTTTCCTTTGCCAAGACTGATGAATCACCTTCCATATAAAACAGTAGTTCTAGACGACAGAAAGATATAAAACTGAAGAGAAAACAAGTGTCCTTTTCCCTCCTTTGGCATTCAGTTAACATAAAATTCTCTTAAAAGCCTTCATTAATTTAAAATTTGCTCTTAAACACTTTCCCCAAGATCTCCAATCACCAAGCACAACAATCAGAGGTTTGTTTTGCTGTCTGTAGCAACCTCTTATTTGACAAGATTAAAATGGACAGTGCAGGAGCTTTTTAAAGCAAGCCTGGAGCCTGCCAGTTCATCTGGTTGCAGACTTTGGCAGGAGATCAAAAAAGAACTTTCTTCCATTAAGGTCAGCTCATACTTGTGTGCAGTATCTTCTTGTTTTGTCATTCATTTCTTTATGTATGTAGCCTGCTTATCAGTTGTAATTATTATGCATATTAAACACTTAATAAAAAATTTTGAGATTTCAACAACATCTTCTGAATGTGTAGATGTTTCTAGCACTTTTAAAAAATTTTCTAGAGGCTGTTTTTTAAATGGATTGCTGAAAAGCATACATATCCCCTTCTCTAAAACAATTTAATACAACATAATAAAAGACATTTAAGAAGACTGCTGTAGATCCACACATGCAAATGACTTCATTTTGTAATAAGAAGAGTCACTGTACAGCTAGACAAGGGTCAGCAGCATAGGACAGTTTCTTCACAAGTCTAACTCAATCTTTTTCCTTTGAGTTTTAATAATGTAAAAATGAATGCTGCTACTTCTCAAGATTGGTTTTAATCTCTCTTCCCAGGGCAAAGCAGAAGCACTATTTGTAGCAGGTCAATCTCAGTTCAGCCAAAGAGAGAGGGGGTGAAAAAAAGGTGATTTGGCTAAATGTTTTCTAGAGCACCAGGCCAACACCAAGCTATCGAATTGAAAGGGCAAACTCATTTGTGAAACCTTTGAGAAGTTTACTACATAAGCAAACACCATAAAAGTTAATGCTGGCATTTCCAGTGCTTCTCATAGCTTTAGTTTCCTGTACCATGGGACAACTTCTATAGAAACTCAAGCACTGGGCAGTTCCACCCTGAAAGTGACTCCGTGACCCTTCTACACTGCAGCTGTAAAACTATTTCCTAACTGCAGATTCCTCCTGCAAGTCAAAACTATGATTAAATACATTTAAATAAACCCCATAAAATTTATAATGTGGCTTTAAAATATATGACCATGCTATAAAAAGATGGACTAGAAATTAAAATAGTTAAATCACACAGAAAGACATGTCCAGAAGAGAAGCTAGAAAACTTTCTCAGATATTGATTTAAATCTTTATTTATAAAGATTATTTCCACTGTCAATTTACTATATTCATTCTACACTGATCTACATCTTATCAGTTTTGTTCCCCTACTCCCCCAAAGGCCAATTTCCCATTGATGTTCACATTTTTTACAAAGAGGTTAACTGAACATAGGAAAAACAAGGGAAATTCAGATACTGGAGCATAACCCATATGCAGGGGTGGTGCTCTCAGAAGGCTTTCTTCAAGGAAGGTTCACGAGAGAGGAAAATATCAGACAACATTTTACATACACACCTATCCCAATCTTACTGTTTCTGTACTCTCTAGATTAACTTTTAGTCCCCAATGTGTGTCTCACATTTCAGCTACCATCTGGCTCCAAACAGTGAGCTAAAACCTCCAGTACCTATAGCACACTGCTACAAGAAGTCAAAACTATTCCTGCACCTTCTGAATCAGCCCTAGAGAGTCCAAGTTGCTCTAAAGAGATTTCATAAATTTTTCCTTCAGTGAGTCAGAAGGCTCTAGTGAAGATTAACTTGAAAAAGCAATACTGACTAAAGTCTTAGAAAAAGATAATATAGTTATAAAGCATTGAAAATTGTTCTTGTCTTTGTAAAAGTACTTTGAGCAATTTCAGATGGATGGAGAAAGAGTTGGGGCACCTCAAGACAGAATATAATTCTGAAGACATTCTGCCACTAGAGAAACTCTAATTCAAATATGAATTATGAGAAAGGTGAGGGAGTTGCTTTACAACTGGAAACCACAGACAATTGTATGTGTTTATTCCTTTGCACACAAAGTTAAAAAATATGCAAAATATTGCCATCTATATTGAAAATATCCAAACTTCAACATAAATAAACTGTTATTCCTGCTATTTTTCATTTGTTGAGAGCAGCTGACTCCTCACAAGTACTTGGAAAAACTAAACTAGGTCTGCTCCTCTACAATTCCAGGATGCAAGACATTAGGCCACAAGTAACACAAACAAAATTTTAACAAAGAAGATTCTAACAACAAAGAAGATTCTAACTTGATTAAGAGAAGACAACACTCATTATTTCCAAAACCAAGCCAAATAAATGAGCATACTATTCTCAGATACCAAATTTTAGTGTCATGTAAGTATGCAATTTAAAAAATTGTATCAAGTCATTAACACAGTACTTTTTCCATTGCTAAAACTGGAATGCTGTCAAGCCAGCTAATAGCAATCAACATATTCTGCATCTCAAGGTTAATGAAACAGTTCTATTCTTATAGCAAACATGACCACACTGAATTGCTGCCAAAACATTCCTGGGACCAGCGCTCAGAAGCAGAGGCCAAATCCTTCAACACTATCCAGTAGGAGATGAAGGACAAAGGATTATCAACTGAAAAACAAATCTATGTGAACACAAACATTGCCTATCACAATTAACATTTGCTGTGTGCCTAACACCTCTTATTTTCAGCCAATACTATCCCTACAGAAATCTATTTAGTGCTTGTGTTTCTCTCATGTAAAGAAAAAATATTTTAAAGAGTATGCCAACATTATCCTAAAACCAACTGCAACAATCATAAACAACCCTGCAACAGACTTTCAATCATTAAAAAATGGTATAAGAAGAAATTAAGAAAACAAACAAAATAACCCTGCCCCCATCTTCTGGATTGTTTTTCTTCTGGGATGAGGGAAAGGCTTCAGAGAGGAAGCTGGAGAACACCTCCTGGAGAATCATGAATCACATGGGGATCATGAAGCCAGCCACCACATTCCCTCATACTGTTTTATCTACAGTTACACCAAACCAGGCTCACTTACTCTCTCTGTCTGTCATTTTTAACAGCTTATGTTCTCCAAAGTGGCAACACTACCTGTTAA
Organism: Melospiza melodia melodia; assembly: GCF_035770615.1. Taxonomy (NCBI): domain Eukaryota; kingdom Metazoa; phylum Chordata; class Aves; order Passeriformes; family Passerellidae; genus Melospiza; species Melospiza melodia. Next base: position 26,626,826 of record NC_086201.1, on the reverse strand, counting down.
ATACATGTATATATGCTTTATGTACATGGATACATGCATACTGTTGAATACCACAGCTTGATAGTTAAGATTTATTTAAGTCCTACCCATTTGGACGTCGTCTAGATCATCCCTAATACAATGTAAAAACAGCAAATGCCTAATTGAAGTTTCCCTTAGCCTGAAACTATGAGCGTTACCTACATTAAAGACTTTATTAAAGACATTATTAATTTTTAGAATTAACTTTATAATAAAGACATTATTAATTCCTATTTTTTATGTAAATGCACAATCAAAACATTACTATCTGTATGCATATTTTCTTAAAAATTTTCTTTTTTCAGAAGAAATGAGGTGCATGCATAGTTATGTTATGATCTCAAAGGAATCAAGAATTATAATGAATTGCCTATTTGCTTGTTAGAGTATAAAATACAATAAATGCTCTTGAGGCATTCTGCTAATGTCTCATTCTGCTAAGTTCTTTGCTAATTTTCATTATAAAGGTTGTAATCAGCTTCTTTTAAAACTCAGGATTGTTTTGTATAAAGTATACTTGAAGGGAATTTGAATAAAATTTAACTGAAATCACCAAGTTGATCCATGGCTGATCACCCAAAAAAGTAGTTTCAGTTCCTTGACCTACACCCCAGCCAGTGCTCAGCATTTTAAGTCATAATTCTGTATTAGAATTAATCAAACTCCTCTATATGACTCAGACACCAGAATATCACTAGCAATCAAACAAAAAAAAAAAAAGGATGCTTTCTTTTTTGCAGCCATATCTGTGAAAATGCTCTATTTGTGTCTTCTTGGAAAACGAATCAACAAATCACAATTATCATTGCTGAAAGACAGCACTTCTACTACACAATATTAATTCCAAAAGCCCCTATTAGAGGCAAACCACCATCAGGAAACTCTGTGGTTTTCCAATGCTCTTCCAACTACATTTTCAGATACTCATAACAGAAATTCAATAAACAGATATCGCTCTAATAATCACACTGCCATTAGAGTGGAAAAATTCCAGGTATTGGAAAATAATTTTTTTTCAATTTCGCTCCAGTGTCAGAAATGTAATTAAAAAGAAGTTCTGCCTATTTTAACTAAGAACTACATCTTTTGAAAGAATACAAGTATCCAAAAACAAACCTAAAATCTACTGTTGCTTTCTAATGTTGCCTTAATTTATTACTATATCAAATATCTGCATCAGACTGTCATAATCAGTTAACAGTAACTGTGAAACATAACCAAGAAATAGGCACCTATGCAACAGCTGAAGATTGCATTAAAGATAAAAACACGAGCACGCCACTCCACATACATTTCACCACTAGCACGGACTACAGAGTAAACGACACTTAGTGACAGACATCGGTACTCCAGTTTAATCAGCTGATAAAAATGTAACAATGTGATTAAGAAGTTGCTAGCAGCCAAAATTTCCTTCCATAGCCTTCCATATACAAGCAAGACAACAACTAAGAGGTCACCGAGGGCTGTCTCGTGTTGCGGTGACACGACCCTGCAGGGAGCCCGCTCGGTGAGGGCACCCCGGGCTGCTGAAGGTCACCCCGGCACCGCCCGCGGGCACCGCCGCCCCCGCTCACACCGGAGCAGACGGAGCTCAACACAACGCTACGCTACATTAAAGCATCACCACAGCCAAAAGAGTCCTGTCAGCTGCCAACCCGGACAGGCGCCGGAATTTCTTCTCCGCCCGGGACCGCGGGGCCAGCCCCGGACACCGCCTCACGCTCGGGCCCCGCGCTCCGACCCCAGCCAGCCTCAGGAAAGCCGCCGCACGCCCGGCGCGGCCCGCCGCACCTTCCAGCCCGGGTGGTGCCACGGCCCGCCGGGGAACGGCGCCAGGGGCGACAGGAAGGAGGGTTAACCCTGCAGGGGTGTGAGGCACGGAGCGTGCCGCTCGGCCGTGAGGCGGCAGAGCACCGCCGGCCCGGCGCCGAGCGCTCGCTTACCCGGCCCACGCTGCGCTCCCTCCGGTACCGCTCCTTCCCGCCGCAGCCCTGCATGCAACACAGCGGCGACTGAGGAAGGGCCCCGATGGCTTCCGCTCGGCTCGCGCCCAGAACTACAGCCCCCGGCGGGCCGCTGCCAGTGACGAGCCCCACAATGCGCCGGGCCGCGTGGTGCGGGCGGCCCCCGCCGCTGGGCCCGGCGGGGCCGGGAGCGGGGCGGGGTTCTGGCGGGAGGCGCTGTGGCGGCGCCGGCCCCCGGCCCTGAGTCCGGCGGCGGCGGGCAGGAACGGGCGCTGCCGCACTGTAAGGCGGCTCGGCTGCGCCGAGGCTCCGCGCCGGCCGCGCCCTCTGCCCCGCTGCGGGGGCAGCCGGGCGGGCCGGGCAAAGGGAGCGGCGCGCACCGAGCTCGGCAGGCGGCTGCGGGAAGCGGAGCCCTGTCCCGGCCGCCGCGGGAGGCCAGAGGGAGACGGGGGCCCAGCGAGAAAGGCGAGGTACGAACTTAACGGAGCGAGTGAGAAACTGAGGGGGAGCCTGCGGGGCGTCCTTCCGCACATTGCGGTGCTTTGTCACGGACGGATCATTTCACTCGAGATGCACGGCCGAGAGCTACCTCAATCGCTGCGAACGCTGAAGTAGGAGCTGCCGCTCAGCGTCAGCAGAACCCAGTAACGCGCGTTCTCCGTACCGGGGCTCGGCTCCCGAGCCTTCACACTCCCCTAGCTCACAGACACAGGTTTCTGTGGGTTTTTCTGCCATGCACTGTTTGCTAGCTGAAGCTTTGGACAAAGTGCGATGGATGTATCATTTTACCTGTACAACACTGTCACTATCTACAGTACAAAAAAAAAGCCTGCGATACTGAAGGAAGAATGAGGGGGCAGGGAAAAAGTTTATATGGGGACATGATCCAAAGCCATATTGAAAGATGGAAACAATGTCAAGCTACGTAAGAAAAAAAAATAAAAATCTTAAAACTGTAGTGTTATTTGAGTAAATGTAGATCACGGATGTTTCTGTTGGCTGCCTATACATATACATCTTTGAAGCAAGCCTACAGTAATTTGACTTTGGTATATCATAGTTATTAAGACTGTATTCTTTAGCTGAGCTTTCATGGTGTCATATTGCAAGCAGCAGAATAGATTGTCTTGTGTAGCAGAATGAGGCATCTTCTTTCCAGGATGCTGTAGCCATTACAGTGCTAGGCAGTATCCTGAAGCACCTGCATTCAGTTTTGTGTTTTTCCTACTCTGCTACAAACTTCTTTAGTGAAGTTGCGAAGTTGTTTAAATAAGCGCAAATCCTCTGAAGGTGCCCAGTACCTGATAGGGATTGACTTTTGTCTCTGTTTGGTATCTCTAGTAAGGAATTACAGCAGATCTTTGGGGTAAAAATGTTACTGGAACGGCTTATATCCAAGCCATTGGCAGTGAATGGAGTGGTGGGGGCTTGTTAGCTTTTCAAGAGTGTTCCCCTGATTAAGTAGTATACATAATTTAAATGCAGGATATACTCAAGCTTAGCTCCTTAATAAAAAAAATTATCAGTTTCTGGTATAGTGCTTCAGCCTTTATAAGTTAACTTTCATACAAAAATTGCATATTAACATGGAATAATTACCTGCATCTGACTTTTTATCAGTTACCAAGTAGAATTCCTCATGGTGGCTGGAAAGCTACCTCTCAGGAAAGGACCTGGGGTTGCTGTTTGACATCTGGCTGAACGTGAGCCAGCAGTGTGCCCAGGTGGCCAAGGCCAGTGACATTCTGGTTTGTATCAGCAGTAGTATGGCCAGCAGGACCTGGGAAGTAATTGTCCCTCTGTACTTCCTGCTGAGGCCAGTTTGCATCTCAAGTTCTGCATTCAGTTTTGACCCCCACACAAGAAGAACAACATTGAGGCACTGGAGGGTGTTCAGAGAAGGGCAGCAGAGCTGGTGAAAGGAGTGGCTGAAGGAGTTTAGCAAGGATATGAGGAGGCTCAGTCAGGGGGACCTTCTTTACAGTTACATGAAAGGAGATTTTAGTGAGGTGGGAGTTGGCCTCTCCTCTCACATAACAAGAAATAGGATGACAGTAACTGGCCTCAAGTTACACCAAGGGAGGTTTAGATTGGATGTCAGGGGAATTTTCTTAACTGAAAGGATTGTTAGCCATTGGAACAGGCTGCCCAGAGAAGTGGTGGAGTCACCATCCCTGGTAATGATCAAAAATCACGTAGATGTGCTGCTTAGGGACATGGTTTAATGGTGGGCCTGGCAGTGTTAGGTTAATGGTTGGATTCTGTGATCTGTGAGGTCTTTTCCAACCCTAATGATTTTACTGTTGAAGACTTGCTATAGCTAAGGTAAAATAGTCCCATTCTGTACTTACAGAAGCTTTGATACTCTTACTAGGCATCTCTCCCACTGCCTAAGCCTCCAAAGCATCAGACATAAAGTTTGCTAGAGGACTTTCGGAGAGGCTACTCTGATCTGTGAGGGAATTGCTTCTCTTTTTTTTTTTTTTTTTAACTGAAATCCCTTACAATACTATTTCCTACCTCACTTGTGAAATGTAAAGTGCAATTGCTTCTGCCTTGCTTTTTTTTGTGAGCTAGTTCAGCTGCACACCGCCAAGCCAAGATCTGCCTAGCACAGCTGTGCTCCTTTAAAACAACAGACAATAGTTTCTTTTCCAACAAACTGCCAAGGATTCATAAGTCTGTTATTTTTTACTTTTTGCACTTCTGCAGTTAACTTGCAAGTAAATTGATTGTTCAGAACTGGCAGTAAAATTTCTAAATCCATAAATTAAAAAGGAACACGAGTTGACGTGTAGTCCTCAGTGTAGAGTTTGAAACTGATATGGTACTTAAATAGAAGCAGACTTTTGCTGAGCTGGAGTTCTGGGGGTTTTTGTGTGATAGCTGACAGGAATGCCTCACAGTTCTGATTAAGGAGATTTAAATTTATCAGAGGTTTATGTATCATCTTACTTTGCTACTTTATTTTTTTCCTAGGATAAATGGGTGTGTATGACTTTCCCCCTGATCTAAAGCGGTTCCATGTCTTGTTTGGTAAGTTTGTCTTTAAAAATTTTGGCTGTTGTACCTTGTTACTCAGCTATACCTTAATATGAAAAGCTCTGCTGAAATGTCTTGCTTGTGAGGATTTCCACAGTGCTGACATGTTTGAACTTCATTGTGTCTGCTTTTGGTGACACAATGAGACTTTAATGTCTCTTCTCTCTAGGTCTGCCATGTGTGTGCTTTCTGCTATTTCTTAACCTCTGATTGACTTGCAGCAGAAGACTTTCTGAACTGGTGCTTATGAGACCTACTTTTTTACATTTTTGCACTGCCATATTTAATAAATAGCAGCAACTCCACCAACACTCACTTGTTTCTGTTCTTAAGGACTGCTCCTGTATTCTGCGTACACCAGTTGAATCAATCAGACCAGAAGAGCTATCTCAGAGCAGCATCCATGAATGCCTGGTAAGAATAGAAACTTTAACTCCCAAGGTTAAATATAAAGCTGGTGCATATTAAAAATAGCCTTATTAGGGAGTACTTCTTGAAATGTTGACAATAAAAATAAAGAGAGTACTTTGGGGCTTCCACTTTGGTAGAAGACCATAGGTATCTAAGTGTTAATCTTGTGCCAGTTTGAAAACAAACACACACAAAAGTTGTAACTCATAAAACTAAGTCTTAATAATGGTAAAAGTACTGGCTTGAATGTTCTCATTTGAGTACTGGACTTTAGCATTAATAATATTTTTGCATTAATTTAAAAAATATAAATTACTTTAAATTGCATAGTCACTTTGAGAACTGTTTCTTCTCTCTGTTAGGCTGATTCTGATCTAGCCTGGATTCCCCCATCTGCAGGAAAGAATGAAACGGTATTTTGCTCTTCTAATGTCTCTCATTATGAACTCCAGCTGGAAATAGGTAACATAAATGAACCTTAAAATATTTCTTCTTCCTTATCAATAGTTTATTGCTAACTGCAGTAAATATTAAGTTTGGAACATGAAGGACTATTCCTATGTCTTCATAGTTGAGAAAAGTGCAGAGCATTGCTTATATTTTAGTAATATCTCATTTCAAGATCTAAGACAAATCAACAATTACCTGGAATTGTCTCTTGATGTTTGTGCATGTACTTGTCAGTTTTCCAAATCTGTGGTATGTGACAATAAATACAGCCTTAAGTAACATCATCATCTTGTACCTTGGGTACCCATGTTGGTTGTTCTAAGGATGGCTGCCTTAGATCCATATGCCTGCATATGTTTATGTCAATATGCATACTAAGTGTTCATTTGGATGTACAATTGATGCTGATGTATGTTTCAAACACTTTTAGTTGTTCTCAAAATAGCAGAGCCATGCTTCACTAATTTGCTGCATATATTTTGCTGCAATTACTTAAGGTCTTGGCATTGTGAAACAAAAGGACACACTGCTATCAATTGCAATTTTAAAACTGGAAAATTATATCTAAACATGAAGAAAACCATGTGATGGCTTATTATGCTTTCCAATGTTAAGGTCGCCATTTCTGGTTTCAGGAAGGAGGTTCAACAATTTAACTTCAGTCTACCTTGCACGGCATACACCTACAGACAGGCAAGTTGCTGTAAGGATCACAGACCTTGAAAATTGCTCTGAAGAGCACTTGAAAGCCTTACAGGTAAAGGAACAGCATTTCTGCACAAAGCCCAATAAAGATAGTGAGGAATACATATGAGATTACTGAGCAAAGGTAGCCTTTGTTTGAACTGGGTCATTTCAGTCTAGTTTTTCCCTCCAAAGGATTAGAATATAATAAATATAATGCATGTGTAAATTTGAGAGTTGCTTTCTGAAGACCACAGCTGACAATTGCTTTAAAAATTGCTTCTCTAATTGTACAGCTTATTTGAAACATCTTCTGTACTGTTATTTAACACCAGAAGTTTGGACTATGAACAAACTAGATTTACTTCTGACAAATGCAATTATGGACAAGCTATTTACATTTCTGTTGCAGGCTATGCACATCACCTGCAATCATAAATGTGTATAAATGCAAAGAAACAATCTCTCTACTGATTACTAAATGTAGTTAATGCTCTTGGTAGGACTGCTGTTCTGTGGTTAACACATCCACTTTCATTTAATTCCATAGAATGAGGTGGTTTTATCACACTTTTTCCAGCATCCCAACATAATGACATTTTGGACAGTGTTTACAGCTGGAAGCTGGCTTTGGGTCATCTCCCCATTCATGGCCTATGGTAAGAACTGTTAACTGCAGTTTTGGAATAGGAGAAAGGACTGATACAAATTGGACCACGTGGTCCATAAGAGGTTTCTCTTTAATCATCTCCTGTCTTGTAGAAAAAACAGACTCTCCCAAACCATTTCTTTAGAGAAAACTTCCTCCCCAATGAAGACTGGTATTTGAACTGCATTAAATTCCACTTAGCCCTAGCACCCACCATGTGAGGAATGGTAACTGGGAGATGTATTTGACTTTATACAGCTTCTGCTAACCTAAATAGAAAAACCTGTTTACATTGAATACAGGTTGGGCACAGACTTGCAGTTAACAGAAGCATGACATGGGGCATCAGTTACATCCATGTAATAATGCACCAGAGTCAATATAGAATGCTGCTCTTGATGAGTCTGTACAGTGAAGGAAACACAGACAAGTCATTTAATAAGACTTGTTAGGCCTAGCTAGGTTTTTTTTTTCACTTCCAGGTTCAGCTAGACACCTGCTGAAGACTTACTTTCCTGAAGGAATGAGTGAAGCTTTGATAGGGAACATTCTGTTTGGTGCAATCAGAGGATTAAATTACATGCACCAGAATGGATATATTCACAGGTAGGAGAATGTCAATAGGTAAGAACTAGAACTAGGACACAAGAACTAGAACCAGCATCTTATCTTAAGTATTGTTTCCTTCCTTTTCCTCTATACCTTCTTATATCAGACAGTGCACAAGTAACAATTTTTTCAATAATACAGCAGGATTAATTTTAACAGAAAATGTGTTTAGACATTTCTTCAAGCCACTTGTTGCAAGAATTATACATCTGCCTGGCTTTGTCTCTTTGAAGCAGAAGAAACAGAGTTATAGAAGGAGTTTCCTTAGTGTACACCCCTTGCAGGGAAGAAGGGCCCTTCTCCAATTTCTGGCACTTTTTTCCTGATCATCTCTCTTAATAGAGACATGAACTCCATGCTAGCATCTCACTATAAGTCAATGAAATATGAAAGTTTTTCTGTTCTAGTAGTACTTAGAGTAATTCTTATAGCTAAAGTTTACCACTTTATGTTACAGGAATATTAAAGCTAGCCACATTCTGATTTCAGAGGATGGGCTGGTTTCTCTCTCTGGCCTAAACAACCTCTACAGTTTAGTTAGCAATGGACAGAAGTCAAAGGTGGTGTATGATTTCCCCCAGTTTAGTACATCTGTGCTTCCTTGGCTGAGTCCTGAACTACTGAGACAGGTTAGTATAAATTACACATAATTTTTCCAATTCAAAGTTAGTGGCAGTATTCAATTTCCAACTTATGTCTGTTTGTAGAATTGCAATGAAATATGTTGAACTGTAACTTCTAAAAATATATGTACATACTGAAGTTTTAGTTCTTCTAGAGAGAACCATTTCTAAAGCTGTTGGTAAGGTGATGCTGTACTAAATCTCTTTACCCAAACCTCCTGGGAACTACTGCAAATCCTGAAACTTGTGTTCAATACAGCCATCAGATTTCTGAAAAAAGTCTGGGGTTTCACAATTCAATTGCTTCAATAGTGTGCAGGTTATGGGGTATTAGAATCTTGTTTTGAAGCAGACACTTGTATTCTTGTTGGCACTGCTCAATGGCCTCAGTGATCAGTAAGGTCTTTCTTCTCTCACAGGATTTGTGTGGCTATAACATGAAGTCTGACATTTACAGTGTGGGAATTACAGCATGTGAATTAGCCAATGGACACGTTCCATTTCAAGATATGCCTCGCACTCAGGTATAATGCTAAACTTTATCTCTAATTAAAAACATGCTGAGCATTTTTTTGTTTTGTTTTACTCACAGGAACCAGTGCTATTACTGCTGAAGTAGTGGCTGCTTTTTGTTACTTCAAATACACATGCCTCTTTCTAGAATAAATAATCCCTCCATCCCTGGAGTTTCATAGCTTATCCTGAATAGGTCTGGAGAGCTGAACTCTCATAGTGCTGTGCCTTCCTACTAGATGCTGCTGCAGAAGCTGAAAGGTCCCACCCACTGTCCTTGGGATATAAACACCTTTCCCCGGGGGGAATCCAGGATGAAGAATTCCCGGTCAGGTGTCGATTCTGGAATTGGTGAGAGCATGACACGCACAATGACCAGTGAAAGACTTCAAATGCCCTTTTCCAAAACATTTTCACCTGCTTTCCACAACTTGGTAGAACTTTGCTTGCAACAAGACCCTGACAAAAGGTAATGTCCTGGTGAAAACTAATTTTTTTGTCACTTCCATCTAAGACCAAGTACAACTCACAGTTTAGAATACAGTAATCAGTTGAATTCTGTTAGAGTCAGAATTTCAGAGCAGATGCACTATGTGAAACCAGACTTGTATTGTAAGAAATGTCTTGTCTGATAAAGGAATCAAACTTTTAAAGTCATTTGGCCCGTGAATTTCTTGTAATATAACTGTTCTTTGTAACAAGTAAAATTAACTTTTAAACATTTACTTTGTCCAAGGGAAAAAAACCCAGAAATCTGAAATATATGTTTTCAATTCTATGTCTCTTTTGAATGAGGCATTTAATTCCTTGTTAAGCAGAAACATGAAAAATAGATTTCTTCAATAGTGCTTTCACACAAATTGAGGCATAGAATGTAGGAATTGTGTGCTGTTTTTCTCATTCTTCACATTTGTCCTGTGGAGGAAAAACCACAGGGCTTAAATTTATTTCTCAATCTGGCCCATTATCCAAATGCAGTATTTTACTTTGCAAAACATAATTATATTGTTCATTTTATGATTCAGGCCATCAGCAAGCAGTTTGCTTTCGCATACGTTCTTCAGACAGGTGAGTTTACTATATTTCATTAAAATACACAATATATAACCTAAATAAGCCACAAAAAGAGCTAGATTACAAAGTAATGAAGTTACCTGGAGCTAAAAGGCATCCTATAAGAGCATACCTGCTTCCCAGGTTTTTTTTAACAAAATGGTATGGATAGAGTGTAGGAAGCATAAGATTAATCAATTTCCCCATTGATTAAGTGGATTTAACTTAACTAAAGGCACCCTAACTAATTGAAAAAAAAACTATTAATAGTCTTAATTTAAAGCAGAAATGTACAGCTGGTTTCATCATCTTGAAAGGCTAATGGAGTGGTGAAAGCAAAACCTCTCATCCTTTTACTTTCAGTACTGTAACATGCAAGAACATGGCTCTGATTTCACATGCTTTTCATGAAGTCAGTTGCAAAGTTATGGAGACTTTTTTGTGCAGCGTTATTTTAACTTTTTGTCTTTCTAGGTAAAGGAACAAACACAGAATTCACTACTGTCCCTGTTACCACCTCCTATTCAAAATAACAGATCAGAGTTCTTGGCACTGCCCTCAACAGCAGTTGGGACTGAACTTGGACGTATTGCTACAAATCAAGATGATACAGACTGGGAATTCTAAATAAATACCAATGATACCTCTCCAGTGTTTCAGACAAGGAAAATGTGATTTGTATTTGCTGCTTTTGTATGATTAAAATACAGTTAGACCAAGTATACTTGAAATGCCATGAAGTGGCTATAATTCATTAAGTTCCTCTGGGCATCACAAAATGCAGCGTGCCTCACTCTCTGACTGTAAGGAAAACTGTGGATAAAGAATGGCTGAGTGCTCACCTCTCTCTTTCAAAGTCTTCCTTAACAAGAGACTCCCTGCTGTAATCTCACTCTGTACTGTATTATCAGCTCACAGTGCTGCAGTCCACATGCCTTTCTGAATTCAGGCCTGGGGTTTGGCCGTGATCTTAGCTAAACATCTATTTGTCTTTTCATTATGACCCAAATCATTTTAGTAAGGAGAAATCCTCCACTTCCAAGATGAAATGTGAAACTGCACAGATTACTTGCTTATGTAAATAAATGTTTCTCTCTCAAAAGACATTTTTTTCACTTAACATGCTGTCATATTTGCCAAAAGTTAGGTATGCATAATTTTTCATGCAGTTCTAATACTGTGTGTTTCCCAAAGAAGTTAAGCTGCTCGGAAGTAGGACTCCTGCTCTTGCATCTCTTCAGGTTCTTAGTACAAATCTGGGCTTTTGCACCTCTGTTTATTGTTGTGTCATTTTAGCAGTTAATCTGAGGATGCCTCACTATGCAAAGTAAGTCTCAAGTTCTAGCAGGTACGGGTTAATTTTGAAGAGTCATATTAAATAATCTAAAGTTACTGTACTTATTTTTATTTATACTGTATTCCTGTTCAGCACCAGAATTTACCAGAACCTAATACTGTTTTCTTAGTAGAAAAAGGCAACATGCATTGAGCTGCACTGGCCCTGCTGCTGTCAAACAAGCCTCTTCTGCAAGGCACAGTTAAATTCTCATGGATCAATTCAGCCATACTAGGATCCTAGTGAATTTACCTAAGTCAGATGAAAATCTGTCTTCTCCCTACAATTCAGTAAATTCTCACCTCTCATACTCTACCAGGCAACTCAAACTGAACAAAAGCAGCTTTTTTTATTTTAAAAACCTGGATATTCTCATCATGTTGTAGCAAAAGCTGTATCCCAAAGCCACTAGTACTCTACTGATGGAAGCATGATGGTGGTAAAAAATTATAAATAAATATTGAATGGATCTTAAATTTTCAACATAAACAACATTCCACATAAGTCTTCAAGTCTTCCATAGCTGAGCAGGCCTGTAGCCAACCTTGAGAATATTGCTGCATTGCCAGCAGCTTTGCCACAAGGCCTTGAAGACAAAATGACTTAAGCCTGAGAGACACATAAAATTCTAAATGACCACATAAAAGTATCAGCAAAAAAGTTGATTCTACTCATTATGCTATGAAGAGAGCTCTATATTCCTAAGCTTAACATGTGAAACTTAAGATTAAAGACTTATCAATACACTTACCCTATCTGCCTCCATTTATATCTGTCATTCCTGGACTTCTGTTTTCACCATAGTCCAGCCATACTAACAGCTTCTTGTTACTACAGGGGGAAAAAAATCATATCTATGTCAATCGTTAGGTAAGGAAATAGTTGTTGAAACTAGAAAATTATTCTGATTAAAAAATATTAATAACCTAATTGTGTACTCTTGCAGAAGGTACTATTTTCATGTGAACCCCATGTTCTTAATTCTAGGCCATTATAGAGTTGGGACAGTTTGCAAACTGAATATGTTACATAGCATCTACAAGTAACTTTTGACTAACATAGTACATGTAAAAAAGCAAGTCAAATAAGTGAGAACACACATGAAGTTCCACATATTTTAATTACACACCTCTGAATAAATATTTCTACTATTAAAAACTGCAGAAAATTTCAGGCAGCTTAACTGCTAGTATTTTCAAGCTTCTCTTGCAACAAGTGCCATGGACTCTATAAAAATGAACTTGGATACTAATAACAGTGTCAGTACAAATTTATTCAAACCGCTACATGTTCCAGTGGAGTTACTTTGCTGCCCTCTCTGTGGAAAAAAAATTTAAAATATTTCTAAACACTGTTCCAATTTCTGCACTGACATTAAGAAGAAAATCAAATCAAATTTTTTAAGTTAAAAGCCCACAAGTCTTTACTCTTAGAAGTACTGCTTCTCAACAATTGCATCTCTTCAAACAAAAGCAATTAAGAGGCACTATGACTTCTTGAAAATACTCCCTGGATTATATTTACTGAAAGGTTTTATATAATTTTGCTCATTAACTGTGATGCTTTCTATTAAGGAATAATGCAAAATAACTACTATTAGGAAAGAAGATGTATAATCATATTTTTAAGGTTTCAACTACCTACCACTGAAAAGATGATCTGGGAAACAATTGTTCTGAAAATCTGAAGTTTTTGCATACAGTTAAGTTTTCAAAATCTGAGGTTGATGATCTGCATTGTTAAGATTAAAGTTGCAGAGACTTTCTATTCCAAGCTGACAGTTTTAAGCACAATAGTTTTTTGTTAGGTTGTGGTTTTTTTCAGAACACTTGTTTACTCTTGCTCACACCAATAATGTGTGTTATCAGCATGTTAATTAGAGTTAAAACTTGGACTTGACATTTCCTAATATCTTGCATTTAGGCTCCATATGATATATTTTCAGAGGGACTTAGAAAACCTATGCATTTGCAAAATCTCATGGCCAATGAAACAGAAATCTATCTAATCTGGTAACTTTTGAAATACTTGTGAAAACAACCCAAATGTTTTTTTTGTAGCCACCTTTGATTAGGCTAGCATTTAGCACTGTATAATAATAAATACCTGTATAATAGAAAGCTTCTGTTAATTAACATTATCCTGAACATATGCTCAATGCTATTGAGTGTCTCACTGTCTTGATGTGATACCACAGCAGTCTGTGCATGACTGAATGGATGAACACAGAAGAAAATTTGATCTACTCAGAATCAACTTGCTCTGATACATTAATTCCTCACTTTAAAGAATATCAATGCAACAAGTTCCCATTGAAGAGAGAACACTTTCTTCCACTCGATGAACAGAAATAAATATTTTTTTTAAATAACAGAGTTTTGCCATACCTCTCTCTTTCCCCTACCCCTCTCCTTCTCTTCAAGTGCTATCAAAGTAGTTTTTAACCCAGAGGATTGGTAAAAATATGGGAAAACATTTGAAAACCACTGTTCTGAACCTCTCTTGACAAGAGGCAGGTACCAAAGTAGGTGATTTACATACCTACTTAACATGCCTTTAATGCTATTAAGTTGCTTTCCTGAAGTATATTAGCTTGTCTAATAAACCTCTGAAACAACCAAGGTAGCAGCAATGGCCTGTCCTAATGATAGCCATCCCTACCCTGTATGAACAAGGAAAAACTATTAAAATTCAGAAACAGTACACATTACAGCAAAGACCTCAAAGGACTGTAAGAACCATAACATGAAATGAAACAATCAGATGTAACAAACAAAAAATTGAGTTTATAAAAGAAGAAACCACTGAAAATTGAGGTGGCCTACTAATAATCTGGTAGCAGAAAAACATTTGGTATTCAACATAATTAAATCTATCCAGGAACTTGAGACAGGATGAAGGAAAGAATATTAGGTTTAAACAGGTGCCTGTGGAAACCTCCATAATTCCCAGATGAAAACAACTAGTTCTACTCTATAAATTAGTTACATATGTTTGTTTCTTATCTGAAAGACTATCCCAGAAACTTCTGGAAAAATTCCCCAAAGCCCATATGAAGTTAGCCGCAATGAAGTGGTGGTTTTATGTTTAGATATGGTTATAGAATATACCATTATTACTGAATTCACCTTCATACTCAGATTCATGGAATTTAGTTGTTCTCTCATGAAATCCATCTGCAATGGAGGAGAATGGATTGCTGGCAGGATGCAGAGGTTTTCCTCTGTTTTGTCAATATTTACATGACATATGGGTAAAGAGTATCAATGCTGAGTTTATCTACTACATTTTGTTTTCAAAGTTTGCTTATTCTTCATTCAGTATCAATTATCTTTCTAATTCTCACATTTCATGCAGTCAAAAGAAAAATATTCTTACAAACAGATGTCCTTTTGCCCATTGGAAATCTGGCAAGTCTGTTATGGATGAGTTTTCTTTAAATGCTTTCCTGGTTTGAGGTGGCTGTTGTTCTACAGTAGCTGATGGAGCCATCACAGACTTGTGGAATTATATATTTTGCTGGCTGTCATGCTATTTTTCCTGCTCCACTTTCTGATTCAAGTTTTCCTTATCATGGGAGAACACATGATTTTGAATCCTTGGAGCCTGCAGCATGTGATGTTGAAAAAGGTGGTTCAGCATACTTTCCATGATTTTTCTTCACTACATTAGTAGATTTCCTCAAACTAGTTTTGAGAACAAAGTCGTTTGGTTTTCCTTCCTAAATAGCATATTTATTAACATTTGACCCAGACACTGGTGGCATGGTAATGCACATTTCTCTACATTGCTTCTCTTTTGATATCCAGTCAGGATTTTTTTGGCAACTTTTCTTTCTCCTTATGTTGGACTTGTAAAATGACCCATTTTGGCGAGCCATGGCCTACAAAGGTGCTTGAATATCAGCATCACAAGCATTTAAAATGGAAGAATTTTACTGCAGTTCCTACTCTTTTTAACAATTTCAAATCTACAGTTTTTTTTCTTTTTTGTTGATTGTTTTGGAATTTTTCGGGGTTGTTTTGAGTTTTATTTGTTTGTTGGGGTGAGAAAGGGTGGAGAGGGTCATCTCCCCCCCTTCAAAGTACATTAATCTGCTTATATTCACTGTGAGGATTAACTACTACATCTGGCAGTGGGTATGGATGTTTATCCAAGAGAGGATCATGTTTTTTGTCTCTGTATCCCTGTTTGAGCCTGCCTGTGTCCTGAATAGTCGTGCTCTCATGGCTATTTTACTGAATACAGCACAGGCAAACTGTACAGGCAATTTTCAGCTACCGAGGGCTCTACAACTTGTACAGTTCGAAGAAAAGGTTACATAAATTTCAAATACAGAATTATTAAAGCGAACAGCTTGGTTCGTGTGTAGGAGCACGGGGGAATTTTTCCTTTTCTGACTGGGTTTCCCACTTAGATCGCATTGCCCCAAACCACCGACCGACAGCAGCACGACCGCTTCCCTCAGGCCGCGTCCGACATGGCGGCCCCGCCGCCGCCCCCTGGCGGCCGTTACCGCGCGAGGGCAGGGCGGGAAAACGGCTGAGGGGAGAGGGGGGACCGGGCAGGGCTGAGGGGAGAGGGGGGACCGGGCAGGGCTGAGGGGGAAAGGGGGGACCGGGGCAGGACTGAGGGGCAGCGAAATGACCGCGGCGGACAAGCTGCTCGGGAAATAAACGCACCGGGGACGGGAGGGCGACACGCGGCAGGAAAAAACATCCCCTAAAGCACCTGTCCTCTGAAACAGCAACCGGCGCGTTTCAGGCTGGGAGGTCTCCTTGTCTCCTTGGCCGCCGTGAAGGGAGAGAGCAGCCCCGGGGGCACAGTACAAAAATAACACCCAGGGAAAGCAGTGGTTCTGCCAGTACCTGGGGACTTACACAGCAGTTACAAGCACAGCCGCCCTGAGGAATGCAATAGAACCGTCCACACCACTATGAGGAAAAAGGGAGAGACCGCTAAGGCTTAGGCTTAGCTATAGGTATTTACCTGATGGTTTTCTGTGATCTCCCAGAGCCTTCAGTCATTTAAATTAATTCTGCTGGAAATATACAAACGAGTAGTTCTCAAATAATCATATAACCCTCATAAAGTTTACCTCAGCAATACCAAAACTACTTTAAAAAGACACTCTGCAAATTATGTCCCCTTGGCTTCATTTTGAGAAAACTGCCTTGAGAGAGTAACGTTTAAACCAAGTCGAAACTGACCAAATATTAAATTACTAGAACAATTTAAGTAATTAAAACAATTTAGCTTTGGCGTCCAGCCTCTGATCAGGCTGTGTGGGGCTTTGCCCACCCAAGTCTGGGGCAGCCCCAGACAGCCCCTCAGCCTCCCATCCCAAATCCTCAGACAGACTGATTTATTTTAAATGGACTAAACAACTGGAAACAAGACAAAGTAGTACCATCATTTCTAACTAGTTTACAGCAATTGTTTAATATATGTTTCATATATTTAAAAACAAGAACTTGGCACCAACATATCTGAAAACTTCTTTTCATTAACACAAATGCATTAAAAACAATGATATGGAAATGCACAAAGGCATTTCAGTTAAGGCTTCTACAAATATTGTGTGTTCTAGAATTAAACAATTATTTTGTAAACTTATTCTAAAATTTTACAAGAAACTAAAAGAAAAGCTCATTTAAACTCATATTCCACTGTGAGGCTTAATGGAATGAAAAGTATTTTGTAAAATAGATAATTAGCCATCAAACTGTTTCTTGTGCTTTTTATGTGGCAACCTCAAAACTCATTAATTTAAATATGGATATGCATAGACCCTCCAAAAATATACACGGAAAGGCAAGCCTGGCTTGAAATACTGATTACATTAAGTTCATTAATTCAATCCCTGCTCAACCATGTAAAAATGACTATATTTCACCATAAGAATGAATCTGGCTCTTGGCTGGCATCACTTTGTCTAAGGGACAGTTGGAAGGCCAATTCCTAGTGGTAATGTCAGAAATCAAGCACTGATGTTATCCAAGCTTTTCCTGTACTGATGTCATGCTTAGCACACTTCTGCTGAGCTCCATATTTTATGGGCAAAATTTTACTTCTGACCATCCCAACATGAAAGAAAAATCATGCAGCCATGCCATTAATAATCTCACCTTCAGGAGGGAAGTGACTCTGCAAGCAAATACACATCAGCAGAAAGTGTGGTGACAAACTACACAGGAACACTTCCTGTCTCATCCCTCCTCTCCTGCAGCCAAATAAATCAGCAAGAACATCAGGTGCACAACTGAAGCAGAGCAGCACCCTGAATCTCTCCATTTTAATGTACAGTGCAGTGCCAGCCATAATTTAACTCTAGTTTTACAAAAATACAGACACAAGAGCCACAACAGTTTACAAAAGAGGCTAAGGGCTCCTTCCTACAGCAAACTGAATGCCTCAGAATGCAGCCAACAGCTGTGGAACATCTTTTAATTCTCATAGATGTCTTTTTCCTCCCTGCCAAGACTACCACAGCATTTAAAAGGTGCCACAAACACTGAATTTTTGAATAACTTAAATTTGCTGAATGGACACGAGAACACAAGTCCTCAACAGGGCAGCAACAGCCCCAGTTATACACATTCCCATGTTTGCTTTGAAGCAACTCAGGTAACAGCACAGAGTTAGCACAGAAAGCATTGAAAGCTCTTTGACATTTCCTTTCAAGTCTTATCTGGCTACTCCTAGCTTCACTACTAAAGAAGTTCAGTGAACTTTGACAAGTGCACCCCTTTTACAGCCACCCACAGACACACATATTAAATTAAACAAGGCAAAATCAATATATAAGTAACACATACAAAAAAGTTTTGGGCTTTAGGTGATATTTTCTTGATAAATGGTTTTCAAACTAGACCTCATCTGTGTTTACTAAGGAGACTGTTTCTTCCTGCAGTGTTTCTGTATTTACTCACATCTGCAATGCTTTCATTTTGCCACTTTCATATTAAAGGATGAATCTCGTCAGCAAAACCCATTGCCTGCCACAATTACAGCTGCGTCACTGCACAGAAGGTGGGTTGCTGCAAACTTTTTGGGTTGATTTAATAAGCATTTTCTTGTCATTTTAGGAAGAAATTTCCCATTCTATGCTAACACAAAACAACAATTTGGCAAAATAGGTAGGAACACTTTTAACATCTATGAAATCCAAGTTTGTTTATAAAGAGCAGTGAATAAAAGGATTGCTCTTGTCACACCAGATAAGGAGAAATCAGAACACTATTCTTGTGAGTGGCTTTGGAATAGTTACACTTCCTGACTGTTGAGAAATTACAGGACATGGACACATCCTGTTGGCAACACAAAAACACCCTGTTTGATGAGAAGATGCATTTAACTGACCAAACTGTTGCAACATTAAAACTTCTTTGTCTTTTATCTACATCAGCCTATAAGAACTTGTAATCATCAAGATTTTTGTCAAGAGAACTAAATGAAGATTAAAAAAGTGAATTTTAATAATCCTCTTTTATAGATTATTTTAAAAAATCCCTGTCAATTTAATCTTTTCTTCTAGAAAAATATTTTATGACAAATAAATGTAGATTATTTTAAGATTACTAACTTGGTGGGGTTTATGTTTCCTAACTCTGTTTTGTTATAAATTTGGCTACTTTTGCTACTTAGGCTACTTTTGTTGTAAGATTTTTTTTTAATCTCTAGAAAATGTTTAACCAAATCAGATAAGCTAACTGCTGTTTGCATTAGTACCAAGAGCAGGTTGTTGAAGAGTGTAGAGCAGTCAAAAAAGCACTGAACACCTGATCTGCATCCCTCTAGTGTCTTTGGCTATGTAGGTAGCAGTACTTACAAAACCACCTTGACTTTATGCACTAGGGATAATCTACTTTGTAAAATAAAAAGCAAAAGTATAAAAGTTTTCAATCACATTTGGAAACTGTAACATACATAAAAAGTTCAACATGAAATATATACAATATAAAAATACATTTTTTTCTTTATGAAAATTATAATACATAGCTATAATACACAACATGTTGAGCCATCAGTCACAGCTACAATATATGCAGATTCTTGTTCCACACTTATGGCTGGACTCTGGGTATGACATCTCCGTGAGGAAATTCCTCAATTTCAGAATGAAACATCAATTCTAAAAGAGAATGGAGAAAATTATGTTTTCTTTGGAAACTTTCACCTGAATACAATCCCATTATTCCTCAAAAATACCCTGGCATTCCCCCAAGCCTCCTGCTTTTCATCCCAATCATATCATCAACAACTCAGCGATGGCAAGGGCCACCAATATTTTTAGCAAACTATTGCTGCTCCCCAAAATTGACAGAATTGGTGACAAAGTTAGCAATTGATCATGTGCAGTACCATTGTGCATTCAACGTGGACACTGAAACAGAACTCTGAATTAGACTGAGGGACTGTTAAAGTTTTGAGAGTGTCAGACTCAGGAAGGAAGGACTTCAGTTTAGAGACTCGTTCATTTTTATACGTTTTGCTCTGTGTCTCACAGTGTTAAATTAGCATATCCCATCCTTAGCAGACTAAACTTCCTCTACTATTTGGAGTAAGTACTAATGAATTTCTCTCTAGAAAATTCCAAAGTGGTTTTCCAGTCTTAGTAGGCACATGTAAGTATCAAAAAATTTAATCAAAAACTGAGTAAAATTCTGCCACTGGATTCCTTGTGTAAGCCTTTATTATTTATGGGTTTAAAATAT
The DNA here is from genome assembly GCF_035770615.1 of Melospiza melodia melodia. Taxonomy (NCBI): domain Eukaryota; kingdom Metazoa; phylum Chordata; class Aves; order Passeriformes; family Passerellidae; genus Melospiza; species Melospiza melodia. The sequence continues at coordinate 26,606,751 of NC_086201.1, read as the reverse complement.
GATTTAAGCATCTATTATAAATTTTACCATTGAAGACTGTAAAGGCTGCCACTTAATTGTTTGGGGTTTTTTAACTCATTAAATGATTTCTTACAAATAAACACAGTAACTGGAGCCAGCTGAAGTATGGAGACCCGTACACTAAAATTCAAAAGTAATTTGAAGAGGCTTGGTGAATCCTCATCCTCCCAAACACAAATCTGTGCTTCAACTCATGGTGCTGTTAGGATACATTTTGACTTTCAAGTTAAATTTAGGATTTTTCTGCCCAGCGTACCTTCAAGTGACAGGCTGCACACACTTGACAGGAACACTGACTTGGGACACACCTTTTGGATCTCAGGGGGAACACAAAAGGAAGAAGGCCCAGTTTCTAGCCAAGTTCCTTCAGTGAGAAGAACTTGCTCCCCCCTCCTTCAGCCTGGATCAGCACAAGCAGTCCTCATCTGATGTCCTGCAAGCACACATCTGACTTTTCAAAGCTAGGGAGTTCCCAAAACCACTGCAATGTCCTATTGAAAATAATACTGAACTTGTAACCCATTCAGCACTTGCAGAAGGAACGTTAATAACATTAGGGAATTTGCTAAGACACACATAGAATAAATACATTTCAAATATTTAAAATACTGTTGAAGTATTTTAAATTATTTTTCTTTTAATTGAAAAGAGACATTCTGTAATATTTCAAAATTCATGTTGCTTCAGACAGGACAAATAAAACTTTTCTTTCTAAATTAATGTTTAAAGTACCAAACACAGACACCAGCATCCTGAGAAGCATTTGCTGTGCAAGGTTGCTAGGAGATACTTGTTCTTCCTCAGTCACAAAATTTCTCAGGACTAGTCCTGAACACCAAATGCATAGCACAGCAGATTAAAAGACCCAACAACTTGAATTAACAACATTTTGCCTATTAATGTGTCCTACCTTCACTGTGGTCTAGCTCTGGTCGGGAGCTTAAGAAGATCCAACTTGTCCCAACCAGAACAGACACTACGAGATTCACCACAACCCACGAATGAACAATTTCTGTCTCTGTACCTGCAGTCCTGCCAAAGACATCAAACCATCAGTCATCACTGGTGCACAGAAATTACAGTAAGAATTGCAGCAGAATAACATCAAAACAAGTTTTCTAAGCCAGATGAGAAAAGAGAGCTATTTGTACCATCATGATGGTCTTGCATTGCAAAGGCCTGCTAAAGAGAACAATTACCAAAGATCACAGAAACCCAAAACCTCCACCCCCCCTAAAAACTAACTGCCCAAACCAGCAAATTTTCACATAAACGCTTTTGTTCTACTCCTCCTGGTTTACTTTAAAAATTCCTGCTACCAGAATTTGAGTCCATTACTAGGTACTTCAGAAAGGAACAGCTTTGAATGGGATCACCTAACATGAAATGATGGTTTATATTTAAATGCCAGCTGTGTCTGCTAAGGCCATGCATCCTGTGGCAGCCTCCTTCAAAGACAGTGTTGACAGTCTACAGAATGCTCTGCCCTTGAACCCCAAAATGGTTACTTATCTCAGTAGGGTCCCACTCTCAAGCAAAAGAGATTCTTAAGGTTCCTGCCAGATGACATTTCCAGCATCATTCCAACTCTTGTTTGAGGTATAATGGATTTGCAAACAACACGACCAAACTCATCCCTGAGGTTTTATTTTTCAGTGAAAGTATCAAATATTCAGGACAAGCTCAAAGGCAGGTTCAGAAATAAAATCCTTCATCAATAGTTTCTTACATATCTTGTACAATCTCTTCAATCTGCCAGTTTGACAAGGTCCCTAAGTGAGCTATGTTATAATTTATGGGTTATTATTCCTTGTTTCCTACCAGATACTGCCGTTTTCCGAAGCTGGTGTGTAGAGGTGGATTCTGTCACACGTCATCTGCTGGCTTAATGATAAGATAAGAGCAGCAAAGTATACTGGAAGAAATGGAGTTAGTAGTGTCAGACATAAATCCCAAAATGCTGTCTCATCATGACATGGCACTAATGACTGCATTCACTTTCCTTTTACTCGTCTGCCTCCAATCATAGTCTGCTTTAATTCATTCTCTTCTCTTTAACATTCCCCTGACCTATCAAAATCTGGTTTCTGCACTTTTGCAATCCATGAACCAAATCAGACTTACATTTTGTGATTCTGTTTTTTTGCTAGGTTTGTGTTCTATAGTCAGAAATGGAAAAGAACTACTAATCTACTAATCACTAACAATCTCACTAATGCTACTATTGGAAATGCATTAAAAAATATGGAACAAAAGGTTTATGGCCATTGCTATTATAAACTACTGAGCAAGTAATTTATTCTAAAGCAGAAAATAACCTGGGAGGAAGATTTCAGTAAAAAGAGTATGGAGGAGTTTTCCATTTACCATATTTTCTGGACAGCTTCCTATCCACTTCAGATACTTACAGAAAGAAGCTAGTGCTGCTGGGTCTAGGGTCAGAAAGCCCCTCAGTGCAACTGATGCTTTTGCCAGATCAATCCTGATAACAAAATCAAGAGTCATTAACACAGCCCAGTAAGACAATGATACTGTTCCTCTAACAGCATTCTATTGTTCTTTTACTTTCTGCAAGCTATTTTTTCTGCCTCTGTAACAGCGCCTTAATCTACAACTATATCCCACCCACATGGCAATGGTCCCCATTATGCCAATTCCAGAACGAAGGAGGATGTTCCATGAGGTTTCCCACTGCAGACCTTTCTGAAATAGGGAGAACCTGGGGACATCTGTCCCCTCTAATCCTTGCCATTCAGTTCAGTGGCCATGCTAATGTAACTGCTTACAGGAGCAAATGTGAGTAACTTGGGACTCCTCCCTGCCATCCTGGGAGGGAAAGAAGTAACAATTATTCTCATAGCACCAACTCCCCAGTGGCTTATCCTACCTGTAACTAAAAGAAACATTTGTAACATCCATTAATTTAGTCTAGTTAATGACCTTTTTTTGAGCTTTTTTTTCTTTTCATTCCCACTCTTAATCTGTAATGCAGAAGCCCCAGCTAAACCAGGAAAACTGTTCACTCAGCTATGTTTCAACCCTGACTAGGATTCATATGAAAGTGAACCTAACAGAAACATTTGTTGCTCTCTACCCCTCTTCACAGTCCCACTGCAAAAAAACAGGTCAGCTCTCACATTTGCTTCATCTCCTGATCCCACAAACAGCAGGGTGACATTGTGACATTGAAGCAGGGTGCAAGCACCAGACAGAAATGACTACCAAAGGTCTGGATGCACAAGTACACCCTTCTGTGTTTAGTCAGCCATGTGAAAAATCATTCTTTGAGTATATCAATTAAATCATCAACAGCAAATCAACACGTGCCAAAGGAGAAAGGAACATCATATACACAAATTACAGATATACACCTTTCAAATACAAATATGTTTTACCTGTCAAAGGCTGAGACTGTACTGATAGACAGCAAAAAATAGAACAAACTTTGAGCTGGGTATGCTATTGTCTTATACTGCTCAAGCAGGTTAGAAACCATGGAAAGCTCATTTCCTGCCAGAATGTAGATAACCACGATGTTCCATACAGCATAACCAGCAAGGAAGCCATGGGTGAAGAGGCCCAACACCCTGAATGGAGGAAAGAACATTAGACCAGTTTTAACACCTTCAATTAGCTATAGATAGAAAAGGCCTATGAATCCACCTGTTTAACCCTGCTTTTCAAGGCCTGTCAGAGACTGTTTGTGAGTGCTTTTTCTGATCTAGTTTAAAAAATTCTAAGCAAGAGTTCTGTTTGCTCCTGTCACACCAGATGCACCAGAACCTGAGCACTTAAAGAAAACAAAGACGTTTTGCCTTCCCTTCATTACAGCCACAGGCATCAAACACTTTCACCTGTAGCTGTCTGTAGTTTCCCATGACCACTGTCCCTTGCACTCACACAACATTCTAACTTGTCCCCAAGGCAATCTCTTCAATATCCTCATTGCTAAGTAAAAGCTTGAGCACAGGCTCAAGCACAGGCTTCCAGCTAAAATACACCACAGAAGAGGACGGCTATTATGTTTCCATTCTCTATTACAAAACAACCATAGATTTAAAAAGTAATGGTATTACTATTATGTGCAAGCTTGTTCCCCCAGTGCAATTTCACTCCTCCCTCTTTCCCACCAACCAGGATTTTTCTTTGAGAACTGTCTCAATTTAGGTATTTTTATTCTGGTAATACACATAATGGGTCAGTTCTACTTTCTAACACATTTCTCTAGGTAAATAATGTTTTGGTTATCAGCTCAATCTCTTGCTATTGAGATGTCTGAATCTTAGCAATATGGCTTTCTTAGTTTCTTTTATAAGCTCTATTTCACATGTGATGTCTACTGGAAATTCATAATCTTGACAACAAATACCAAAAGCTAGAGGACTGATAAACTTTATACCTGTTGAATCCAGAACCACCACTTATTAGGAATATCCAAAAGAAATAAAAATACACCACAACTATAGAGGAAAGGCACTAATTTTCAGGGAGGGAAAAAACTCCAAAATCTCAAACCAAACCCCTGATTTATGTTTATTTACATCTGAACACTTATTTTTCACCTGAAACTTCGGTGCACTGAGAGGGCAACATCTCTAGTAGTCCACGAAGCCTTCACGTCCAAAAGCACATTGATATTTTCAGTGGTTTTAATCAATTCTGCACGGTCAGCTGCATGAAAACGCCCTGAAAGGATAAGGAGAGCAGTTTTAGAGAGCTCTGTTTCCTTTCACCATCATTTCTATATAAATGCTTATTAGTGTTAAAAAGCTGTTAAGAAGCATCAGAAATTTCTTCTCCCCACTTCCTGCCCTTTGTCAGCTTACATTGATACAGGATGCCTCTGGTCAGAATGATGCATCCTGGTGGGCCAGGTTATGGAGTTAACAAAGCACTTTGGGAAAGGACTCAGTGTTCCCTGGGACAAAAAAACCCCAAACAAAACAACAGAAAAACACAAACACCCTGCAAAAAACTTCCACTTCCAAGAATTCTAGTAAGTAATAGTTTCTTCTCAAGGTACTGTGACAGCTGGGTACTCTGAAATCTTTTTCACCTCCACCATGGAATTAAAAAATCAAACCAAATATATCAGCACAGTAACACCACCATTTTGACCACTGTTGAAAAATTATCATGTGTATTTATTTCCAAATAATTTCTGTTTTGGAAAATTTAAAAAAAATTCTTCCCAATACTACAGTATTTAGATTTTAGATACAATAATGCTTCTAATTGCAAGAATGTTCTTAAATTACTTAAATCACAATATGAACTCACGATTTTTTTCAACAAACACTTTGCTAACAGGCTGACTAATTCCAGTGGGAGCAGCAAACACAGGCTGCTGATCTGGGCTCTTCCTGTGCTCATCTTCAATGATGTCTTCCTCCTCCACTTCCAGCTCGTTGGAGCTCACTTCGGTTGGCCGAGGTTTCCTGTTGGCACAGAGCACACAGTGGGACAGAGAAAGAACAGGAGATAATGTGTAAAATCCAAAGGCTGCCATGAACATTTAACACGCCTAACCTGACTGATAAAAACCCATCAGACTATGACCTGTATAATATTACCCTGTTTATAATTATAAGGACTAAAGTTCCCATGGAGGTAGTTGACTAAAAGCATAAGACTAATTCCATATCAAGGGATTAATGATTAGAACATACTAGAATAAAACTTATTAGAATAATTGGGGGGAAAATGCTAATTTTCATATAATTAAGATAGTAAGAATGATAGAAAGCAGTTCCAAATTCTAATTTCTTCATGTCTGTGACTGAACTATTAGACACATGAAAATGTATTTAGAGCTGGGATGCATCCAGGTATGCATAGAACGAAGAAGTGAAAAAAGTTAGATCTTAACCCTGGAAAGAACTGTGCACAGGCTGAATGGTACTGTGGGCTTCAAGATTTTACATTTTTGCCAAATGACAATGTAAAATACTCCTCAGCCACATTCACTGCTACAGTTAGTCCAGATTATGAGCTATACTAGTTTTGTCTCACTTTGTTCTTTTTCTCTGTTTGCGGATCACCGTTTCTTCAGCTTCAGGGACATCCATGCCATTTCCATTCTGAAATAGGGACGCCACGTTCTGCTGGGTAAAAGAGGTCTCAGAATCTGAAGATTAAAAAATACCAACCCAACATCAAAGTTTTAGAGCTTTCATAAAAATGGAATACATGCACCTAAATACATAAATAGTTATTATATAAAAAGAGTGGCTAAAAAGTAATGATCTGAGCTTTGAATGATGTTAAGAATTACATAATTTCCAAAACTGTATATCCATTATTTTCATGGAGGTTTGTACACTATGAAATCTGAAACCAGAAAGTGAAACTCTAAGCTACCACTCACCCAGAGATTACTTTCATCTGTTTTAGGTAAAGCACATGAAATGTTTTAAACCTAAATACACATTGTCCAGTAATATTTCTGTGTTCCCAAGTTCTACTCACTTCTCTTTCCCATCTACCACTATCTCACGTACCAGTAGGTACTTTCTTCTTCTTGCGCTTCCTCTGAGGAGGGGCATCAGGGGGCTCAGGGGTCAGGGGCTCGCTGCTTTCAGACTGCCGACGAACCGCTGCTTGCACAATGCCATCTACAAAGCACAGGAAAACACCCTGCAGCTGAACTCAGAGCCACTGAGAAACAGGCAAAACAAAGCTGCCATTTACTGCCATTTACTGCCATTTACTGCCCAGCTGAGCAACAACTGAGATGAAAATGCATTGGCTATGTAAAGCAAATGTAAGAGTTGAGGATCATTGCTGAGAAGTAGAAATATACAAAGCTATTTCACAGTAAAACAGTATCATGCTCAGGAGAGAATTGAAGTATCCAAGAAGCAGCACAATTCCTATTTGGGCATAGACCAGAGGACTGCCTGAAAAGAATTCATCACTGGAAAGAACTACACCTCTATATTTCTCTTTTCTATGTGCAAAAATTATAATGCAAGAGCCAAGAAAAAAGTAATAGTTTATCACAAGGTGATCCACACAGATATGTGCTAAGGCAAAATGGCATCACATCAAAGGAAAATTTAAATGCTAAACATACAGTACAAGAATAAAAAAGGAGCAGAAAAATCCATGGAGGGATATTTACTCCAGTCTGAGCAATTAAATATTATACTTTGGAGGAATTATATTTCTGTGAAAAGTTAAAATGAATTCATATTATAGTGCAGTAGCATCATGATCAGATGCAGAAAGACAAAATTACTTCTCCATTTTACACCGCACCTGCTTTTTAATAGCGCCTTCAAAGACTGCAGTTTTTATGGTAACAACTGAATCTTTGTTTCCACTTCAAAGTCAAGTTTACCCACCTTTTATAAACCTTCATTGTGCAAAAATGCAAAAGCAACCAGTAAATAATAATCTTTTACAGTCAAGTCTTCAGTGATGAAGTGATTAACTTGTGCCTGGACTGAAATTGAACCAGACTGCTAAATTAATTTTATCTTAGTTCATTCAAAAATTCAAGTGCTTAACACATTCAACATAAGCAGCTTACAGCTGGAAATGTCTACTTAATGAATTATGCAAAGAAGTCAGAAAGGAAAAAATGGAAGGAATAAAAGAACAGTTTTTAGTCTTGGCAGGACCTTACCTAATGGAGTCTTTCCTTTGGGTTTCCTTTTTTTGGGACGACTGAGTGGAATTTCATCTGTGTAACATAAAACAGAAGTATGGGTGCACAGCAAGGAAAAACCTCAATATCCTTTTTAACAACCATCCTATTGCAAGTTAAGAAAACATTATTTTCTACAAATTATGACATCCTTTGTTTTTACAGGTAAGATTACAATTCACCAGTTCACACAAGGAGGAGGAGTACAGATAGCAGGAAAACAGTAAAAAATCAGGGTAAGAAATTCTATGTGCAGCAAATGTGCAATACATACATGCATGTGTGTTAAGTGATAAACTGAAATACTGTGAAAAATGCTCTGCAAAAGAAACTTATTGTTTAAAACACAGTGGCAACACTTCAGTTACTTTGATGGAAATAGCTAACAGTAAAGAGAGCAAAGAAAAACAACAGTTCTAACAATGCACAGGTATCCACTTTAAATAATCAGCCTCCATTTAGGAAAAGTATAAGGCTCTATCTTTAAAGAGAGAATGACCAAAAGGAACTACCAATGTTTGTAGTTCTCCTTAATAACTCACCTTGGCTTCCACTTCATATTGAAGTGTTGACGGGCAGTGTAAAAAGATGAAAAGAAAGTTAGTTTTCAATCAATTACAATTCACAACCATGAAATTCACACTGCTGCTTTTATGGTTAATTTCCTTATTCCCCCTCCCCTTTATGAACAGATGTGTATAACAGGGTTAAGGCTACGAAGCAATCTGCAAGATTCAACATTTTGTTGGTGACTACACACAGTTTCTTGATTGGCTAGCTGTGGATCAGATTAAAAGCTTTAATCACCTGGCTAATTAAAACTTGTCTTACTGCCTGGTATATAACAAACCAACAGAAGTTATGAAACATTTGAGCCCATACATCATTAAAAAGACATTATCTGTCGACGATCATAAACATCACATTTACTTGCAGATACTTTGCAGGAATTCTCAATTACCATCTCATAAAAACTGCATAATTGCTTTTCTGTTCACACTGAAAAAAAGCCCAATTTTTTTCCTATACTACATCAAACTGATAGATACCTAACTCCCTATTAAAGAATATCTAGCCTAATTCCAGAATTTCCTGATTTTAAGTATTTGTGATTCAAATAAACTAAAGAACACATAATAAAAGAAGGAGGGAGGAAGAAGAGATTAATATTAAGCTATACTAGACATTAAAACTGGAATATTTGTCTAAAAGTTTTTAAAGGGTTTATCTCTCATGAGTATTAAAACTGAGGTAATATGGTAAAATTTCTTGGCTTCTATAAAACTTTAAAATGTTTTGCATTCCTTGTAAAGCATTTTGGGACAATAAATTAGCAAGAGAAGCAATTTTACTGCTCAGATGTTTATGAAACTTATTTCTTTTAATGTTACTACTTTCAAAATCTGCAGTACAGCATCATGATCAGTTCCACAGAATGCAATGATTTTTTACCTTGGCACTGGAGGAAGGGCACGAGGCGGGCACTGAAAGACAAGAGAGAGACAAAAGTCAGCTTCTGCCAGTATGAAACCACCTCTCAGAAAACAGCTTCAGATCCAAACATCCAAGGTATGTTTTGCTCTGTATGCCTCCTAAATGGCCAAACATTCCTATGGAGATGTGATACAAAAGCAGGATGTAAAAGATGCTGGACTAATATGCCTTTACCAACCAGAGTTCTGATGGGCACTGCAGTAGGAACATACAGCTAAGCTCTGTGTGTGAGAAACAGCTTGCATTCAGGCTTCAATAATTTTCACTTTTCCTGTAAGGTACCACTTTCACTAGTCATTCTATTTAAATGAATAAAAAATATTGTAATAAATTATGCATGCAGTATAATTTTACAGTATATGACATGAGCTGAGCATTTTCTATTAATGAAAATGTAAATTCAGAACAATTATAAATAAAAGGAAAAAAGCTCACTTACAAAAATACTTTAAAATATTATAAAACATAGTTTTTCCATATAATTTTGAACATATTTACCAGCAGGTCAAACACTTAAAATCTAAAAGGATCTCCAGATAGCAATCTGAAACTGAGCTCATACCTTTCTCTTATCTAGAAAAAGGAGTTAACTTTCAGATTTTGTATTACACAATTATATTGGAAGAATATACACAAAAAAGTATTTCCCATGCTTGGAAAATTCAGATACCAGAAATAAAAAGGGCTATAAGACTGGTAAGACTCAAGGATCCACAAACTCACCACTTGTTTCTTTCCCATATCATCTGAAGTCGTTCCCTGGAAGAGGCACTGTGAACTGGTCTAGGCTCCCTCAGGCTGCTCACATTGAACCTCAGCTAATTCTGAACTAAAAATAAACTTCAGGCAGCCAGGATTAGCTGGAGCTGAACTCTCCTGCCCCTGGGTCAGGACCCAGAACTACTCCCATTTGAAACAAGGGCAGGTTGTTCAATGGCAGCAAATATTACTTGCACTAAAAAACCCTTCACTCTGCATGCTGGCACAAGTTCCCATAAGCAAGTTTTACACTGGTTTGTTTACCCAAAGCAAATGAGATGCTTCATGCAAGGAAGGGTTTGTGGGATTAGACCTCAAATCTCTCACTTGGATTTTGGCCATGCTGAAGACTGACAGCAAGTGCCACTTACACAGGTAACTGTACACCCTAAGGGGCACTCAGCAAACTGGTGGGGACTGGCCACACTATATTGGTGCACCATAAGGGAAAAAAGTATTGGTAAAGGTCAGATCGCATTACTTTTATTGTTTCCAACATTCTTGTGGCAGTAAATAGTAAATATTTAGGATACTTGGTATTTAAAAAAACCTAAAAGCTAAAGACCCCATAAAAGCAAACAAAAGCCACAAACCTTTTATACAGCATTCACTGCCTATGCAGTAGTAATTCTGCACTCAGTAGCATCTCTCTATTTTATTACCTTCTACAAAACAACTGGCAAGTGCGTTGATTTCTGTATCATTTATTCCTTGCAACACAGGAAACCCCATGCAAGCAGCCAGTCATAAATACTTATCTGTCCATCTGCGTAACAGTCCCCAGCTCTGCCATAGAGCTATCAGCTTTGTCTTTTCGCAGGTTCACAGAAGTAACTCACCCCAAATTTCACAGAAAGGGTGAGTTTGTCCATGGGACAGGTTCCCATGGACATTTTGTTATGGGCAAAAGAGCCGCTGAGTGCTCTAAAGTGTCCCGAAACCAAGAGACTTCGACACACCAGGCAGCCGCTGCCTCGGTCAAACCGTGTGTTTGCACACCTGAGCCAGGCTACGAGACAGTGGGACGCACCTGGAAACTCGGGGGAAAACAATCTACCCAGCTCCCCGGGTGTCCCTTCCAGGATGCTGAGAAGGAAAGGTTTAAATGTCCACAATGTTTAAAAACACTGAAGCAGCCTTCACAGATGTGTTAAAGCCTTGCAGATTATTTTTTTTTGAGAGGTTTATATGAAAAAATACAACGAGGAAATGCCTGTTTGCTTCCGCAACAAACATGGACAGAAAAGTGCGACCCTGCGGCCGGTTACATTCCCCCCGTCCCGCGGGATGCAGCAGGGCGGGGATGCAGGAGCCGCGCTACGAGGGCGCTCCGCTCCCGCACCGCGCTTCAGCTCCGCCTCCCGGAGCGGCTGCGGCCGGGGAGCGCCCCGCCACGTCCCCTCAGCAACAGCTCGGGTGGGCCAAGCTCCCGCCGCCGGGCTCTCCGCGCTGCAGCCCCACGGAGCCGTTCGCGCCCCCCTCCCGCTCCGGCCCCACCACCCCCTCACCACGCCGGGGCCCGCCCGCCGCGCCGCCATGGGCCGCGCCCGCCCAGCTCCGGCTCTGCGGGGAGGAGCCGCCGCTCCTTCCGCTCCTTCCGCTCCGCGGCTGCGCGCCCCCAGCGCCGGGAGGGCCGGCTTCCCGTTTTCCGTGCTCGCCGGCGGCTGCCTTATTGGAGTGAGCTCGGGTCCGTGGCTTTGAGCGGTAGTCGTCGTCTTTCGGGCTGCAGACAAGCAAAATCAAGGGAAAAAGGGTTCTGGATTACTTCATCTTGTAGCTAGAGTCTCAAACTGATAAATGAAGTAATCGGAAAAAACAAAACAAAACACCTAAAAAAGTAAGAAATAATACATGGAAAAAAGGCAAAGAGAAAGAGTCGACAAATGCTGGACTAGGCAGAAGTGGGGAAGCTGGTCATGGACCACCAGCAGAGAGCAGGCTGCTGTCTCACCCTCTGTCAGTACTTACCCACATCAATGACATATTGGGGCTTCAGTCTCTGCCATTTTACCTCTAAACAGGGAATACAAGCCCTGGCTCTAGAACAAGCAGGCATCCTGCTGGTTGTAATACTTCTCTTTAAATAACCTCTTTCTAGACTGCTTAACTGGCTTTTGTCGATTTTCTTCCAAGATGAGGTAGGCCAACAAAATAACCATCTGTGTACCTCAGGCGGCAAGACAGCTACAAATACGAGGTGGAGAGAGTGAGGAACTAGTTGCCATAAGCATTGCACCCTTTGATGAGGAGACCGTGCTACCACAGACCAAACCAACAGGAGAAAGATTTTCTGATTATCTTCCTCTTTGGTAAGTCCACATTCTATCAATTTGTACTCACCTGAGTTGATGGAAGAGCAGAAAAATATTTACATGTATTATGACGATAACTGGGTTTTGGAGTAATTCATATTATGCCAACACCACTCCTATCCTAAAAGGTAAAAAGGATTAGCAACAAACCAATACCTTAATAAATAACACTCTACTGACAGACACCATGCAAAAAAAAGCACATTCTGACTTAATATAATCTGTAAGGCTTCCAGAATGTAAAGGCATCACAGAACCAGAACAAGCATAATAGAAAGAGAGGAAAGGACCTTTCTGTCTGAACTTATGTATAAGTAAATAACACAGATACATGCAACAAAATAGATTTTTCTTTATTCTTGTAATTTAGTACTCACAGTATTTCCTTTTTTTTTTTTTTTGTACAAAAGTGGATCCAAGTGTAACATAAAAAGCTCAAAAGCTACACAGAACATAGTATGATTATATCTCCCATTGGAGCTTCCTTCCTAATCCTCTTCCAAATCCCTCACGTACAAAGATAAATTCTTGCAATCCTGACATTAGGATTATTGTCGAAGTAAAACATAAGCTGTAATCTTTCTGAAGCTGCCTGCTGCTTAGAATTAGGGCTGATTGTCTGAGCATATCCATACTGCAGGGACCCACTGGGGCTCATCCTGTGCACGATGTACTGCAGACAGCAGCTGAGCAGATGCTTCTTGTAAATTGTCATTCACAATCACGTGATCAAAGAACTGACCAAACTGAGCTTCCATTTTCTCAGCTGATTCTTCCATCTCCTGTAAATCTTCTTCCTGTGAGACAGAGTAAGTTCACAAAACTGCAGGGTTGTGTAGAGAAACATACCTGCACAGCATCTGCAAAACACCTTGGGCCACATAAACAAGAGGTGAATAGATAATGTCAGTCTGCTTTATTTCATTTACAGTTTGCTATAATAAAGTACCTCTGCTACAGTCAGTTCCAGGTCTCAAAACTGAGCTGCCTGCCATATGCTGCCCAAGGAAGTACCTTGTGTCTCATGATACTCCATTTGCCCTAAACCAGTCACTCTAATGGTAAGTGGTGGCAGAGAATGTTAGAGACTGGAAGGTAAATCTACAACTGCTTGTGTTCTTATTCCAAATTTTAGTTTATTTCCCCATGTCCATGTTACTTTCTGTCATAGCAATCATGAATCGTTTCCACATAGTTATAAACTGAGGTCTCCAAAATGTTAAGATGCTAAATTTGATGATGATTAGCATGGAAACAATTGTGTCAAAGTGCTGTATATATTCTAAATATAAGAGATGCATTTCCTACAAGCAGGATCTGTGTTTTAGCTACAGAACTTAGTACAGGATTGATACTGGCACTAAGCATACATTCTTATAACTGAAAAAAATAATAATACTTCTGAACAAAGCACATTCCAAGTATTTCAATGCAAGCAGTAAATATATGTGTTGACTCAAATATTGACACAAGACAGCAAAACAAAACAAAAATATGCAAAATAGCTTCTCCTTTAAGACATTTTGAAGCTAAGTGCCTCAGCCCCCTAGGTTACAAATTACAATTCTTATGCTTCAAAGCCAGTCTGGAAGGGGAAAAGAAATCCCAACAAAATTCACAGAAAATAATAAAAATTAGATTTGATCCTAAAGACACAGTAATGTTTTTTTAAGAGTTAACAGCGTAGCATAGTAGAATGCATTATATTCTAGTAACGGAATCTCAGATTAATAAACTCAATCTCTTTTATTCTCAAATCTCACCTTGAACTTCATGTTCACATAATAATCTGTAATGATCCTGGCATTTTTACGAGTCTGCCTCATGCAGCCTATGCTGGGTGGCTTGATGAATATAATGTAGGGCTTTAACTCATGGGTCCGGGCTATTTGTATACCCTACAAATGAAGAGTAAAATAAAGTTTTTCAAGTGCATTCATCCCAGCTTTATTCCCATAAAAAGCCAGTTGTTTACAACATACTGTGATCCCCAAACCTAGGAGACACTTTTTTCAGGAACACTTACTTGAAAAAGATCCCACTAATAATCCCTGGAGCAGACATTGTTAAGCAACTGTAGCATACAATTACTTAATTCTGCTTGGTAGCCTCATTAAGAGATGCTATCAGTACCAGTGAATGATGGAACAGTGTCACTAACAGATCTCTACAATCAACCACATAAAAGATGCATTTGAAAACTGTTCTTTTTTGATGTAAGGGAGCTACTTTTGGAACAAGTATCTCTTTATTGTTCCATGCTAGAAGAAAGTATCCTGCTTTCAGAACTCCTTTACTGTGTAACATTTCCTATTTTTAAATTACTGCAGAGCAGTAGAGGGAATGAAAAAAAAAAAGAAAAACTTAAAATCATAGCATGTAAACTTGGTCAAACCACCAGATTTAAAATAAAGTATGCAACACAGCAGTAGTTCTGCTACTGATCTTACTTCATATCCTTCCCAAAACTTGTCCTTTAAACTCACACCCTAAAAAAAAATCATAATGGCACATCTGTCCAAGTGGCAAGATTACACTCCCCACACCACAACACCCCTCTTTTACCCCTTTGCTTAAAAATGTAACAAGAAACTCAAAGGACAGTTTCTAAGGTGTGACCTGAGCTACCTCTTACAGCACTTTCAGTTTTTGAGGAGGACCCCACAAATCTTGTAACTTAATTTTTATTTTAGGCAGCACAAGCCACTGCCAGCCTAAGGCTCAGACACATTGGCTCTGCATAAGTAGAGGGAAATATCTAAGAAATACTGAGTTATGGTGTCATCCTTACATTCAGTTAGAGGAGATGTTTAAACAGCACAGCCCAAACAGCTCCTAAGTACTAAATATGCAAGCAATTCAGGGAAGGTTAGCAAGGTTTAGCTAGACAGCTCTAAGTATCTTACATATTTACAAGCTCGGGCTTTTATTAGCCTTATCTTCATCAGCACATTCAATGCAAAAATAGAAGGAAAATAAAATAGGAAGAAAAATAGTATCTAAGTGAAGAAGCAGGTTACTGAGTGCTGTAACTTCTGGAGAGAAATGCAGGCACAAAGGCACACTAAAATTTTCAGCTTTTGCTTGATTACTTCAAGTGTTGCTGCTTTTACCAAAGGGTGTTGTGAGGTTGCTAATAGAAGGACAGAATTCTCAACAGTAGGGCTTGGAGGAAGAATACATCCAATGCAACAGGTGGCCATGTGAAATACTAATCCTTACTTTTAAATAAGTATGAAAATTCATTTCCATACCATCCAAACTGATAATGCAGCTGATGGCTTGGTAAAAAATGAACTGTCTCAACATACTTGTCACTGTAGTACCACCACCACCCCCTAAGACACATGAAAAGAATAATCTATCGTTAATAAGCACCATGAGGTAAAGTGAAAAACATGACAAAGCAACTAACACTGTTCCAATGGCTCAAGAATGTGGAGAAAATTATTTTTCCTTCCAGGAGATTCTCTGCCCCTTTACCACTCACCTGAGGTTCTAAATCTATGACACAGATCTTCCCTGCATCGAGGACTGTTCGCACTGCATCAATACTGGTACCATACAGGTACCCTTTGTACTCCCCGTATTCCAGCATTCTGCAACAGTGGTGAGGAAGAAGGAAAATGAAAGAGCATTTGAGTTTCAGAAAGATTCCATTTATAAGTGAGATCTTCAAATACAATCCAGTGCTCAGGACTGAATGATCATAAAACCCACTGAATACTGTTCACCTTTGCTCTTCCCTGCTACACTAGGCACAAAAACCATTACAATTCATCTCCAAAACATGCATTTTTTACTCATCATGGTTTTATGAATTTTGTGTTTAGAGGCTGTGATTTTACTTATCAATGCTTGTCAATTACATACTACAAATAACTTCTTAAGTCTGAAGATTTCAAAGCGCTGGGCACAGTTCAATGAGTGTCACTTCTGTAGTGCTGAGCTGGTCTGTCTTAGAGAGGTGATTGATGCATAGAAAGGAGCAGACACTTGAATGTTTAGCCCTTACAGTTCAGCTACTCATGTGTCATCACTGCAAAGATGCTGCAATGGAGTTGCAGGTCAGGAACAGGTATGATTTACTGCTAAACTTTCAAAAGCAGTCTGGTTTCCTGGAGAGTTAAACTCATAACTTACAAGCACATCTGATGAGCTCAGGACTAGAGAACCCACTTCCTTTTCAAAGGATTCTGAGATTAATTGTGGAGGAGCTATTTGCAACTGCACAAACACAGTCTCTGAAGAAATAGTCTCAAGTAGTTTGACACAAATTTACACCACACATACACAGTAAAAGTGGAGGAGCCCAGACTAGACACCAACTACAAAATTGTATTTTCTTGGATCATGTTGCATTTCAGGTAATAAAAATGTAATTCATCTCTCCTACTCACCTGTGACTATACACCATGTTTTCAAAAGTTTCCTTCGATATGTAGTGATATTCACGACCATTCATTTCATAACTTTTCTGAACACGAGTGGTGTCTGAAGGATGATATAACACACAAAAAAACCCCAGCTGCAACTAAATTATTGTAACTTTATTAAGTGAAAATGAGAACTTCATGAAGAACTATCAATCAGTATTTTCATAAATAATAATATTAGTTATTTCCATTTGTTAATCCAGAACAAAAGCCCCATATACTGTAATGGTTTGCCAGTTACAAGTCATTAAAAGTTATCAAAGCACAACTGTATTTCTAGGAATGGAAGAGTAGTTTAATCCAAATAATTGTGATTGAAAGCAATCAGGAACTGCCTTGGAACTGGTTGCACAACTCTTTACTCTTCAGAGGCAATTTTCTTTAAAGTTCATTCAGAAAAATCCCACAAGCTTCCCACACTTGCACCTTCCCCTTATCTGGGACTTTAAGCACTAAGTCATGACTTTTCAGCTAGCTTCAGATACATAATTTCCAGTTTGGTTATCTAAATTACAAGAACCAAATAGGCAAAGGTAGAAATAATTTCAGTTGTTACGTCAGCAGTTAAGCTGCATAAGTCTCATCTGAGACTAGAAGGCTAATAAGGAAAGCTGCAAAGCCTATTAAGCACCAACTTCTGTTGTCTTCATTCTCATACCTGAGTACTTAAACCCTAAGAACTTGAAATATCTCCAAGAATGTTGTTTTTTTAAATCTAGGAAAAGCAAGCACTAAAGTTAAACCAAATCATGTAGATAACTTTCCACCTCCATAAAGCTTTTAACGGTTTCCAAAGCTGGAGCTTGAACATACCTTTGTCTGATTTGCCAAAATGAGATAGTATTTTAAGCTAACCCTTAAGAAAGTAAAGAGTACTGCCTTCAATAGAGCTGAAGAAACAGCCATAGAGCAAAGAGTGTATAAATACACAAGGCAAGAGGAAGGTGCTTGGCATTTCCTATTCATGTTTGAACTGGGGTAGTGGAGGAAAGAGGAGAAGCATTACATACGAGGTGTGGCACTTTGAAACTCTCGCGGGTTACTTGTGATCAGCCTTCGCCGTAGCTCGTTCACACCAACTCCTGCGGGACCTGGAGAGTGGGAAGAGCAGCTGACATTACTGACAGGGTAACAGCAGCTAGGATTACTGACAGGGTACAAATCACTCCACAGCAATATTGCCACACCCAGGAGGCAGCTCAGCAGTACTATTTTAAAACAAAAAACTTATCGAATACTTCCAGACTTAGAAAGGACAGTGGATTTGCCTTTACTCAGTTTGCTTTATCAGGACCATAGAACAGGGCAGAACAGCATCTTCCCTTCAGTCACTAGAATTAAAGTCTCCTTGAGAGCCTGCAGCCCACTTAATGCAGTATGTCCTATAACAAGCATTATTAAAGGTATCTTTCCATACTGTCCATGATTGAGATTGTGCTAGTCTGGAGTTAAATATTCTTCTTATTATTGTCATATCTATGCATTTAACACTGCTTGTAGAAGTGCCTCCATGTCAAGAATCTTTCTGTTAAGATACTAATGTTTTCTCATCATTTTCAGTCACAGCTGAATATAAAACTGAAACACTTCCTTAATAAAATCCATTATCAACCAGCATTCATAACTAACTTCTTCTCAGGACTTTATTATTACTGTTTTTTAACACTCACTATCTCAAGCAAAGAAGATGATGCCTTCATTAAACTTTAACCCCAATAGTGGGGTCAAATGACAGTAATTGTTGAAGTGCTGCTGTGAGCGCTGCCTACACAGTGCGCGCTGCCATCAGCAGCAGGAAACCCCTGCTGGAACGTGCCTGGGAAGGGTTGAGCTCTTACCTACGAGGATAATGAGCCTGTGGCGGTCTGTGGGGTGCCGCTGGTACCTGACCACCTCTTCGTAGGGGGCGGCCAGGGCGCTGTAGCAGCTGCTGGGGCAGCGCGAGTAGCAGGACTGCTGCTGGAGGCGGGCCTTCCTGCGGCACAGCCGCATGCTCCTGCGGAACCCAGCTGCAGAGGGGGCAAAGGCACACCGCTGGCAAATACAGCCCAGTGCAGGCAAGTGGCTCTGGAGCCCAGAGGGCCTCTTGCTAAGGCACACAACATATGTTACCTTTACTGAGGTTTTTGCAAGGTGAGGGTTAGTGAATTTCATTGCTGCACTTGATATGTCAGCTTGGTAGAATCTCTGAGCATTAAATGACAGCTACAGAGTAGGTAAAATCCCATTGAAAGTCACCTGAAAATTAGCCTGGAATTAAAGACTTCTGAAAGATCCCCAAGACAAGCTGCAGAGGAAGTTTCTGACTACCTGAGGTATCACTAGGGAACAGGTCAACTTTTTTTGATAGTGTAGGTGGTTCACTCATGAGGCAAGTCTGGAACATTTGCTCCAGCCTCCAGAACATGTAGTTTAAAGGTCACTATGGTTTAATAACCATAGAGGTAGGTTTGTTTCTCCACTTGACCATCCAACTCTGAAAACTTCACATATAGATGCACTTTTCTAATGAAACCCTCATGATTATTCTCAGTGGATGACAGACATTGCTTTTGAGAAAAATTAATCATGAAGTCAAGTTTAAATAGCAGTGGCCAAGTCCCCGTAGAAACCTAAAAGGAAGAAAGATTTAAATGCAGAGATTGAGCATTATTAGGAAGAAAGAGACTTCCTGATGTTTGGAAAACAGATTAAGCTGTATTCCATTTAGTAAGTCTTTAAGTGATGTAAAGAGCAAAGCTTTTTATTGAACTTCATTGAAGCACTCAAACTAGATCAAGCCCCAAACATTTTACTTATCTTTAGTCATTGCATACCAATAAAGACTCGTTGACCAAATTCACCAAATTCTTCCTCTTCTAGAATAACAAATATCCATGAAATGAAAAAGAAAAGAGAAAATTAAAAGCTAGATGGCAAACAATTATTGCTGATCCTAAGGAAAAAAGGAGTTTCAGTAAATATGTGGAAGTGTGATGCTTAATATAATTTTAAAAGCATGATATTCTGTAATATCAAAGTATTTCACATGACCAATGACCAATTGAAAAGGGTTATTGTGAGAAAAAATAAACATAGAACATCTTGGTGCTTCCTAAATGAAATTCGAAACTTAATATTCTATTTGTTTAATTCCCAAGATATCTACATGCCAGACAATGTTTTGAAGTTGAAATTAGTGAAAAAAACCTCCACATAATTTAAGCTTTTCAGGTGAAATCTATTTTACAAGAAGTCTTTAGTTAAAACAATAGTAACAAGTCAGTAGCTCAAAATTAGAAACAAAAACTTTGCAACTCAGTTTGTGCCCCATAGCATGTTTGGAAAATGCAACTTGTGTCTGCTCAGATATTTCAGGCAAAATGAAGACCTGATTTAATTACTTCTTTTTATTCATCGGATCAGTGATGTCTGTGCTCCAACATGTGAGCCTAACCTCTTTCCTCCAATTCTTTTTGTCCTCATTCTCAGGCTGTTCATCATGAAGGCTTTACTATTCAGGTGAGACTTCTAAAACTCTGTTTTTTTTAAAAATTAAATCTCTCATAAAAGGCTCAAACATAATTTTCCAATAAACCAATGTTCAGAAAGTATAGAAACTATTTGAGAAAGGTGATTTGAAAACAAATCAAGGAAAAGAATGGTGCCAGTGTTTAGCTTTCTTTTCAAAAAGTACTCCTTATTTTCCCTTAATCACACATGTAGTTATCCAAGCTGTGCATTCCCTTTATTTAGGCCTTGTTAAAGCAAGAATGAGATACAGAAGACATAAGCATGTCTTTAAAAGCAGTATTTGTTCCAAGGAAAAACATTATTTTCATTTGCAAAGCTTTGAAATACTTTTAGCAGTCTTTGATTTACAGTTATCTCATAAGCATGGAAGCATTGAAACAAAATTAGATGCATATTAATTGCCCTTTCACATCTATACACTCTTCATTACTTGTACCTTTACAATGCAGTTTTATTGCTACATGTCTATATGTACTAACATATATTTCTACATGTACTAACATAACTAGTTAATGACTATGAGAAAAACTCCTTGGCACAAAACTGCTCATTCAGGGCAATGTTCAGAGTAAAGTTCAGCTGATACATGCCTATCTCTCTTCAAGTCCCTTGAGTCATCATTCAGAGATGTTTAAATCTTTCTGCTTTATTTGCCCTGTCTGTGGTATGGAATGCAGTGTAGAATCCTACAGGGAACAAGCAATTCAGCTACTGGGTATTGCAAGAAGAGTGGTAGTTCCTGCTAAAGCATAAACACAGGTAAATTCTATTAGATTACTGCTACAGGAGACAGAGAAAAATGTTAGTGTTACCTTCTTTAAGCTCCTCTGCAGATTCAGATAAAGACAGATATAAAACAATTAGTTTTGAGAAGAAAGTCTATACTATGTTCTAACAAAAAATCCAATCAGCATTGTCCAGCACATATAGGGAATGTAGAAAACAGGTACTACAGACATTAAATCTCAAATATGCTTCTTTGAGCATGAATTCTTAGTTCCCAAAGAATGCAAGAACTGCAGCATCTATTTCAGTATGGTAGTGCAAAATCTGCAACTACTTGAAGTGGTTAAAGTGGAACATAGGATAGCAAATATTTGCACCTTTATTCCTCTGACTGTGTGGATACAGCAGACAGCTGACTCAGCACTGAGCAGGATTTGCAACAGTAATCCCCAAGTGCAACTATCAGAAACATCCTAGCCTGAAAACAAAAGACTGCCCTGCAGACCTGCTGGTTATGCCTGAAAAGCCTTGGGCATTGCTTGAGAGGTAGAAGAGAACTAACGCTTGTGATAAGAGAAGAAGGTACAGAAATAAGAACTGGCAAGTAGAGACCTTGTGGAGAAGAGCAAATCTAAGGTACAATGACACTCTTCACCACAAGATTACCAAATACCTCAAATCAGAAGTTTAGCAGTAGTTTTATTTTAGGGGAGAAAGGATTTATTTTAGAAGATTTAAGTTTTGCAGAACTCTCAACGTGGTGTAAATAAGCAGCTGCTTCCTAAATGGAAAAAAAAAACCCCAAACAAACAACCAAAACTCCCTGTGTCAGTTTGGTCAAAAAAAGAGTACTTATTGATTGTAATTTTTGTACATAAATAATGAATTTTATAAGCATTTTTCTTTCCTGTATGTCAGCCATGCCCACAATCAGGAATGTAGAAGCAGCTTTCCTCTTTACCACATCAACTCCTACAGGCACCGGGGATTCAGGCCTGCAGGCTACTGAAGGTAATCCAATTATCTGCTGACATCAGTGCAGCCCCTGCTGTCACAGCTTGCACGGGTACAGCTGACGAGGGCCGGATAAATAGGTCTGCTGCTGATGCACGAGAAGAAACATTCACACTTGTGGGATAAGAGGACAGAAACCTTACTACTAAGGTAATCAGAGAACAAGAGGAAGACTTAAAGCAACAGGATTTTACATAATGGCTTTTCAAGCCAGAATGGCTCCTCCTGAAGCTGAAGTGGCATTTTGGTTTTTGCCACCTGGTTGTTTCTAAGATGCTTGTCTCTGGACACCCTTCTCACAGCAGAACAATTGCAAGGAACTTAGAGTTAGGTCACAGGAACTTACCTGACTCAAATGTTTCTTCATCTTGTTTAGTAATCCAGATAGCAAAGATATTAAAATAAATTCAAAATTTAATTCTTTTCCTTCTAATGAATATCAGAATCAGAAATCAGTTTTCCAGCTTCTGTCAGTCTGTCTCACATATACTTTCCCCAGCTGCCTCTACCTGAGGTGGCAAAATACAGCTCACCATCCTTGAATTAACTGCTTCATCTCTTCACAAAGTCCTACAGGATCACATCCCTCCATGAGAGCTTCTCAATTACCTTGGAGAAGGAAGAATGAACTGCACTGCTTTAGGGAGCAACTCAAGCTACCAATCTTTACACTCAAGTGTCCACAAGCAAAAACCTATTCTTGCTCCTTGCTCTCCCAAGATCAGAGATTTCTTGACAAGGAATTGTGTGGGTTCTCCAACACCAAAACAATCTGTGCCATTAAATAAGCAATAGACAAAAAAGCATGGTAACTTTACAGCCACAATCCAACACCTGAATCAAAGCAGTTGCATCTCATTCAAGCAAATATTTTTTTGCTGGTCAAAGGACTTGACCATAAGCACTGTACACCAGAACTGCAAACAGCTCATTTTAATACACTAATACGAGAGGAGGTTTCCAGGGTATGAAAAATAGAATTTCTACCATTAAGTTCACTAGGAGAATGAGTGGCCTTATCTAGAAAATGAGGCATTAAACTAGCTACTGCCTTGAAGCAAATAGAATAATCTCAAGTGAATTCAGTTACCTGCTTCCACACACTTTTCGTCAATCTGCATGTCATCCTCTACAGATCAACACAAGGGAAAAAAGTCATCTGAATCAGAAAAGCATTGGAGAGGAAAAACACCCCTATACATCTTACAAGACTCAACTCAGACATCAGAAACAAGATAGGTGAAGCTCAAATCATCTTTAGATATCTTTAAGAATTTTAACTGTTAACTCCAGTTTAGTGATGTTCTTTGTATTACAGTGAGCAAAAACTCTTAAGTGAGTGCTCTGAAGGCAGAGAGACAAATGCATCTAACTTTTATTCTCCTCTTGAAATAATGAAAGGTTTAACATGCCTGTCAATCTGTTTATCCAGTAGATATCTATTTATTAAGTATTGCCATGAGGGAATATAATTTTCTGTCTTATAGCTTTTAAATACCTTTCCAACATACTACACTCAAGGAAAGTACTTTGCTTTTTATTTTTATTATTATTTTTATGGGGAAGAAAAGGAAAAGATCAATTCAGCTCTTTCTCAATCCCCAGACTACATCAATTTATGTCCCAGAAATGTGATTACATGAGCTTGGGCAATCTCACGGGCTCACAATACAGCACTGTTAGTGTTTTGTTCTTGCACACCCTTCCAGATGGGCCCTGCAGGAGCTATTTGCCAGTTACAGGGCACTTGTCAGAGTATCTGTCAATCACATTCTGCCCATATGTATCCTTTAAAGAAATACTCTCTCAGAGTTGCTCTAGGAGAGAAAGAAGGAGAAGAAAAGAGAAAGAGGAAATTTTGTCTTTCTTTCCTCAAAGAACCCATTCAAACTGTCACTTCCCTGACAGATAATGCACATCTAAGGTTTCCACTTTTAGACAATGTATGTATCTACTAGGTGAAAAAAGGCTGGATTTCAATTATGTTTAGCACACAAAAATGCCGACAACTTGGGCTTCTTCCACATGTACTTATCAAAATGCCTAATTCCTGGCAACTTTTTAAAAAGCCTGTAAAACCATGTGTCATATTGGTTCCGGGTACAGACATGCAATGCAGTCCAGGTGTGATTTCCTACCTTCTTCCACAGTGCTTACTGCTCACAGCATATCCATTGAAGCAGTTAAAATGCAATAAAATTATGGTGAAAGACAGCCTCAGCTCTAGCAAGCAATGCAATCAGTGCAAACAGAGTCCCAGGGAATGAAACACATGCCCCCTGGGATTTATCATGAGAAAAAAATTTTGTACTTGCATAAAGAGCCATAGAAGGAAATGGGGACAGAAGAAACAGGAAGAACATTCTTTTTCTGGGAATATTTGCATATTTACAGAAAATTATAGTTTGCAGAAGATAATATTTCTGCATTGTTACTATGAATAAATTGAAGGGCAGCATAACTTATCTTAGACCTCAAGAAAATAAGTTCTATTGTTTTCTCAATAGTTTTGATGGCAAAGAAACATTCCAAACATGGCAATTCTCAGTGGCAGAGCTGGTATCTGTGTCCCCAGAAATCCAGGCCAGTACAATTGTCACCTCAAGACTTACAGCCAATTCTCCTCAAGAGAGCTGGCTGGCCTAGTGAGCTCCCAGAATGCAGAGACTTTAGAAGAAGTTGAATTCACAGCTTCTCTTATGGTCAGATCTCAGGTACACTGGAGACAACCATCTCCACCATCAGTACTCCAGGTACAATTATCAGTAAGTATTTTTTTTTTCAGGAGATAGTTAACACAATTGAAGGTTACAATATGGCTCCAGAAACAATGTGTTTGAACTAAGCTGAACTGCATGAGCTTTCATTTCAGTGTCCTTGCAACAGAGACAAGATCTTTCTTTCCTTCTGTATCACTCAAGTAACTTTTCACTCACACATTGATGATTTGAGACAGAGGTGGGGCTGGAAGGGCTGACACCACCAGAACTCTCGCTGCTTCCTACATAGAAATAAATTTATCACAGTTAAAGAAACAAAACAGTCCACAAACACATTATGTTCCAGTCAGATTCACTGCTTACATGTATGATTGATCAGTACTCAACTGAGAGAAGACAGCAACAACTGAAACATTACCAATGTTTTAGCTCACTGCAAAGACCTGACATAAAACCAATGTGCTATCAGAAGTATTCAAATTTCCAAATCAGCAGCCCAGAAGTACTAAGAATTTATACAAAAGTACAGGAAGATAAGCCATACTGTGGTACAGACTTCTGGAAGTAGAACAGTGTGCTACTGGTAGGGGTGGTAGTACTGCTGCCTCCATTACTGCACAGTGCTCTTGCAGCCTGAGTCACAACCCAGTTTCATTTCACCTTGCATTGTACAGACTGCAGGTAGGCTTATATTTATTACAAAGTCAAGTTTATCATGTGCTAGTGCGTGGCCTTACATTATCCTGGGGGTACCACAGGACATGTGGTTAAAGGATCAGATTGGAAAGTTTGCTACAGCAGTGTAAGAACTCTGACTCTGAATTCATGTAGTGTAAAAATAATGGTCAATTTATGCAGAAAATAATAGGCATGAGACCCCTGTTCTTTCCTGAGTGTTTGGTTTTTTTCTCTGTTCTTCTAATCTGGTCTACTCAGTTTTGACCAAAGCTGAAGAGGTCACTCATGCAAGGACATCTTTAGTGATGCAAGGCATCACAGGACATCTTGAAAAATATACTATGCTTTAAGTATCCCTATCTTCCCCTTGCTTTTTTTTTTTCATCATAGGTGATGATCATGTAGTAGTCAGGTCCCTCAATTTCAGCTGCTACACTCCCCTAGATGTCTTAACAACCAGCATGGAGACTGGATAAGTGCTGCAAATATCCTAAATGGAAATTTGAGATTATACAATCTCAATGGCAATTTGAGATTATACAAGAAGCTTTCAAAAGTTTCTTCTCACACAAGTGCTCTTCAGGGAAAAATAGCAAGAAGTCAGAGATCAGAAAGAGGAAAGATGTTTGTCAGATGTCACTCTGAATCATACTGCTACAAAACTTAGGAAAATTTTGAATAATTGGCTGATTTTTGAATCAGAAATCAGGAAAATGGTGATTTTTTTACCTTTTAAGAAGATGATTTGAGGGTATGAGTCCAGCACAGGCACTGAGATCGGAAACTTTCCTGGCCTGCCACCAGAGAGCATCATTCTGATCCACAATCTGGAGTATTTCACCCCTCTTGAAAGGCAAGCCTGCATCTGCACATGGTATGGCAGGATCTTGCAAGGGCCAGTAATCTGCCATTGCTCGCACGTACAGCTGGTAAAGAGAACATCCAGGAGTGAGCAGAAGCCAAGTCCAGAATGGATAGAACACAGGCTTTACAATCACAGCGCCAGATATTGCTGCAACTTCAGTCAAATGGTGAAGTCAAGTTTTAAAAAACAGATCAAGCCTTAAATGCTCTCTGTTTATTAAATGAGGGAAAAAACCCCATTTATCTCATACTTTAAGAACAGACCTTCACCTTGTAGATCACTCAGGAAGTGCCTTTGTTACACAGTTACATTTCTTACTGTCTTTACTGCTTCAGCAACACCACATTGATGACAGCTGAGAGGCAGCCATAGAGGCAAGGCAACATTTTAGGGATTGCAAGAAACTTCCAGGCAACACCACAGTTGGGCACTACTGCTACTAGTCTGGGAAAAGAAAAAGAATGTTTCTTACTGTTGTTTGGTTGCTGACAGGCCGATCAGAAACTGGAATTAATTTGAACATAATTGTCCCCTGAGAGAGGGCCTAAACAATTGGAAAATAATTAAAATGTTGTTGGTATTCAACACAAGTAATCAAACATAGGCAAGACAGAGCATGGCTTTGAGGATACTGCAATGTTTGTGTTACAGATAGAATTCAGGTAGCCAGAGTCAATGTGACAATACTATATTTTTTCCAAAATGAAACATCAAAGTTTTGCTAAATATTTTTTTAATTTAATGCAGCATATGTTTCATTGTAAGTATATGTAATTTCAGCATTGATTCATACCAAACTTTTCTACTGAAATCTTATTTAAATTAGCAGCAGAGTCTGGTGAGATGGGTTATATAAAGGGGGAGGAACATAATTTAGTAATTAAACATTCCAATGGTGTTTGTATTTCTTATACCTAGAAATTGTACAGCCATGGCAATGGCACAGACTTGGTATGATTACACACAGAAATACCTCACTGGCTGGCACTTAACAGTTAAGAACCCTGAAAAATTGTGCACAAAATGACAAAACAGGGACACCTCAAAAGATTTCTTCATGAGAATTTTGACAACAGTAATTACACTGTCCTTTTCTTGCAAGTAAGGTGTGTAGCTTACAAGCTCATTCACTCTGCTTTAGTGCATTTTGTAACATGCACTCTTACTAGAATAGCAGCTTTCCACAACTTCCTTGTGGAATATTTCTGAGTGGCACTTATAGAAAAAAGTCACAAATCAGTGAAGGCTGAATAAATTAGTATATTTCCCAGAAGCTGCAGATGGAATAGTAACAGTTAAGGTAATATCTGCCCAGAACAGAAGTTAGATTTAATTCTGCTTTCATATATTCTGATTTCATGAGCAGTTGAGAACTTCATTTACAGTAAGGAAACAATCTGAATTTTCTGTTAAAAATTCCAGGCTTTCTCACGTACAAGAGTGTGTAAAAGAGCGAGCATACAAATAATCTTAAGGTACAAAGTAGAAAACATATTTAAAAAATATTAAATACCAGAATATTAATGACTTGCTCAGGGTCAAGTCCCTCAACAGGAACTCCATTTACTTCCACCAGTTTGTCTCCAGCATACAGCAACCCTACCATGAAAACAAATATGAAAACAGCAGCAGGAGTTTTATCACAGTATGATTTATCTTGAATAGGCAAGACAGGGTCACACAGAAATATCACAGGTCTTAAGTCAGCATTAAAATTTTCCTGCACCATGTATGGAGGAAGGCATTTTGGATATCCAGGAGCTGCACTGCTCCTGGATAGGACTGCAGACTGCTGCAGGTCACAAGGAGCTTGCGTGCTTCAGCTTTCTTAATCCTTCCCACTCCCCCATATGACATCTTTACAATCTGCTGATTATATGCCTTAAAATCAGCATAAACATTTTAATATTGCTCCATTTCTCAAAGTAAATTATGAACAAATTCTATATTAATAGACCATGAGACTTGGAATCAGACCCCTAAAAACTCCAGGTGCAGTGGGAGGTCCTGGGGCTCCTCTCTGTCTTTTGTAGTAAAGTCTTCACAATATTCTTTTCTTTTCCATGTTCCTTTAACTCAAAAATATTAGTCAAGCTAGGAACTTAACTGGCTATTTTCTGCAAGTTGGGTTCTCTATACAAAGGCCAGAAAATACTAAAAGGAACCATTTTATAATAATTGCAGTTGAATTTTACTTCTGATGTTTTACATTACGTTTCCTAAGGGACATGGAACACATTCAATTCTAGGATGACAAAGTAGTAACATTTCCAAGGAAACTCCTTGCAAGATTGCTTAGCTACTAGTGCTAAGCAAGGTGTTTAGTAGAGTAGTGCCAAAAAGTATTATTACATACTCCTCAAAGCCCATTGTCTTTTAGAATCACCAGCTATTGAAGGTTACCATTTCTCCATTAGGGAATGTGCTGCATTTCATACTACACTGCAATTTGGGATATTCAGGTATTGGTGCCAAGAATACATAATGAAAACTGGATTTCTTCATCAACTCAGTCTAAACCAGCAAATTCATCTGAAGATCTCTGAAGTCAGAATGAAAGTCACTGCAGTGCATCACTGCTTACAATGCTGTCCCGTGCGCACATCATCTTGCTCCATAATGGAAGACTAACCATAGAAGCTAAGGTATTGTCTTACTTCAAACATCTTATTTCAAGTTCAGTTTTATGTATCACTTTGTTTCAGGTTCCACCTACCACTTCTGTCTGCCAGCCCACCATGGATCACACGGGCAACCGTTATGTCACCTGTTATCTCATGGCGTTTAATGGTGGCACCCTGGCAGGAAAGAACACAGGAAAAACACATCGATCACCAAAGGACCCCAGTGAGTTTCCTTCCATATCACAAGTGTGATCTTCAGGCTGACACAAACACATTGAAGGATACAGCCTTTTTACCACAACATGGATATTGCAGTAACCACAGAATCATGGAATAAGCTGAGTTGGAAGGGACCACAAGGATCAACTCCTGGCCCTGCACAGCACCATCCCCAGGAGTCGCACCCTGTGCCTGAGAGCACTGTCCAAATGCTTCCTGAGCTCTGGCAGGCTTGGTGCTGGGACCACTTGCCTGGGCAGCCCATTCCAGTGATCAACCACCTTCTGAGTGAAGAATCTTTTTCTAATATCCAATCTAAAACCTCCCCTTACCCAGCTTCAGGCCATTCTCTCTGGTCCTGTCACTGGTCACTATGGAGCAGAGATCAGTGCCTGCCCCTCCTCTTCCCCTCACAGGAAGCTGTGACTGCAGTGAGGTCTCCTCCAGGCTGAGCAGACCAAGTGACCTCAGCCACTCCTCACACAGCTTCTCCTCAAGCCCCTTCACCACCTTCCTGACTCTCCTTTGGACACTCTCTAATAGTTTCATGTCTTTCCTATATCATGGCACCCAGAACTGCCCCCAGCACTTGAGATGAGGCTGCCCCAGTGCAGAGCAGAGCAGGACAATCCCCTCCCTTGCCCAGCTGGAGATGCTGTGCCTGGTGACCCCCAGGACACACTTGGCTCTCCTGGCTGCCAAGGCACTGCTGACTTATTTCCAACTTGGCACTGACCTAGACCCCCAGGTCTCTTTCCACAGCACTGCTTTCTAGCACCTCATTCCCCAGTCTGTCCACACATCCAAGGCTGCCCCATCCCAGGAGAAGAATCCAGCACTTTCCCTTGTGGAACTTCACATGGTTGGTGATTGCCCAGCCCTCTCCTTTGCTGAGGTCTCTCTGCAGGGCCTCCCTGCCCTCAAGGGAGTCAACAGCTACTCCTAGTTTGTATCTTCTATGAACTTGCTCAGAACCCTTTCCAGTCCTGTGTCTAGGTCAGTTATGAAGCTGTTGAAGAGCACAGGGCCAAGGATGAAGCCCTGCAGAACCCCACTAGTGACAAGTGCCCAGTCTGATGTAACACCAGTCACTATAAGCCTTTTCACCCAACCCATGAGCCACCTGCTCACCCATCCCATAATGTGTTCATCCAGCTGTGTGCTGGACATTTTGTCCAGAAGGATGCTCTGAGAGACAATATTGAAAGCTTTACTGAATTCCAGAAGAATTACATCAATTGGCTTCCCCTGATCAGCTAGCTGGGTTACCTTGTCATAAAAGGAAATCAGGTTTGATAAACAGGACTTTCCCCTCACAAAGTGCTGGCTGTGACCAATAACTGTGTTGTCCCTCAAGTATTTTTCAATACCTCCCAGAATAATCTTCTCTGTAACTTTACCAGGCACTGAAGTGAGACTGACAGGCCTGCAGTTTCCAGGGCTGTAATGTATTAGTTACTAAGTCCTTCAATGCCTTCAGCTTCCATCACACTAAAATAACCTCACTGATTGACAGTTAGAAATCTTTTTTATCTCAAATATAACAGCTATCTTTTCCTAAAACAGATTAGCTAAGCTATACAATGTTTGCTGCTTATAAGTACAAATTATTACTAAAGAACTCTCCTCCCTTCCTTTCTGTTTTGGCCATGGGAATAACTCTCAATCCAGTTTGGTTTTATCTCATATAATGAAAATATATCTGCCAAATGTTCAAACACTGAGCAGACAAGGTACTGAACAACCTACACCCACACCATGCATGGCTAGGTACTTTCTCAGGTCCTTCCCAGCCTCAACAATTCTTGTGATCCTGTAAAATCTGGACAAGAATGCACACAATCCCCATGACATTCCTGGGAAGAAACCAATATGCATCCAATGCACTATTAATTCTTTCTAACTTAAAATTGACAGACACAAGAAAGGTCCCTCACCAAAGGCTGGTTGTTTTTCACTAAGCAGACAATCCTCATAGCTTCTTCATTTTCAGGTATGTTGTCTGGCAATGGTGGAAGGGTTGGTTCAAAATCTTTCTGGGCCACAGTATCATGAGCCGATAGCAAGGCCTGTTACAAATGCAAACAAGCAAACCAACCAACCCATAAGCAAAGATCAATAGCAGAGCTTTAAACAGTGACTGGTCAGAAACCAGATATCACTGAATGTGTTCCTTTGTGAACACAGATCCCTTGCATATATTGATATTTTTTTGTTTCACCAATAAAATCAAACCATGAAAGTTTTAAGAACAGTTCCTCTATTTCTTGTGGAAAACCTTCAAAAGAGGAAAGAAATATTTCTATTTGGAGCTCTTGGGTTAAGAATGCAGGTTCTACAATTTCAAGGAAAATTTGATTTATATATCTGCATTAACTGCCCATAATTAAAAACTTTGTAAGAAATGTGTTTCAAACACAGCTTTAAGTTAAATGCAGCCCACTGCAGGTACTTCAGATATACAGTCCACATCTGATCTCATGATCAGATTAGTTCATCATTAGTAAACTATGTCTCTTCTGGCCCTTTACCAATTCTTGTGAACAGCTGCCCATCCATTTCCATTCCCTCTGCAGAGAGCTCCATGAGCAAACTTTTGCTTTCCTTATGCAGGACTTGCCTTGAAGTGTGGAGAACGCAGAAGCCGTCTTAGCTCTTTGACCTCTCCTGACGGAGGGGCTTCATGCAGCAACTCTACCACCTGATAAATGTAAGAAAATAAGCACAGAGATGGATTCTAGAGGACAGCTCTACACTGAATGTAAAGGAATGGAGACAGTGTAAAGCCCCCCCACGTTATGTGAATCAGAGGATGTCCACATGATTTGCTCTAGAATTGGATAATATGACTACAGCTGCACAACTCTCAGCCAGGCTTAATTTAGTTCAGGCACAGTGCCATGTGCTCTAAATCAGTTTTTGCACCCTTCTCTCAACCAATTTCATCACTGGTCTCAGTTTCTCTACTTCGTCATTAACTCTCCCACTAATTAAAAGATTTAGAATTCAGCTATTATAATTAGAAAAATCTAAAAAGCTTTTCAATATCCTCACATCAGTCTGCTTGATTGTAGCCATAACTGAACCACAGAGTTACATGGGAGGAAAAATACGTGGTCAGTGATTAAACAATTAACATTTGTGTTCATTACACTGGCCAGGATTTGCGTAGTCCAGCAGCCACAGCTGTGCCCATTTCTCATGCCATCCCTGCCCCCCCAGTAAGGGCTGTTGAGTAGTTTTACAGATGTGTAAGGAAAGTTTCAAGTTGATATACTGTCCTTAGACCTGAGACACAATTAATACCAGAGCACTTAACTGCAGCAGAGTGCTTTCATTTGGGTAAGTAAAGCAATAAACTGTGCATACAATCTCACCTCACGGCTCAACGCACGTGCCTGCAGCGTGACTGGAGCTGGTCTTTTTCCAAGATACTGTTGGAGGCATTCATAAATCTGTTGCATGCCATGACAGACAAAACAAGGCAATGACATTGACCAGTTCACATGGTCATATAGATACATACATGACAGGCAATGGACAACACTATTTTTCTGAAAACTTCTCAGTCCAACTAGAGCTCCAGAGTCTGCAATCTCAATTCTTAATATCTGACACATCTGGAATTGAGTCTTGAACTCAATGTCTTTCCATATTATCAGGTAGCTAGCCAGTTATACTGTAGTTTTGAATTTTCCTAGGAAAAAAAGCTGTCTACACAGGTAAATAGCCTGATAATAAATTCTCTGATTTGTAGCCTCTTTCCTTCCTCTAGTTGAAGGCATAATTGCTGCATTTAAAATACTCTTATGAGCATTCTTATCCAGTAAAAGCTCCTCTTTAAAAATCAAAGACTTCAAAAATCCTTCTTAAAGAAAAGCAGAATTTTTACAGAATTTGTCTCAGAGATAAAATTCTTCTCAAGATAGAAACACCAGTCAGAACTCTGTTCTCTAACAATATGAGATCTTCAATTACACATCAGATGAATGAATGCAAAACAAAATACAGTGTCAAAATACAGGCCAAGAAGTGGGATGCATATCCATACAGAAATTTAAGATCAGGAAAGACAACTGAGCATTGATGCGTTCAGTGTCTGTCCCCTGGCCTTAATACAGACAGGTAAAGTAGAAGAGCCTAAATGTCTAGGATATTATGAAAGAGAACACTTTCTTTTCCTTTAAAGCATAAAAGATTTCATCTACTGTGACTGCTGATGTTAGAAGTGACATGAGGACTATCAGCACGTAGTGTAAATAAGCAGTTATTGTCCTCATATGGCAAAATCAAGTAGCTATTCCCTAGAGATTGTTCTGTAGGTGACCTTGTTCCCCCAGCTGTGAGGCAGCTTACCTTGAGCAGTGCTTGCAGCCAGTGGGATCTGAGCAGCTCATAGAGCATGCCAACGCCATTGACATCCCTCTTACAGAGCAAGCTGAGCTCTTGCAGCGCTAGAGTCAGAACATGAGATACACCTGAGCCCAAGAAACAGAAAAGCGCAAGACACTTCAGTACAAAGAGAACACCAACCAAAGCCAAACAGTGACCCAGGCCTTTGAAATTCACCTTTCCTCAATTTGTACTTCTAAGAAATGCACAGACATTTTTCCTGTCTGATTTGGTTTGTTTTTTCCTGCAATCAACTCTTGCATAAGAACTATTTCACCATGTTATTAGCCAGCAGGTTAGGTCAATGCTAGCAATTTGCAACTGACCTGTGAGAAAGCCATGCAGGCAATGTCACATGTAACAGTCTGGGTTCAAGCTCATACCTCCTACTGAAAAGAGATAAAACAACAGCAAACTCCTTGGCTTTATAAGCCAGAAACAAATACCAGGCATTCTCCTCTGATACTCTCTCAAGTTAACTGCATACCACCACGGAACATCAAGAATCATTGCAATTGTTGAGTAGTAATACTTCAGACACATTCATCTCTCTCACGACTCAATGAAAGAAGAGTCACAGAGATCAAGGAATAGAACTTTTTGAAAAGAGAAAGAAAACTGAAAAAGAGATGCAGAAGTTACCATTATCTTTACTGCTGACTGTTGGCACCTCCATCTTCTCCTTGATTCAAGGAGATTCCACTCACTTTGAATACTGCATTCACACCAGGTTGGTTTCACAGAGAGAGATGATGAACTAGAGAAAAGAGCACCCTCATATCAGAATACTGTCAGGTATTTTACACTAATAAGAAAGCAGAACTCAAAACAAAGGAAGGGGTGGGCAATAATTTGTATTTAAAGTGCACCACAGGTATAAAAAATAAATATATGAGTCCCTCCTGTAAATTCAGCCGTCCAGTAGCACCCAAGATGCAGACAGACAAACCTCAACTGCAGTATGGCATGTTAATATTTTTATAGGACTGTCATTTGCTTGCTTCATTATGTCATCAAAACCAGAAAGCTGTTTGGTCCATCTTCTAGCTCTCCAGCCTCTAAAGTGTACCACCATGAGAAATAGTAATTTTTTCTAAAGACTTATATCTTGTTTTATACCCATATAGCTTGGAAAATAATCATATTCAAGAACACATTACATTTAATTCCTCTTAATATTGACACAATATTAAAATTGAAAGACTGGAGTTTCTACTGAATTTTCATTGAGCAAAGACATGATTTTGAAGAAAGGGATCCCTGTCTCTATCACTATTAGATTTTAAGGTCTTTGAAGGATTTCTTCCACAGAGATTTCATTATTTTTCTCTTATTTCCTCACAATGAATTAAAAACCCAAAAGCCCAGATAGAAAACCCTATTTCTTACCTTGCTGGTATCATAATCTCTCAGGCAATTTACAATAGGTAGTCACTTTTAGAGATGGAATCAAAGAAGTTATTTGCTAAACTAAAAATGTGTTGCTGATTTCTTTAATTACAAAAAGCAGCATATACTACCTTATTTTTTTCTTTAGATTTTAAAATCAGCATTTTTAAGCAATGCAAGAAAGCAGCACTTACTAATTAATATGTATCCATGTTGCATGACCTTTCCACAAATAAAATATGCACCTTCTAAAATTTTCTCTCAAATTCCTCCACTCCCTTAAAATTCTGTGGCAACCTATCACTAGCCTATAATGTTCTCTTAAAGTAAAACTGGAAGAAGTTCTTCAATCTGCTGTTCATGGCAAACAATGCAGTACAGGATTGCTTCAGAGAATTCTCTGAACTCTTCTTCTCAAAGTAGTATGGAAATTCCCCCCCAGGGAACACCACACACTGCATTTATACCCTGAAGCATCAAGAAGCTATGTATGCAAGCTCTTAAGTAGTTCAAAATCTTCATTACATCCTAGCTGATTTAACTTCACACTTGATACAAGTGTAAAAGTATTGTCATGATTAGCAGTATTGTAGATTACTCTTAAAGAATTAAATATTTCAACTGGCCACTCAACTTAGACTACAAGCAAAAAAATTAACATCAAATATCTGAGCACCTCAGCCAATAGTGAACCCCAGTGAGGCACAGTGATTGCATTACACCAAATTCTGCTAAATACACAGTAGGTTATCTCCTGGATGAATAAAGTAAAAAGGCAGCCATTTTCCTTTAGATTGCTCTGTAGACAGAAAACAGCAAAGGTACAAGCAGGAAAAGTATTATCTTGATCTGCTTACAAAAGCAGAAGGCATTACTGTCACTTTTACTGCATTTAATACTTATTTTTAGAACATAATTCCTCTCTCTCCTGTTAAATCATAAAACTGCTTCCAAAAGGCAGTGGAAATTAAGGGAGAAAAAGTAATAAATTATGAGATTATGACTCAAACATTTTATTACTGAGTCTGGGCAATTCATTTCAAGTTACTTCTACAAGATATTCAATGGTACATCTTATTGAAATTCTAACCAGAAGACTGCTTTTACAATTACAGTTTTTTCTTTCAAAGATTCACAAAATTATAGTTTGATCCTCCCTCAGTACAAATGGAGTTTGACCTGCAATTATTTAATATTTTCAATAGTCTCAGTTCTTTCCCTTGAAAATTTGCCTTCCCCATTTTTAAGCTTAGTTGATCTGCCTAATGATGGATTTAACAAAGCAAGACATATAAATCTAGTCATGAAAACCTGTTTCTTAATGGAGACAAAGCACTTGGAAACAAAAAACATTTCTGGAGATGCTAAAATATTTCCGATTCTGCTTAAACAAAAGCAATATCATTGCCCCTTGAATATTTTAAAGGGATTAATTTTTCCCCAGAGCATTGCAGCTTCTGGTATCAGTACAGCTTCCACAGAGAACAGATGTGGGAGCAACTTGAGTGTGTTTAGAAATTTTGGACACAGTTTATCTTGAAGGTGAACCTCAGATTTCCCAAAAACCTGGGAAAGCTACTGCAGGTTTTGCTTGCCTTGTTGAGTGAAACCCTAAGCTACAGCTATCAGAGTTCTAGGAATAAACCTTTCCATCCATTGCTGTCATCTTAAACCACAGAGTTTATGCTCACACTAACAGAAGTGGTATTTGAAAATCAAAATCCGTTAAGTTCTGACCACCACAGCTCACCTCAGTCATAAATTAGTAGCTGTTTTGTATTTACACACAGCAAAAGGAAAGCAGCTTCCAAGTGTGAAGCCTGGTTTCAGAAGCTGTCAATAGCAACAGATGCTGAAAAAGTCACTACCAGAAGAGAGGAAGAGTTGCTTCTTTAGAAAGAGACCTACTGGATTGCTTGCCTAAGGGCAAAGGTCAGGGCTGAAATAAACACAGAATTACTACTGTGCCTTTATTTCCTGAGACTTATATCTACATAGACTCCAAGGCCAGAGCTCAGGGTCTCCTCATCCAGGGATCTAAATAAATTAGATGGAAATTCTTGCTAAAAGGCTTACCTGACTAATCTCCCAGGCAGTGCAAGGGCCTTCCCATTCACGTGTATTGCATGCAACTACAGATGCTCATTAATAGAAGACATTTCTCTTTGTCTGTTGTCAGAGACAGAACTGGATATCCACACTGAGTGTGCCAGAATTTGAGTCAAAATGTGTCAGTCACCTCAAGTCTGCAGACATCAGTTATCCCAAACCTGAGCTACTCCTTCAGCAGCAGAGTATAAAATTCCTTGACCCTAATTGTCAGACAGACAAGAGGGCTAGAGCTGCAAGGGAACCTAAGCCCTGTTTTAATAAAGTTTCAGAATTGTCTTTAAGTGGACAATTTTGCATCTTGTCAAGCCTCTGAAGGGGACAACACCAGAGAACCTGACATCCAGAACATCACCCCCCTGCTCTCACACACTGCTTTAGTTAATATGTTAGACTTCAGCCTTTTACAAGGAAAACTACTCCTATCTTTAATTTTGCCAAAATTAATGATTTGGCATATTGAAGACTGCAGATTAGCTTGAGGGAAGGAAACACTCTGTGAAAGCTTTTGTTGCCACTCTAAATCAGCAAACTGATTAGGCAAAAAAAAATGGTGGGAAGGATTCAACAACTCAAACCACATGCCCTGTTTGGGACTTTTTTGTTCTGCATTAAATAAGCTTAATTAGGCCAGTGTCATCACTGAAGTCTGACTGCTTCTTTTCTAGTCAGTGTAAAGAACAATCTTGCTCTTCGTATACTTTTTGACACACTAAAGTGTTTTAGCTAAAGCAGCAACCCTAAATATTAATGGAATAAATTGACACAACTTAAGCCTTTGAAACCATTTATCCTTATCTCATACCCAAGCACCTCTTAATGGAAGTCAAAAGCAGTAGAGTTTAAACAAAAACCTGAAAAAATGTTATGTTCACACCAGGCATTCAGTGAGATTTCACCCAATCACACCTGCACATGTGAGGTAATTAATGCTGTTACTCTCTGTACTCAGATGTATTCAGTGGTGGTTCATTCTGCCTCCCTCCAACAACTTTAGAGCTGCAGTCCTGGGCAGAGTGCCTTGTTTACATGGGCTAAGAGCTGCCAAAACATCGCTGCCCAAAAGAGCAGCACTCAGACAACACTTGGATGCAGTCATGAGGGGCAGCCAGCTTTACTTCCAGATGTTTACTGCCAACAGCTTGGGCTTATAGAAAAGAAATCAAACTATCAAAAGCCCCCTAAATAAACAACCTACCACTGTATTGATATTAAATCAACTTAGAAGTACACAGCTAGGTTGTTCAAAAAAGGATTTGTTTTACAGTCCCGCATCAGGCACACATTTTTCTGCATTATCTCTCAACATAGCAGAACAGGTAGCTTCCTTACCTATTTCTAAAACAAGAATAGTTTTGTGAAGATTAGGACTGAGGAAAAAATTCCCTTTCAAGCTCCGACTCCGCATTCATACTCTCCTCTAATATTCAGCTAACAAGAATGAAACAGGTATCAGAAGTTTAAATAGCTTTGCTATAGCTATAAGAGGAAACTAATTTCACATTTACATGGGGAAAATGGTTTCAGTACAGTGCAAATTTTCTTACCTGCAAACCCCACAGAATACGCCATGTTCAGCTCATGTAGAACTTCCACAGGGAAAGAGTATTTGTTGGATGTTAGTACAGCAAGTAACCTCACTGCCCCAGCTAATCTATGGACATCCTCTCCTTTCTAATCCGCAGAAACCTAACCTTAGAACTACTCATTACCAGGGAGAAGAGAACAAATCCCCTTAACCCTTTTCTAGCATAAAAAAACTACTTTACATCGTCTCTCACCTAAATAGTTTCTTATTCTCATCAATTTTCCCAGTCAATAGGGTGCTCATCACTTGGGGTCTGTCTGCAGCTACTGTGCCTGTGATTGCAGTGAGAATCTGCAACACCAGTGTTGATCTTCTGTGGCTGGTTACAGGATTTCTGCTGCAGCACAGGAAATACTTGGCTTTCCATTAAAGAGGAAAAAAAAGAGAAAAAAGTAATTACCCTGAAGCAATCCAGCTGGAAAGGTCCTGCAGGTTAACTCATTTCTTTGTTAGTTACAGCAATGCACAAATCAAAGCTGCTCTGCACTGATTTCCTAGCACATCCCAGCCCCAGTCGGCTGTAAAGTGGAATCTATGTCAGAAGCACATTTAATCCAGGGATTCTCTTCAGCTAATAACTGAGCTATATATCAGAAGGACCAAAAATAATCCAGCCCAGACTGTCTGCCTCCCTAATTCAGCCAAGCTCAATTCATATGTGATACCACTACTTTTTCTAGGAGATTGAGTGTATACATACATACATACCTCTCTCTGTGTTTATACATGTAAAGGCAGATGTATCCTTTGGGTTTTGTAGTTCTCAGCTTTGCACCATTCACAGCCAATCAAGTTACACCATTTAAGCTGCTACATATTCGTAGCTACGCCTTGTTCTTGAAAAGCAGAAATAATACAAAAGAATTTCCCATTTCTAGTTACATTTTTGGTTTAAGGCACAAAATCAATCTGGGACTTCATATGAAACAAAATGTAATATTAAAATCCTTTCTTCTGAAATATCCAAATACAACAAATGCTAATTCAAAGCAGTTATAGGGGGAAAAAACATTCCCAAATCTGTTTTTCATGGTTACGACTCCCACAAAAGGCAAAATAAATCCTGAATTCAGATCTTCTGCAGATGAAAATTGCCATTGCTTTACTCAGCTGTTCAGCATAGTCCCATTTTAAAGGGCAGTTCTGTTCCTACAGGCTTCAGTTAATTTTTTT
Source organism: Melospiza melodia melodia (assembly GCF_035770615.1). Taxonomy (NCBI): domain Eukaryota; kingdom Metazoa; phylum Chordata; class Aves; order Passeriformes; family Passerellidae; genus Melospiza; species Melospiza melodia. The sequence goes on along the minus strand of NC_086201.1, from coordinate 26,567,068 downwards.
TTACAAGAGATGCTTGCATGGAAAGGCTGCATCTAGTGCAAGATGAAGTGTTTGAATTCTGCCTTGTCCTTCATTATGCTCTTCACCTCTAGTTGTGTCTTCTCCCCTTTTCAAGTTAGCTTTTTATAGCTTCCCTTTTATTCATATTATTGCTTATCTCTCCTTCAATTATTCAGTATAATTTAAAAAATAAGATTAAGCCAACACTAAGTTTTGTAAACATTAAGTCCTCTCTCTATATTTTCTCATCACTATAGTTGCAATTTAACAGTAGTTTTAAATATCATCATTCCAGAATTACCCTTTCCCCATCTCTGATAAAACTAGAAATAATTTTGAAAATACCAATTACTTTTACTTTAGTATGAAAACTGCTACTGTTGTTCAACACAACAGTATTTTGGCATACAGGTTCTTTCCATTTAGATGCCAATATACAAGCCATGACCACTATTTCAAAATATGATAAGCATTATCTATGGAGTCTAACATAACTTAAGCTACTATAACATTCTGTAATCTACATTTCCCCTCAGTTTTCTTTTTTTTTGAGTCAGTCCTGGCACCTACAGTACTCCAGTTACCCACCAGTGTTATTGGTATAAATGAAGTTAGCCTTAAACCACAGAACACACACACACACTCACAGATTCCCTTCCCCAGGGAAATGCCTTCTCTGCAGCCTCCGAGGTGAAGTGCTCCAGCAGGTGTGATCAGGATCATGCGAAGGGACTGCAGGGAAACACCTTGTAATTAGTGCCAGGAGAGACAGCCCAGTGTGTCCTGCTCCGAGTGGGAAGCATGGAAGCGCTGAAGCTCTGCCTCAGAGGCAGCTCTAGCTCGGCACAGGCAGAACCAGGAGCCACAGCAGAGTTCCAAACCCACTGGAGCAGCCACCCCAACACAGCCTGCGGAGTGAACTGCCCAGGAGCTTCCTGCAGTGGGAAGAGCTTGGCATTGGTGCCAGGAGTTCGCTTCTGAGGCAACAGCTCTGCATGCCAAGCCCTCCTTCCCAGGAAGGGACTGGACATCACCTGCTGCTGAGGAGGGGAGTGAGAGAGGAGCCTGGTGTTAACCAAGGCCAACCCAGCACATCTGTGTAAGAGCACCCTTCTTCATCAGCCCACAAGGGCTGACAGAGACAGCATCTGTCCTCAGGGTAAGCAAACTGAACACTGCACAGCATTTCATTCAGTGCCAAAATCTGAAGTGGTCAGTGCCTTTTATTTATTTCATAAACAGAAAGAATGGTAAATGCCTGTATATTTACAATTCTAGTAAATAGGGAAGTCCATAACAGTGTGATTATTTCACAACAGCACATGAATACTGCATTCAGCAATGCTGTTCAACACAGATACCTCAAAACCGTTACCGCCAAACACACTATAGGTACCCATTATAAATACTAACATATTTCTATTTTCTTAAATAAACAAACATACAGCTTAATTCAGGAAGACCAAATGGTTCTGTGGTGCAATTCATTCCCTTTAAACATTTCTGCTGACAGACCAGGAATAATAAAAACAAACCCACTGCTTTGGAAGCCATGCGGTCCAGACTCTCACATGTGTTCTATGTAGATGCCATGCCTTTGTGCAGCACGGTTAATTTAAAAGGAGTAAATTATCTTTCTGTTAGAACAGGAAAGTATTTCTTCTTGGTAGGTACTTGACAAACCAAGTCTTTAACTTCACCACTTCACAGAAAGCTGGCTGCAGTCTTGATTCAGTTGAATCTTAGAACTGAGAGTTCAGAAGAAATAACTGAATATTTTCATCTGTAGCAGCAAAACCATAACCAAGTAATTTCTAAGGGCCATTTCAGGAAAGTGGTTATTAGTGAAGTTCCACTGAGCAAATTGTCCCACAGAGGCAGGTTGTAAATGATGGTCTAGGTAAGCTTTTCATGTTGAATCTGGTAGTAACATGCCTGAATTAAAACAAAGTTCAGATTAGCACAATTGCCAGTGCACAGCAAAGCATCACACACAAAAAGGTTGATTTTTTTCCCTATGCAAGAAAACAGAGGACAAGGCTCTCTACAAGCAGTGATGCTACAGTGGCACTCAACACATGAGAACCTTCTGATACAAGAGCTAGCAAAATGAGCAACAGGAGACTAAGTTACAAATTATATTCAACACCTAATCAAGCAAGATAGCATGATTTGGGACTCCATACTTTCACAGCTCCCACTATGCCTAGATGAAAGCATATTTTTGGTTACAAGTCTCTCTTTGCCCTTTGACAGAAGGACTCAAAAATAGAAAATACTTTTACAGGACAAGGATGCAGGGATGAAGCATTTCAAAAGCACTCAGAGTGAAAAGCAAAGGTTTCCATCACCCTGACTGCATGTTGAGAGTTATTCACTTCTTAATGATGGCTCAAATATGCACTGGGTCAGGTCAGCCAGGATCAGAAACTTAATATAATGTCTCAAACAATATTTGCACTCATGGCAAGTTAGATTCTACTTTGGCTTCCACCATGTAGGTTCCTTAGTAAATTTCAACCAATGCAAACCTTCCTTTTTTGCAACATTATGAAACTAATAGGTCTTTAAAAAAATCCTCTGGAACTCAACTTTTTTGAGTTTGCACAGACAGAAAATACAATCATGATAACCTAACACTTCAGTTTAAGATTTTTCCTTAAACTTGAGATTAACAGTGTCCCTCCAAAACAACACCACTAAAAGGCTCCACACTGCTGACTTGTCCCAAGATCCACGTGACAAACCGTTTTGAGGTACCAAAACAATGTATTTCTATTATTGTCTTAGTGTATAAGAGGATATTCTTCCAAACACATACTCTTCCTTTTCCCATACTTAAAAAGATAAGAATACTTAATAAAATGTGGAGAGTGACAGTGTGGGGTTTTTTCTCCCTAAAACTGCATTCTTGGAAAGTCTTGATGTAATGTTAGACTTAAACTTTAATGGAATGGCTAATCTCCAAAGAAGCACTTCATTTCAGTTTTTATAGGGAGAGTAAGGCTTGTTAAGTTGCAGGGGAATGACAAGTGAGCATTTAGAACATTCCAACAGTAACCAATATTACCTTTGAGCAATCCACATTTGCACATTACACCATTTTTCTTAGAGGTACCTGCAATTAGGAGGTTAGCCAAAACTTTACATTAAATTTCCTTGCCTATCCTAGTAAAAAATTTCAATTAAAGTCAAAGAAGTTATAGCCTAATGTTCATATAATTGTCCTAAGCTGATCTTCATTGCTAAAAGCTGATTATTTCCAAAGAAAATCTTTAGTAACTCTGAATAATTTTCATACCTTCAAGGTAGTGAACATGATGCCTTGCTCCCCATGCTGGAGATAGGGATCCATCAGGTCCTCGATTAAGTGCACCTCAGACCCCAAATTCCTTATCCTGCCACATGTGAGAGTGGGAAAGTGAACATGAGAACACAAGTTGCCAGTATAATGTTTCTTAATTCTGAATTCAGGGCTTTTTCACAATAAAGACTGTTCAAGACTTTTTCAGACCAAAGCAAACAGTCAAATTGGAGAATTTGTAGTTACAAAAAGCCAGTAAGTAATCCCATAACAAGCAGCAGGAGTGTTTAACACAGAAGTCCCTGTCCTGCCTATGCTCACTTATGACTGATGCCACCCTTGGTGCCTACCTGGCTCGTAGCACCACATAGAGAAAAACAGGAAATAAGTCATCCATGGACCACAGAAAATCTTCCTGAAGGGTCTCAAGTACACTCTGGGAGATCTCTTCAAAAGTCTGCTGGATCACCTTCAGCTTGTCAGCTGGGGTAAATGTGGTACTGTTTGGAGAGCAAAAGCAAACCAGGATAACAGTAAGCAGTGAGAGATCTGCATCTAAATTAGGAAGGGTTTGCTGGCCACCATGGCCCTCCCCATGCCCATGGAGGTCAGTCAGACATTGACACTGCAGCAGCCAGGGCTGCCAAGGCTGCACAGGACCCAGGTTACAAGCACCACAGCAAGGCACACTACTGCAAGGCAGACTCTCGTCACACTTTTATGGTGTTTTAATATAGTAGTAAAAGGGGAAAAATTCCTTTCTAAAATATTCCTAATTTCTTAAATTCTTGCACAACAGACACAGAAAAGCCTCCCATGCTCAGGTGACTTGACCACAGCTGTTTGGAAATGCACATGTGTATTTGACAGACATCCTTATGCCCTTGATTCTAAATGGTGCCCTACAGACACCTTTCAGTCGTGTTCATGAAGCAACACTTCATTCCCCAGCAGGAGAATTTGCATCTTTACTCAGAACTGGAAAATGTCTTAGTGACTTCTCTTACAAAGGTGAACAAAAAAGAGTGACATGTAAAGGATCCCAGTCAAGTCAACCAGATACTACTGTGGCAGGGACAGTGAAACACTGAAAGAAAAATTACAAAGAATTACCTGATTTGCTGTAAACATTCAACAGCAGAGGCAAAGCAGGCATCTTTTGTGTTTGATGATACCTGTGTAATCATGGTAAGATTTATCAGGCAGGTTCAGTACCCCCACTGTTCAGTGTTGAGCCTCTTTCAACAAGATAATGATTAAGAATGTAAACTATACATTTTTTCTAAGCAGAAAGTATATAATCATATAACTCTCTTAATTAAGCAGCTTGAAAATCTCTATGCTAGACATTCATTCTCACACTTTCATAACTGGAGACCAAACAAAGGTCTCTTGATTTCATTGCCAAGTCTGTCAGTGAGTGACAAAGCTGGCCTGATGGCCACTGTAAGAAATCACAGAATGGCTGGGGCTGGAGGGGACCTCTGGAGATCGAGTCCAGTGTCCCTGCTAAGTTATTACTATAGTATTTAAATAGTAGGCAAACTTAAGGGAAATATAATAACATGGCATATCTTAAGCAAAGAGCCTGGCCAAAAATTCTTTGATCACTTTGATGATTTCAGTTTCTTGAAAGAACCACTGGGCAAAACACATAAACAAGGCCCAATGAACATACCTTTCTACTCTCTCCAAGGATGGACACAGTTCCTGGCCAAAACTTCCTGCAAGAAACATAGTCCACTGAGAAAACATAATCTTAACGTATTTTTCGCATTACAGGAATGAAGTCATCGTGTTCTGAGACACAACAGCCCTTCCTCCAGGATCAGCTACACCTCACACAGGTGCCCAGGAAACTGTAATTTGAAATGTCTCTGATTTTGGAGCAACATCAATGTTTACCTCGTTCCCATCCCTTCCACTTCCCTGTTTTGGAAGAGGGAAGGTCTGATTCACTCTCAACCCTTCTAATTAGCTTGAAGACATGTCTAGATGCATTTAAATCAGAGAAAATACTTTAGAAAGCTGGGGCTTTGTTTTAGTTGCTTTACTAAATGACATGCCATAACCTGTTGCAGTTTCTGTTTTGCTGTACTCACGCTTGCACTCCCAGGAAGCTGAGAAGAGCCAGATCAGTCTGTTTGTTTAGGCGCAAGACGCATTCCCAGTAAATGTCCTCCTCACGCTCGTTGTCCAAGGCATAGAGCATAAACAGAGGGGGATAGAGGCGTGGCAGTAACACAGGGAGCAGCAAGCCAAAACTGGTTACCACGTAGCTGCAACAAAAAACCAGAAGGGGTGGTTTGCAAAGGAAGACATAAAAAACCTAGTTATCTATAAAAATTGAATGAAAATCATTGGAACAAATCTTTCATGTATCATGAGCCTATTCTATGAGGGGTAAGAGTAAAGAAATAAGTACAAATCCATCAAATAGCAACTCTGATAAGATTATAAATTACTTCCAGTGCTCTTATCCAAAATGCTTTTCTGAAGCCCAGGCTCAAGCCTTAACCTGCTTACCCATAACAGACAAAAGCAAGTTTTGTTTTAAGTAAAGAACCACTGCAAGGACAAGCGTGAAATGCTCATTACAACCATAACATGGAAGTTTGCTTATCAGAATTTGTCATCACAACCCAAGGGGAAGATAAACCACTGCTTAGATCCATCAGTTGAATATTGTTTATCTTTCTTCCCCCAAAGAAGAAAAAAAATGCAACAAATGCTTTGTTTTTCCTTTATGTACCCTGGCTCAGGAGATTCCGATCTGGAATCAGATTTCCCACTGCAAAATGATCGCCTTCCTTTTGACTCCGTCGTCAGAAATGGAATTGTGCTGCCCTCTTCCGGGAGATCAGGAAACAAGAACCTAAAAGGCAAAACACGTGAACGCATTTGACGTCACATCTACACATTTCCACAGATCTCAGCACTAAGGCAAGACAGGAGAAAAAAAAGACAGCAAAAATAGTATATGGTGGGCTAAGACAGCATAGGTAACACACAGAGTACCAGCTCCCTGGAGGAAAACTTAGGAATGCCAACCCCTCCCTTGAGAAGGACACCTTTCCTACATTAACATCACTTTCCTCCAGACAAGGCTTCTAACTGTTAGTTATTTGGAGTATTTCTGCTTTCAGACTGGCAGGACACATTCTCAAGAAGCTAAGCCAGCTCTTCATAGGAAGATTGTTCATCCATTGGTAAGAATTTTATGGAATACACTGGGATTCCTTATTCTCACTAGTGTTCTATACCCTTTGAACACTGTCTTTGCACAGCACTGATATCCACAGACACTAAACTGTAAATCCATATTCCAGGTGAGCTGCTTACAGCCACATTTTGAAATACAATGTAGGATGTAGGATGTAACACACTAGTTTAATTTTTCCATTTTTGACAAAATATTCAAGACTCCTTAAAAAGATAGGAAAATACAAACAACCCCTAAAATTAAGTTACAATGCCAGCACCTTTGAACTGTACAACACTAGACAGCTTCAGGACTTGGGGCAGCTTTCATGAATTCAGCAGCAGTTTGACTTGGAAATGAGTCTCATTACCTGACCAGCTGGAAGATGCGTTTGAGGTAGGACTTGATCTCCCTTACAGCCTCCTGCAGCAGTCGTCGATTGGCTCCTACACCAACATAGGTCATTCTGTAGACAGCCACCAGTGTTTCCACCAGCTTGCCCAAGGGATGCAGAGGAGTATCACAAGCCTGAGACAATGTATATTAATTGGCCAGTCAGATAGGTCAATGGCAAACAAGTTTAAAAAAATGGAATCCAAGACAGATGGGTGAAAGATCCAACAACAGGCTTACAAGAAAATATTACAAGTATCTAAAAAATGAGCTATATTTAACAAATTGCCATTTGAATTATAAAATTTCTGTGTCAGCTAAACACAATTTATAGGAGTCAAGACAGTACAAGAACTTGCGCTACTACTTGGACTAGTCATCTGCTCAGTACTCTTAAAATCGACATGCAAAAATTAGCAAGTATTTCAAGATGCTTTGCTGGGATCCAACATTAAAGAATGAAAACAGTAACTGAACAGAAAGTGACTTTAAGAGAGCATTCATTAGGTATTCAATTATTTTAGTCTTAGTTGTGGACTTCAATATAATAAGTGATGAGCAAACATGAACTATGGATTACAAGAGTGCAAATATGGAAGTAATTAGGAAAGCTATTACAAAGTGAGCTTGTCATGCCTTATTATGTGAGCATTTCAGTCACAATACCTTTATCAAATATTTTTTTATATTTTCATATTTTTCCAGGGTGAAGGCACCAATGTGTTGTGGAATGAACTCCAAGCTTTCCAGTGTCTGAGTATGTGAGCGGCTCAGTAATTCTGGGCTGCAGTTTAAAAAGACAGACATTGTACAGGTTGAGACACACAATGGGGAAAAACCCCTGACATTAACAACTCAACTAGGAATAACCATCAGCATGTCCCTGAAAGGGTTTGTAGTGCAGAGCAGTAAGGTTATGATTTCGTTTGGGATTTGCTGCTGTTTTAACTAAAACTTTACAGCCAGTTTCAAGTGTAGAGCTGAGTGCAATTGCAGTTTCTCTCTCCATCCTCTCTTGCTTGGTGACACATCCTCTAGGAGCCTACCTGTCTTTGTGCTGCCGTCGGTTGGTGGTCAGAGCCACCGCAATGTTGTCCCAAGCCTTCCATCTGTCCCCCTGGCCAGGGCTCTCACAGCCAAGCTGGTTCCAGCATTCTTCAAATACTGCCTTCCATTTCTCATCAGGGGACACTGCCAGGATCCCAAGTTTCCGCCTAATAAAATGACCAGTGGGTCTGTTAAAATCAAATAGCAATGAAACAACACATTCAGCTTGAAAACCACCCATGGCTAATGTCAATCTCATGTCTCACACCAAAAGCTGAGAAACTTAACAGACTCCACTGTGAACCATGTTCTATCACTAAGAATAAAGTTAGAATCTACTACTAATACCTACATTAGAGGACAGCTATGAACCTTGTTAGTTTTACTCTTTCTTGCAGTCTTCCAGGAAATGGTACAACAAAGGTCTGGTGCTTATCTTTATCACTGGTATCCATTCAGAAGTCTCAGGACACATTTGTATAGCAAGGACACAGCATAAGTAAGTCCCAAGTATCTCTCTGTCCTGGAGTGTACAAGTAGCACAGCTACCCACATAAATACCAAGGATGGCTACACAGCTTCTGACCCTAAAGTAGCAGCTACAGATAATGCTGCAGGGCATGTTAGGGATGTGCTGATAGAGAGCAAAACCAGCTCAGGCATCCTTTCACTGCCAGACAAAGCTCAGAGATCATCTGTAGCCAGAAGAAAACCAAGAGCTCTTTGCACGTATAAAGATATTTCAGACATATAATGAATTTACAGCTTTGAAAAGCTTTCTCAAAACAAGTAAGTGCTGTCAGGGTTAACAGGTCTATCTTGAATTAAATGAAGTGTCAGAAATTGTCAAACCTCTCATTAATATTTCTTCCAGCATATTTGAGATGAGAACTAGCAACACAGGTAATTTCCCCATGCTGCCAGTTTCACAAAGCAGAAAAAGTAGGCTCTAAGCCTTTTCAGAAATTATACCAGAAGATTTTCAACTTGAAGACAGTCAGAAGAGGATAGATGAAACCCTTATTTCACAAGCAATCCTCAAAAATACGTATATACATTTATTCATAGACTCCCTACTGGGGTAAAAAGCAGACAACTGTAAAGGCTGCAAGTGTTCAGTTCAGCAGGGAGGCCCTGCTTAACTTGCATGCTGTTGTAGGTGTCAGCACTGTCAAAAGAAATTACCAGTGAAAGCTTCAGGAAGCCAACTGACAAGTAATCTATGTAAAAATATTAGAGCTGTGTTTCCCATTTTAATCTGAAATTTCAGAGCACGTTTCCAAGACACTGAATCCCATACAGCAATTGCTAAACCATTACATGGTGCTACCACATACCAACATCTCACCATCAACTCTTTACTGTCCTTTCTTTTACTCAAAGATATATCAATTAGAACTTGAACATGTTTTGGTTTTTTTCCCCAGAAATAATTAAGCAGATGACTCCAAGGCATCTGCTATACAGAGGGGTTTACAGATACTTTTCAAAGTGATCTTTGCCATGGTATTAAAATGCTTTTCTGCAAATCAGCAACTTTCTATTTTCTTACACGCGGTTTGGAAGAAGTGGAGGATCTAGTCAGCTCTGTCCAAATATATCCCCACTGGCATTATTAAATGACACACTTAATTCATTAATTTGCTAACAAAGTAACTGGCAGAAGACAGAGGTCTGTTATTAACTTAACAATTTAATGGAACTTAAGTCTTTCTCAGGAGCTCAGAAGTCAGCAGCAGCTGTGAACTCAGGTTCTATCAGTCAGCTCCAACATAAACAAAAAAAAAATTAGACTGCTACAGCACAGTAGCAGCACATCAGCTGTCCTGTAATTTCATGCCATTATTTGCATATTCAAGTACTAATTAAAGCAAGAATAACTGTAACAGTATGTTTATCTTATTTCTTTAGCAGCAAGAAAGAGGAAAAATGTTTTCAAAACCTCACTGTTTCTTTGGAAGAAGTATTTTTGACCGGTCTTTGAGAAAAGACAATCTTTCTGTTCCTAAGTAATACTGAACCACATTTATTATTTAAAATAATAATTATTTATTATTCAACACTCACAGTGCTTTAGGCTTGTCCTTCTCATTCTCATACAAACTAGGTTTGAAGTAGGTTCCTGTGATTTTTATTCCAGATCCCCACTCTCCACTGAAGAGACCTTCAATATAATCTCCATTTGGCAAGGTCAGTGTTCCCTTGAGAAAAGATAATAAAACATTTAACTAAAATCCATTGGGAACCAAATGACAACCTTTTTATTTTCTTAGATGGTTAACAGTTTACAAGTGACAACTGCAATACAGACCTTTCCACTCAGAGTCCAGTTATCTGAAAATTCCCCCTCATAGACTGTATCATCCTCAGAAAGCAGAATTCCAGTCCCCTACAAAAAGAATCAAAGAACACAAAGCAGTAATTATAACAGAAGGGCAGACCACAGATGTAAAGATGCACTTTAGAAAACCTGTTTTTAATTCTTCGCAAATAGTAATTTCTAAGCTCTTTCTGAAGTAGTCCTAGGTTAGAGCAGGGACAATAAAGGCAATTCTAAAAGCATGGGCAATAGAAGATTTGAAGAACAGAAAGTTTCCACAGCCTAACACACACTCATCTGCCTCAGAAAGCTGCCACACTTAGAGGAGAAGTCCCTAAGCCCAGGGTCTGGTGTCCAACTCACCATCATTTTGTTGCTGCTGAAGGCTCCTTCATAATACAGTCCAAACTGAGTAACCACAACACCATTGCCTTGGCAAACATCATCTTGCCACATTCCCATATACTTTTCTCCTCTGAAGAAAAATGAAGTGGGAAAAACAGAGCCTAAATAGTACATCTCTACTCTTTCTTTGGCTTTACAGCCACAATGACCATTAAAGAAATCATCAGAAGAGAGTCACAGAGCACTTGCTTGGGGTCTGTCAGTTGAGGTTCACCAGACTATTTTTGGTACAAATAAATTAGAGTGAACTTTCTTTCCCAATTCACATTCCAAACTGGCCATATCCAAGCAAGCTGATGAGCTGGAACAGTGCTGCAGCCCTGTTAAGCCCACTGCACGCCCCAAGGAACTTGAGCAGCTTGCTTTACCAAAGTTTTTATTTCTTTTACCTAAAGTCTGATGGCTCAAACTGAAGAGAATAAAAAAATCAAAAGAAACCAAGCTGTTCTTCTTGGGGAATAGGAGGGAGACCTAGAAAGTCATACATGACATTTTTGAAATATTAAGAGTACAAATATTGTGAAGAAACACATCATATTGTGCCAAGTTTCTATATAACAGCCTAACAAAGGTCACAAAATAAAAAAATTTATTATACAATTAAAGATTGCTTACAAATAAACATCAGCCTCTTTCAGACTATTTAAAATACTTTTTTTTTCTTTATATAAGTGCATAGATGTCAGGCTAGAGTTGTTTGAAACTTAGTGCAAGTCTCAAATATTTCCAAACAACCTATTTTTCCAGTTCTGGAAGAGAATGTGACATTTCCCTCATGCAATTAATAAAATATTAACTTCTCAAGGCCTTTTTTTCTGCTTTTAGAGGGAAACTAGTAATTGATTTGATACAATTCTGCTTGTTACCAAGCATTTTCCTTGAAATGTACCCAGGAAAAACTATGTTTATAGTAAAGAGAGTAAGTCCAACCATTAAACTAAGCTCAGGGGTGTTTCCCAGCTGACTGGCCCCATAGGGTGGCAGGAAGATCCTCTGATGATTCATCTTGCCAGCTACAGAGGCCTCTGCTGGGTGAAGGGCTCTTGGAGAGAGATTCTGCACGCTCAGTTACTGGGATGGAAACTCAAAGTCCCACTTGTTCAAATAACTGTTTTGCAAAAATGACAGCAGGCAATAGTGTCTGCAGCTATTCCTTTTTTGTCTGGGCTGCAGAATAAGTGCAGAAAACAAATCCTGAGGACACAAAGACACACAGATTACCTCCCCAACACCAGAAGCAAAACTACATCAGGGCAGCTCACTCATGTTTGAGTAGTGCTGGAGTGAAAAGCAAATGCCACACTCCTCCTTCACCATGAATTAACATTGCATTTACAAATTCTGGAGGTGAGAGGATTTGCAAGAAAAGCTGGTATCTATTTGTCCCAGAAAGATAAATGACTAAAGAAAGTATGCAGACATGTCTTGGCACTACAGAGTAAGAACAACCACCAACCCTGAGCAAGACTAAGTGCAAAACCAACATGAAGAAATACCTAGAGATGTTACAACAGCTTTGTTTCAGAAAAACATCTCCACTTTACACTCCAGACTTTTGCCTGCTTGGCTTTTCAAGTGGGCATTCAGTTAACCAACAACAGTTCCTTGGGCATTCACCAAAAGCTCTTTCCAGAAAAAACCACCATTAAATTGGTGACAGAAAGACAGATTATCTTGATGTGTGCTCAGGGTTCATTTACTGCACATATTTAGTGCAAGTCTGTCTCTGTCATTTCAGTAATCTGCCCTGAGAGGAAGCATCTTCCCTCCACTGCACTGGGAGAATAAGCCAATGGAAAATCTGAGCATGAGTTGAAATTCATGAGCACCATTATCTGCCACTGAACAACCCAGTCTCATAGGTCTGAGATGAAAGAATACTCCTCACATGAATTCTTAACACTTTCAGCACATGCACCACACAACGCCTCAATAAAACACCATACTCAGAGCTAGTTTTCAGGCAGGAGTATGACAGAAAACAAGACAAAAAAACAGTGCAATCCCTCCACCACTCACTCCAGAAGCAGCACCAAAAAGCAGTTTCTAGACTCATTTCTTTATACCATCAACCCAGAAAGCCCAGCAATTAAGAAGAAAGAAAAAGACATGCAGTATTCCTGGTACTCACAAATCACATCCTTTCCTACTCTTTTTGCAATTGCATACCCGAGTTTTAAGGCCTGTGGAAGCATTACCTTGTGATATCATCAAAAACTCCATAACCACTCTTCTTGTCCATTATCCACTGTCCAATGAACATACTGGGGGAAGAAGAGGTCAGCTTCCCACTGCGCAGCAGCCCGTGCCCGTGCCGCATGTTATCCTGGAAACACCCTTCATACACCTCACCCGTGGCATAGCTGCAACAGCAACACAGGAACAGCTCAGAGTCCTTCATCTGCTGCTCTCCTGGGGGGCTGCTTTGGGAGCTGCTGATTGATTCGTTTTGCTGGGTGCTTCCCCCAAACAGATAAGCCCTCTCTTTTTCCTTCTAGGAATTGCATTACAACCACACCAAACAGCAACTACAGTTAAAGTATGTTTGGGATAAAAGTGATCCTTTAATACAAGTCTTTGGATGCTTTATTGTTTTAAAGCCACTCTCTGCCCAGCAAGCAAGGCCATTGGAGGTGATACTTATCTCTCAGAGCAAAGAATCCTCTCTTATTGCCAGGTGGCAGCAACATTAGAGCAGACATTAACAACTGACCACTGTACAAGTTGCATTGTGAGCAAAGCAGAAAATAAGCTACACTGACTACAACCACAAGTCTGCAATGTAGGAAAGCTACACACAGAGCCTTGGTCAGAGCATCAGCCCTGCTCTCCTGCAGCCATGCAGTGCCAGCAACACAAGTGCCACAAGTTACCTGTACACTCCATGCCCACACATTTTGCCTTCCTTCCAGTATCCCACATAATGGTCCTCTTTATTCAGTGCTTTGTTAGGCACTCTGTATTCCCCATACCTGCCAGGGCAGAGATGGAACACAAGCAGCTGTAACACCAGCACATTTCATTAACAGAGCAGACACACAAAACAGAGCAATTCTAAAATCAGAATGCTTTCTCTCATTTTTGTGCATCTTTAACTACAGCAGTCACAGATGATAGTTTTTATAAGAGAAAGTAAGAATTCAGCATCACTAGATGGTCAATTTAGTCCATACTGCTCTCTCCTGTTTGATTGTGACATTATAAATACTGCTCTCACAGTCACAATGCAGTGTTTTTCTCAGGCCATGAGTCTTTTCAAATCATAAGACTGCTTCTACCTTTATTATTTTCTTCAGTTCTTGATAATTCAAGTACACTCTATTCCAGGGAAAGATAAGGGCATGTAATGCTACAGAAAAGATTTTTTCAAAAGATGCTAGCTTCCAATAATGCTCAGTGACAAGGAATTATTCACAGTTTCAGTATGCCTGAAAAGAATGAGATACACAACTGTATTTATTGATTTTCATCTCCTGAGGAGATCAAAATCCAGTTCTGAAGGTTCTCCTCAGAACATGTCCTCCCAACATGACACTGCTGTTAACTGCTGGGACTATAACATGCATGCTGAAATACAAGTATACACATTTGATAATTTCAGCAATTACAGCTAAATACTAATCCATTTCTTTCTGGCTGGGACTTGTTTGCAGTATTTCCATCTCCAACAACCCTAAAATCTCCAGGATTAGTTACTTAGTTACAAATGACCAAAGCTCTAATCTTGTTTTATAGTTTGACATTATAGCTAAGAGGAATTTTAAAAAGCTGTCTGCGGTCAGACCCCATTTCAATTCCCCTCCAACCCAGTATTTTGAAAATACATCTCAAAGTCAATAAGACTTCTCACATATTTTTATCCTGCCCAATACAAGCATGTCTGCTCACAAGATGCAGATAAAAATGCCTTTGGAAATAAATTAATATCTCAGCCTCAACGGTGTTCTAAGCAGATTCTTGGCAATGCAGTCTACAGATTAATTCAAAGCTGTGTAATATATTGAGTTATTTTCAAGTGCTTTTATTTGTTTCAGACCTTCCATTCAGCCTACTTTCAGTCTCCTCTGTACTAGTTATCTTCATCATCAAGATCACATACTCTCATTAGTTTTCACCCAAACCCTGAAGTCTCAGTTCAAGATTTTGTCTCTTTTCTAAATTACTAAACCTTTGCTCTACCAGAAATATAGCAAAGAAAACACTAGAGAAGATGCATCACTATGTTGTAAGACAGGCCAGTAAGATTCACTGCAAAACCTTTAATTAAAAAGGTTTTGTTGTTTGCTCCTACAACAAAAAGTATTTCTTGCCTGGCTCCACAAGTAGTTAGGATATCTTACCCATCCTCCAGCCCTGTCCGGAAAGTCCCAGAGTACATTCGTCCATCTGCCCATTTTAGGATCCCTCTGGAAAATACAAACCCATGCAAATATGTAAGATAATCAGTTCATTTTGCACTTTAAAAATACCTTCTGTGAGTGAGCCTACTTATTGCTACAGCAATCACTTCATTTTGGTTTCAACAGCTCCATTCCAGTGCTTTTACCTTCCATGGGGTTTTCCTGAAAGCCACCTCCCATCATAAACAGCATCCTTGAATCGAGGGTCCTTGTAGAAGGTGTATTTGGCACTGCGAGAAATAGGAGGTTCCTGTCTTGGCACATTCCCACCAGCTCCGTACAGGACCATGTCAGAGGTCCCTCTAAGGGCCTGATCCACTGCTTGGCTTATTGCCCTCAGCCACTTGGTCTGAAACAGAAAGTGGTTCATGACAGAATTTAGCCAGCAGCTGTCTTTGCACCAGCTCTCACCTTTACAGCAAGCACAGTCATGCCACTGGCACTGCTCAGCACAGTGCTGTGCACTGCAACGCTGCTACACTCAGGCACCATGCACAGCCAGCCTGCACACTCAGCTGCAGAAAGACTTCATTACTGGGGAATACTCAGGAAAATCCTTCTCCAAGTTTGATTTCACAAAGGGGGAAAAAGCCTCATCTGTATCACTGAAGCTGTTTTAAATTTGTAGAAATGCCCACCTTTTCCTGTGGTGTTGAAGAAACAAGAACAAATTGCTCTTCAGGTGTTGTAATCTTCAACCCATTCCTACACAGGGAAAAAGTATTTTAATCGGTGAAATTCCATCCTGAAACCCCAAGATTTCTTAGAGCACTGATATTGTGCCTTCTCTTCCCTACCCCAGCTAGGATTCCCTTTAAGTTAGCAATAAAAAGAAGCAGCAGAAAGAAGACTTGCTTCCCTCTCGACCACCTTAATCTTTCTGATGTTTACACAACTTTTTTTAAGACACAGAAATACATTTTCTGAAACAAGAAAAAAGGGTAGATATGGCTGCAATCACTGCATTCCACTCCAAGTTCACAGTAATTGGTTACAAAATGCTCATCTTTTCTCCCAAAAGATCAGACTGTTTCAGCACCACAAGCAAGAATACTCACACATTACCAGTCTCTTCTGAAAGAGCTTCTACCCACAGTGTGGACAAGGGGAAGATATGGTGTGTTGAGAACTGTAGGAAAGGAGAAGGGAAACATCACCAGTTACTGATCCATTAACCCAGCCCCACTTTTTTCCCAAATGGTTTATTTTTTCCCCTTTGTTTGAGAACTAGCAAAAACTGAGCATTAGGGACTCTTTCCACCAACTTTGCTTCAAGCAACAGCCAACAGAAACCATGCCAGCCACAGGCCAATGCAATCAAATGTTAAAAAGACACATAATGTCAGATTTATTTTTACACTGGAAAAACTTCACTGTATGAAAAATATGTGGTGTTTGAAGCAGAGAAAAGGTTTTGTTTCTGGCTGCAAGCTGGCTCACCTGAGCATGTACCAGAGCATCATTGAAGAGGATGAACCAGTTCACAGAGAACCTTCCTGCATGCTGCAGGGACAGGGCCCGATTGCTGCTCTCGCAGATCAAACGCCGCTCCGGCTTCCGCAAGGAGTCCTGCAGGGAGGGCAACACAAAGTGACACAATCCCACTCCTCACTGACTGTGACTGAGGGCTGCTGCTTTAGTCTTTCACAGGAAAGCTTTCCAAACCTTTCCAAAGTAAAGAGCACTACAGCAACACCAGCTGGAAAACACTGGGACAGCAGCATCAGTAACGGACACAGGCACCAAGAGCAAGAGATTCAAGCTGCAGATGCACTGGCAATCATCACCATACCGTCATTTTCCCAGGAAAGGTCTTCCAGAAGCCAAGGGTGTATTCTGCTTCTTTCATTTTTCTGCTAAGATGGACAGCAAGGTTCTCATAACATGAACTAGAATCCTGCAGCTTCTGGTATTCTGGAGATGCCTGTAGGGCACAAGGTAAGGCAGAGCTGAGGGTGCTGCTGATCCCCTGTACCAACACCACCAACCAAGCTGCAACACAACTGCTCATTTTATCATTTATCATTTTATCATTTAAATCTGCACTAAGGGCATGACAGTTGGTCTGGGTAATAAGCAGAGCAGACAGTTATTTTTTTGGTCACATGTTCTGTTAGTGTCCTGATGGTTTTTAAAAATCACAAGAAGGTCCCTGAATGTTACAAGGAGAATGATTAATACACAATTACATGATCTACTTTCTTGCAGCTCAACAAGCTGTCCCAGAAATAGTGCCCATAACTGCAGGAACAATACTCTAAATTACTAATTACAATATTGGGCTAAATGTACAAGTAGTTACTGTGCCTGTTTAGTCATCTTTTATTTCAAAACAAAGTAATTATACACATCTAAATGGGTGGTAAAAGTCTACCTAATATATATGTAGTGTTTTTTGTAGAGTACTACAGCCAAGGGTAGCTGCAATGATGCCAGATGAAACTGAAAAGCAACAGGCAAACATCAAAACAATGTATTTGCAATTAAGCACTCAGGCACACAAACAAGCTCTGGCAGAATAACAAGTTTCTACCTGTCATGTGATTTGTGCAAGTGGTGTAAGATTATGCAAATAAATCCACAAGATCTTCCCTGCAGCAAATACAAGTTTGAAGTAGCTCGTCTGAGGAATAAACTGGTTTTAATTACCTGGCATTTGCTTCACACAGTTACTTCCAAGCTATAAGTTTCATGTGTTTATTTATTGCACTATAGATAGAAAAACCATCCTACCACTTCAAAACACGTGGCAAGCTTTAGCAAAGTTCTGGCATAATTATGAAGTCGTCCAAATGGCATGAAAAACAGAGCATTCAAAACTTCTACTAGCTGGAGGTTTTCCTCATTCTTCTCAGACAGTTTCTGTAACAGCTCCTGGTTTTTACTCAAGAAGTCCCTAAATGATGGGACCATTGGGAAACAGAGGGATGAGAGAAGAAAAAAGACATTAAGACATCAGTGATGTGTTATGTAAATGAGCCCAGATTGCCCCTTTTTGAATTATCATAAACCCATAAAAATTGTAAGGGCAAGTGCACGCTGCTTCTTCATCTATTTACAATTTAGTTTCAGGAAGTACAGCAGTAAAGATATGTAGCTAAAACTGCAATACAAGACTTGTTTTTTACTTCTTATTTCATATGCTCAGTCATCAAACTGGCTGAAGGAGGTTGACTATGTTGCTCACTTGGAGTGTAACCAATTGCCTTTTTCCTCTTTACCACCTGATGAGTAAAGAACAAACAGGTGAGAAAGACATCCCCATTGCTTTTAGAGTAGCAAGTTTCTAACACTATTGATTCATGCAAGAAGGCCTGAAAGAATCCTAACTTTGCTCTAGTGCACTTCCCTAAATATACTGAAATAATTTCTTCTCCCTCTGTTGTTCAAGGCAACTGAGCAGTTCTTCCCCTAACTACAGAAATTACATCCTTCCTCAGAGAAAGGCAGGAAATCTGTTCAATCCTCAGTCTGATTTCCAAGAGGGAGAACTAATCTAGTTCAGAGAAGAAGAGGGAAATGATTGTGAAGACAATACATTAGCACACAAACCCAGAATTTCCTCATTAAAAGGAAAGCACATCTATTTTTCCCTCTCCTTTGCTGTAGGTGTGTGCTCACCAGTGCTGGCACACAGGACAGGTGCACTGAAACACATCCAGCTGGGAAGCAGTTAAACCACAAGTTGCAAGAATCAGGTGAGGCTGAGAAAGCAGGTCCCAGGGACAGCAAAACAGATCAGAGTTCACAGCAGACTCCCTAAGAATGCTACACAATTAGTGAGATGCCATCTCACACAAACTACTGTGCTTTGTCCAGGTCTGCTAGTGGTACTTAAGAACTCTGTTACTGAACAAGCCTTAGGAATAAAGTCTTCCTTTGAGAGAAGACTGTTTTTCCTAATTTTAAATTTATGCCTCTGGACAGCTTGCTATTTTTAATTTTGAGATCCTCACATGGAGGTTTCTCTGTTGAAAAGCATCAAATAATAATAGACAACATTCATTACAGCTTGTCTACTCTTTTAGAGGACATCTCAAAAACCTGCCAACTATGGAGACTTCCATTGAAGCTGGGACCTTTTTTAAAGTCAGGACTACATCTAATGCATTCATGCTGCAGAACATCCATAAAAGATGGCCTGACACCATTAACCATTTACTTAAGACAGTACCCCTCAGGGAGAGAGTGGGGGGGAAATTCATCATTAGCATCAAAGATATTAACTTTCCTTTGCAAGAAGCAGGACAAAACTTGCACACATCTCTTCCCTGAAGTGTTATTTACCTAATGAGACCCTGGTTGCAGGAGGAGAAGCTGTGACACCCAGCAGTGACAACTGAGGTGATGAATTCAGCACTGGGTGATTTCAGTATGAATTATAAACAAGCTTATACTTGAACTAAGATTTCCTCTAAGTCATCCCAAAAATCCTGACCAATGAAAAAAGATTCTCAGTATCTCTCAGCAGGGTGATTCTGTATTTAGACTTTGGCACTGATCCTCAGAGGGCAGAATATTCTTCGTCCTAGGTACCAGCATTTCCAAGAACTTCCAGTACCGTAATTTATACTGCATTCAAAGCACTCCATAAACATTAACTGAATTAGTCCCAGTTACAGAATTTGTGAAGGAAAGGCAGCAATTTCACAGACAAATTAAAAATTACCCTCAGTACAACTTCTTCAGAGCACTAGGGTGAGAGACCCAGCATGACTACTTTATTTCCTAGGCAAAAACTCTACAGAAATAAGAGAAAAGCTTCAGGATCTGGAAACCTCAACTGTACTGTCTCAGTCCTTCAAATACAATTCCTTCCTCACATTTACAGCATGAAATAGGGCAAAGAAACCTTGAGAAGCAGAGAAGATGCACATGCAGAAATATTTTTGCATCATTTTAAAGCACTTCCATAAACTTTAAGAATTCAAATGAAATGAATTCATCTAATCTACTGGAGCTAATTTTCTTTGGTATTTTCTTGACAGCAATGTTTGAAAGAATAAACACTAACACTGAATAATGATGAACATTTAACCTCATTTATCTAAAGTTTTAAAAAAAATCATGACCTGAACTCTGTTTCTTTGAAGGAACTCCCAATAACAAGCTTTTTTTCCGCCTTTCTCCACCTTCAAGATGAACTAAATGAACTCAGCAGCATTTTAAGCTAAATTCTTCATCACAGTTAAGAGGAGGTAACTTTCTCTTGATTTGAAGGAAAAGGAATTAGTGTACTCAAGTATGCTGAGAGCCAGTCTCTGCATGGTCATTACTACACACATGCCCTCTCAATTCTTTACAGTTAATTGATAAAAATGTTCAAAAAATGGTAAAGGTTTGCTTACATTGCTGGCTTTGCAAGGAGCATAAATCCTCCCATTACAAGGAAGTTTGTTACTGAAGTACAATACCTAATATAGGGAAGAAAAAGATCTTCAATTAGAAAGTGAAAACATCCCAGAAAGCAGCAACTGTTGAAATGTTCAAGAGTTTATGATGACCTCTGTAATATCTTTTACTACACAAGTTATAGAGTACTTGAGCAATACTCTGTTACTGAACACTTGGCATTCACCTTCCACATGGAGCAGTGAACATGCACTACTACACATTTCTGCTGCCATTAGCACAATGCAGAGGGCTTACTTGACTTTTATTTTTGTTTCTCTCAGATTTGGGTGTGTACAGAATAAACTACCTGTTTGAACCATTTAGTACTACTAGCTTCTAATTACAGTCAGGATGGAAATTTCAAGAGAGGAATTTTCTCTTTTCCTGCTATTCAACATTCTATGACTTCTCTCCACCACCATTAGAAAAACAAAACAAAACCACCCTTTTCCAAGGGAAGAGGTCTCTGCTTAGCCCATTTAACAGATGATACTTGTGTTGCCTGACTGATCTTGAAAGATACTCATGGTGTAACACCAAGGCTCTGATGCCATACACATAAAAACATGTAAGCAATAGTGAGCAAAGAGGGAGTGCAGAAGACAAGCAGTAGTGAGAACAGAGGTTAGGTACTTCAGTCTTTGAGGAAGAAAAAATTAAAACCTTCTATTCTGAGTAATGAGAACCAATTTTGAAAATCTAGGTTACAAGAAAAATTCGAGTTGAAGACTAAGTAAGAAAATGAGAAAACACGTATTTAGATTTATGAACAATCTATATGATAAACAAAGATGGAAGCTTCTTTTAGGGTGATACAGCATAAGTTTGTCACTGACCTAGCAAAAATGTTCTTAGTTGTGTCTGTGTTCAAAAAAAGTGCAACTAGTTGTCCATCAAACTGCTATTGCATAACAAAGTTGACAACTACTGCATAATAACAAGTAGATAATCTCAAAATTTTGTTTCCTTAGATATTTTCAGATATCTGGTAACCAAGATACAACACTTTTAAACTTTCTGTTAAACCATTATTTTTCACAAAAACCTGTAATTATTAAGTATGATGAGACTTCTGTCACATTTAAATAAAATTGTCCAGAAACTAGAAGTTACTGTCAGGAAAGACAGAGAACAGGCTGAGTGCATAGGTCTTCTCTCCCAAAATGCATTAAGCCAATAAAAACAATAACTAGGAAAATCCAGACTTAATGCTCAGTACTAAAGCAGCTCCAGCTTTTGGGTGACAGGTGTAATGCCAGCTGTTTAGCAGGCATGAGGACAGAAGAATTTTTGTCTGGAAGACAATCTTTAGTTAATGGCTACTGAAAAAGCATTTTGTAACCTCAATAAACCCCCAAAGGCAGCTCTAATTAGCAGCGGTGTAACCTAGCAATGGTAAGTCTTGTCACATTATACTACACAAGATCCTTAATAAGTGATGAATATTTAGGTTTATAGGCAGCAACCAAAGAAGAATCTGTACCCAGAGTTTTACACAAAGGAAGGTGATGCTGTTCATGTGCTCCACTGGTGAAGACTTGGAAATACATCTCACTAAAAATGAATCCATTTGTGTAAAACTCCACACATTTCTAAATCACAACAATGCAACAGTCACATAGCTTTCCTTATGACCTACTTTCCCTTAACTCAGGGCTTGTTGCAGTCAGTAGATTAAGCCTGCAGAGACTCAAGATGAGAGGGAATTGGATACTTGCTCAGTGTAACTATCCAAAAAGAGACTGGAATGCTTCAGGATGGCCAAGCTCCTGGCTTCTTTTACTCCATGAAGAAAGCTACTTAAAGAAGCTCCATGTTGACCAATGAGATAGCACAGCTTGCTGAACCTGCTTGCCATTTCCTGCAACAACTGGATTGCATTTGCATTGCCCAAATTATCTGTAACAGACCAGAAAGCAATTTAGCTTACCTTATGAAAGAGCAGCACCCATTAACAGAGAAAATCTCAACATAGTGCTGTTTAGATGTTTTATCAGTACTTTCACCTCATGGATACATTATCCAGAATCAGAAATTCAACAGTTTTAGACTAAATACAGCTCAAATAATGAAGGTATTTCAGGTGAAACCATCAGGAAAGTGCAAATATTAACAGAATGAACACTGTCAAAATGCAACTGTCTTTCATCTCTTCATCCAAACAGGGGAGAAAGCAAGAGCTTAGTTTTATCTTGAAAATATCTTATTAGGTTTAAATTTTGCATAACAGAAACTGTAGGGAGAACGATATCAAGGAAAACATTAAAAGAAGGTCTTACCTAAACCTAAAAGAGGTCTAAGAACCTGAGATTTGATCTCACTCAGTCTGAAATAAAACCTTCTCTCAGTAGCAGCCAACTCATGCAAACTGGCAATATATCCCATTACGTTTTTGTCAACTAAGGCCAGACAGTTGTCACCACCAGCTATCACATTGCTTATGTACCCTATCTGAAAGATGAAAAAGAGAAAAGAAAAAACAGCAGCTTTAATGTTTTTCTTTTTACACCCCAATTTGAAAATAGAGTAATGCAAATAAAGCATATCTTGAAGAGCTAAGTGGTAGTAATTGATGGTAAGCATTAATTACCTTCAATAACAAACAACCCACTCAATACTGTCTTAATACAGGAATGACAAAAGTTGAAGATACATTTATGAACTGCTGTTCATTTTCCTGACTCTGACAAAACCAAAAGACAATAAATACATAAACCACCTTTTAAGGTGGCTCATACTACCATTCCATGTTTAAGAGACAGTGACCTTCAATTCAGTACATCATACATTTCTCCTATTAAATATGAAGAATATAATTTATTAGAGCTATGACTGTGCTCTAGACAGGTCCTTTCTCGACCCAGAATATGCCAATTTATTGATAAGAATCCAGTTTATTGATACTGCAATATTATTAACAGTAGTACTTGCTTTCCACAGTAGCTCAAAGCAGAATTCTTATCTAAGGTCAGCACAAGTGCCACTGATGCATTATGGTTCCTCATGAATTTTGGCGCACATGCAAAAGTGTGTAATTCAGAGTTTGAGCTCTACTTTTATTTCCTTGATTGATAAATAGAGGATTCCTTTGAAACACTGAGCCAAGCTGTTCCACAGGCAACCAGTTCTTATATGCAAGAGCCTACCAGTAACCCTTGAAGAGAAGGGAATGGCTAGCAACAATCTTACAGAAGGCATACAGGTGTGTGTGTCTGCATGCACAGACATAGACCCAGCGTCTAAGTCTCTGTCCCTCCTCAAAACACTTCCCAAACAGCTTTCCTGCTCAATTTAGGGAAATAGCAGTGATACCCAGAGGAGCTAAGGCAGAGACACTCTCTGCCCTCATAATTTCCTTTTCGTTACTTTAAACTCATGTTGGTTTGAAGCCATACACAAACTGGAAGAGGACATGTAATCACAGTTCACACTGCAACCTCATGCCAACCTCAAGGCACATGTAAGATTCAGCTTCATGAAAAAATCTGTGTAGGGGCAGCCCCTGTCTCCCATTGACATCAAATGCACATTTTTGCTCAGATCTCCCTTTGCACTCATGTGAAAGGGAGGGGTGGGGAAGGAGAAGGTGCAGAACTCACGGGGACCTTCTGCCCAGTCACTAACAAGAGGCAGAATGGAGTTACAGAACAGAGCAGCCCGTGGCCTCAGCCAGTTGAGAGACAAGCAAGTGAAGAGCAGTAGCAGTGAAGCCTGGACACAAAGACTGGTGAAGCAGAGCACAATAAAAGTGTGACTTTCTACACACACATATGTAAGGTAATGGATTAACACACTAGAAACACCTCCTTGTCCCTCAAACAGAAGGGAAGGCCAAGAAACAGGCAGGGGAG
This sequence comes from Melospiza melodia melodia, assembly GCF_035770615.1. Lineage (NCBI taxonomy): Eukaryota > Metazoa > Chordata > Aves > Passeriformes > Passerellidae > Melospiza > Melospiza melodia. Next base: position 26,542,752 of record NC_086201.1, on the reverse strand, counting down.
AGAACAATACTAACTTGACCTCCTCTCTGCACCCCATCCAATGTGCTCCTCGTTTGACTACTAGGAACCAACCATGTGCCTTGACACCCTTACAGCTCATCAAGCCACCAGCACCACGCTGTTTCCTAAGAGCACCAGTATGATCTGTACTGATTTAAAGGAAATAACACTCACCTTACTACAAGCTACTAACAAAGCTGGACTCTTAGAACAGCTATTTTCATTCAAATTATTTTCTGTTGATGTCTCCTGGCCACAGTAATATAATCCAGGCTGGAAGTCTTTCTCATCTGCTAAGAAGAGAGAATAATCTAGTCCTGCTGCTGTAGTCCAAATACCTTCACCACACACCTAAAATTCAGGAGGAAGGAAGACATTAAAAATCATCACCCAAAGCTGGAAGGAGAGAAAAGTATATAACTCTTCTAGTCACACATGTACATAATTCACCTGCCAAGAACAAACTATTGCAATAACCAGCCAATTTTTCAGCCTCAGTGTCTCATAACATATAAACTCCTTGCACATATACTGAAAACTCTTTCCAGTTTTTTTGCCTTTCAGTTACAAATCAGTTTTATTTTTAAATGGGCATCAAGTGAGTTTGATTAAAGTGGAACACTATTCTCCTCTCTACATTTAACTGGGAAATCTATATAAAGTTGGGAGACAATGAATCTGCTGTACATTAATTTGCATAAGGCCTAAGCAGGACAACTATGCAGCTAGCTTTCCATTAAGATGAGCACTAGAAAACATGGGAAAGGCTGTGGTCTAACCCAAAAATTGTTATTTTGCTATTCACTCAATGTGGTGAAAAGTTCAAAACAAAGAGAAAACCCACTGCCAAAATTCTGCAAAGCTCCGGAAATAAGGAAACGAACAAAAAATGTGGGTGTGGTCCAACCAAACTAAAAACACTAGAAACAATTGTTTAGAATAAAAACAGAGCTCTGAAGTATTCACAAGTTTCAACACTGCAACATCAATATCAGAGAAATCAAACATAAGGTAAAAGTGAAATCTGATAGGAAAATAGAACAGTCACATTTCTCAGTTCTAGAGCTTCACTGTGGTCAAAAACCAGAAGAAGTCTGTGAAAATGATTTCTTGCGTAGATTTTCACAAGCTCACCTAAAGATCATTTTACAGCATAAGCCAAAGAAAATCAAGGGCTCTGTTATTAAATAGCACATAGATCCATGAACAGTTCCTTCTCAGAAATTACTCTGCATTCAATTGTACAAGAAGAAAACCACAGAAAACAAAGTACCTTTGCAAGACGAGGGACGGTTGTTGGGGAGTTCAAGTGACCAAGCTGGCCAGAGATATTACTGCCCCAGGAATACACCTGCAAGAAGCAGTGCTGAACATCAGAATGAACATTTATATACATGGAAACATACTGAACTGTGGTAGTACAACACATCAAGTGCAAACACACAAGTCAAGGCTATAGGAGTCATGTACTGAGAAGCACTTCCTTCATTTTCACTGCCTTCCTACATTCTGAGATTGTCTTCTCACATTCAGAAATAGAATGCATCAAATCAACTCACAGCAATCTTTAAACATAATGTTGATGGTACATGCAGAACTTGGGCAGAAATACAATTTACATTCCACAACACTTCCATGCTGCCTCCCACAAACAGGAACAAAAGTTTAGAAGCAAAAGAAACTAAAAACTAGAAAAGACCAAACATGATAATTATGTCTGAGAAACAACAAATGGTAACAATGACTTGTACCTGGGATTTGGCAGTGAGTGCTAAGGAATGATGGCCACCAGCAGAGAGGTGAATCACTTCCTTACCATCAAGGCTTTTCACACACAGTGGCTGAAGCCTGTCATTCCCCAGAACACATAAGGTGAGGGAAGAGGGGTAGAATGTGGGAAAAAGAAAAAATATTATCAGAGGTACTGTTAATGTGGAAACACTCAAGGTTTTATTTCCTTCTCCAAAACAAATTAGAAAAAACAAATATATATGGAACCTTCTGGCAATAAACCAGCTTAGTCAAAATGATCAGGAAGGGCAAAAGTTGATGACAAACCTCACCCCAATTTGGATAAATTCAAAATATCACCAAAACTGTTACTGATTACAAAGGGTAAAATTGGAATTGATTGATGCTCAGTAACAACACAGCTTAAAACATATTACTTGGAGAAAATTAGATCACAACATCTGAAAGAACAAGCAGACACTGCATGGCAGATGTTTAAATTTGAGAAGCTGAGAGTGTTCAATACTCAAAATTTCCTAGCAATCTACTGAATAAAAAAACATTTTTCAAAGAAATCTCACCTTGGCAGAACATCACCATGCCCTAGCTGTCCTTCCTTGCCCTTCCCCCAGCTCCACACCTCTGTTCTTAGAGAGGGCAAAAGAGCATCAGCTTCACCACTGTAGGTTGGAGTCAGAGCCACAGTCCTCATTTTTGCCCGTCCTACCTTCCGTAAGAGCCTTGGGGAAACTGAGCAGAGGCCAAGAATGAGAAAAATTTCTGATCATTTTCATAAATGCATCACTCAGATTGTGCATTACACAGTAACAACACTACTTAATAGCAAGTGATCAAAACTTCTTGAAGCAGTTTTAATTCAAGCCCGAGAACAAAGGTTGACAGGTAAGACAATAGGTTATGGATACAAAGAGGTACCACAGGTAGTAAAACCAGGTAGATATCAAGTAGTTTTTACCAGCTTCTAAAGTATAGCAGACATATGAAAACCATGCAGTTATAATGAAGCAAAGGAACAAAAACAAACTATACATTAAAGTGTTTTGAAAAAAAAATATATCCTTGGAGTGAACAGAAGACTTCAATACTTCCTAAACCTCTCCTCAAATGCAAGATCAATATAGAACTAAACCATATATACATTCAGAGCAATTAACAGCACTAAATTCTGTGAGGGAACAAAGTCATTAACTTTGAAGTTCAGCAGTGGGAACTGGAATACTTATAGGTCTCTGGCTCAAAACCAGCTCAGTGCAGTGCAGATTACAGACCACAGATTTTTATCTTTGGCTACAAAACCACCACGAAATATCATTTGGCAATATGACTCCTCCAATGTGCTCACTTTACCTTATTTTAACAAGAAAGACCATTTGTAGACCCACTGTTTTTGGTTTTCTTAGCATGCAGTATCTGCTAGTCTTCACTCTCTCCACTGCTTTCAAGCCTTAAGGTATCATTTAGAATTCATACACATCTTTGAGAGATCATTGGATTTGTGTTTAATAAATATTTGGGTTTTTTTTCACTTACAAACCTCCACATTATTATAAGTTTTCCAGTGTTTTTTCCCCAACATGCTTGTTTACCTTGTGACAACAAGCCAGGCAGGGAAAGTCTTCGACTCCCTCCTTCAGATTCCTCTTCCCTAATATCTACTAGACTGGAACTCTTCTTCCCCTGCATGGATTCCAGCCTGACTTGCTCCTCTCGGCTGTCCTTCAGAGCTTCGGGCCCCGGGGACCTGCTGCCCGACTGAGATCCCGGCTCACTCGAGGATGTGCCATACAAGTTCATGACCTTCTTCAGGGACAAGGCTCCAGCCTCGTAGGTGGCAGCGACTCTCACCCCAACTGCTGAGGCACACGAGGCCACCAGGCTGTTCAGGGTGGATGTGCTGCTGCCTGGGGGGCCAGGGATACAAGCACTGAGCTGCTCCTCTTGAGATGGCTAAAACCAAAGGGAAGTGGGAAACTATCAGCAGGCAGCACAGTAGGATGATGATACACATTCACTATTCAAACCACGGGCCAGACTGAACACCATATAATATTTATTATTAATGTTTATTGTAAATTATAGATGTATTTTAACTGTATAATATAAATTATCCAGATTTTTTATGCTTAGGTGTACATCTATTGCTCAGAATGATTTTTTAAAGGTAGCACCAAGCACCATTTCTAAAAGGACTGGGCTTTGTCTGTTACACCTGCCCACATAAGAGACTGTAAGTCTGGGGTTTTTAAATACCAACAAAAAAAGTATCTTTGCACACAAATATAAGAAGGGATATAATTTTAAGCTTATTACCAACTTCTTTGCCACCAATGAAAGTGCATCAGTGAGCATGCTCCATATTGAGAGAGACAAGAGCTCTTTTCAATATGTAAAAGGTAAACAGCAATTCATGGATTCATTTTGCAAGGCCTATCTTAAAACCAAACTGGGCTGTGTCTCCTTACACCGTTGTTATATCCATATAAAGCTTAGTCAATAACCCTCAAGTCACACGAGGGACAAACTGACTGAAGGCAATTATTAGCCCCAGCACACCATTACCTGTAATAGCAAACAGCTGACCCACCAAATAAGAAACAATGCCCAAAATGACCTCTGACAAATAGCTTGAATATTAAAACAAAGACAGCAAAGTCCTGTTTTCCCATCTAATACACAGTGGAAAATGGTATTATTGCAAGTACTACAGCTCATTTTATTCCGACAAAATAAAGACAATCTTTGACTTTAAAGCTTAGGTTAAAGGACTGGGATTGGTTCTATTTACTTCATCCTATTTCTAAAAGGCATACCTAAGCAAAACAGGAAGGAAAACTTCATTTGTGTAGGAAAGCAAAGAAAAATGAAGGATTTTACTAATGCTGAAACGTTACATTAGACCTCATCTCTGCTCTTCACCTTTATGTCAATAGTGGAAGATTCAGTGAATCAATTCCAGTCTTGATTCCTGAAACTGTGCAAGGAAAACAGTGCTCTGGAAATATGCCAGGAACAAGGAACTGACAACGGGAGCATCAATCTATGTGTTTCAGTCATTTCTCAATGCTGGAGCTCTTGCAGGAGTCTGACGAGCCCACAACTGCTAGAATGCATTCATTATAGCAAGAAGCAAAAGAAAGAGCAAATGTATTTACACAACATTCATTTCTCTAAAGGAAGTTTTCCTCAGAGAAAGAAAGCATAACTTGCTGAACTACTAAGTACTGGACAGATTTTAAAACTATGTGGTTTTGTTGCCATCAGAAGCAGTAACAAAAATCAACTATTTTGTAGGTATTGTGAAATTTATTTCCCAGAACCACCGTGGAGAATATTTTACTGCAACTACTAAAAAATAAATAAATTTATGTCTGCACAAGACTTTAAATGACAAAAGAAATTTTCAGTGTCAGTTTTGCAAATTAGGCCACAGAGCAGCAGGGCTCCTCACAGGACAGCAGTTAAGTAAGGACTGCCAGACTGTGCTGCAAGATTCTGGATTAGTTTTCTGTCTAGTAACTTTTGGGTTCTATCTTCTTCCCTTTGCTCCTAATCACATTTCCTTTTTTTTTTTTTCCCCCCTCTCTAAAACCCAGAAAAAAATATTTTGTCAGGGAGCCACAAACAGCTCTTAAACCATCATGTCAAGAATTTTCTGAAGCTTACTAAGAGATGAGTACTTGACTGTTCTGCTATAGCACCAGAACAGTGTTGTTAAATCATTTTCCACACTACACAGAGTAGTACTTACACATCTCCCACTGCTTTTTACGAGTTTGAGCCACCCCTACATTATTACCATTAGAAACCTTTTGGTCAAACCTTTTAGCAATCTGCAATCCAGAATTTTAAACTGATTGAGAAATTAGATGGATTTGTGAGAGATTTGTTCCAGGTACAGAAATTAAACCCTCACCTTAAAGGTAAACTGGATGAGTACCAGTAAGATCCACTGAATCCTTCTGCCCCACACAAATGGAAACCCATGCATCAGGAAACAGAGCATGGAAATTTGCTTATGTGGTTCTGGTACTGCAGACCATGAGGAGGAGAGATTAAAGCACTGTCAAGGCTGCCCACAATGAAGGCTCACAATTGAACAACAGTGGGGAACAAAAAAATCTTCCACTTAAAAGCTGAGGACCAGCAGTGAAAAAGCCACTTGGAAACTATAAAAACACCATAGCTATAGTAAAGTAAATTTTTCATTTGTAAAAAGAGTAATGTTGTCACACATGCAAGAGAAGTTATTGCAAATTATAACTGTGCTGTGATTAGTAATTAGGTACCAACCTGTTCAGGCTCTGTAGAGATGTTTTTATTCAGGCTCTCATTTAATGAGTTATCTGACAAACCAATTAAGTACTCTTTCCCCTCTTTTTTATCTGAGAACAGAATATTTCCCGAACTTGAAATTCCACTATCTTCCCGTCCATCGCTGCTGGAAAGGCCACTTGGTCCATCAGATTCTAAATCCACGAGCCTGTGTTGTTCCACAAGTGGTTTCTGACAGTTTTCACTTTGGCCAGCTGTTACACCTTTCCCTCCAGGGGTGTCCAATGAGGGACAGAAAACGTGGTTTTCTGGCTGGTTATCAGACAGTGCTACACCCAGTGGGCAGCAGTGACTATCTGAAATGATGACATGATCTTCCTTGTCTGTCATGGTAATGAGAGGCTGACTGCAGTGATTGCATCTCTCTGGGATAGGCTTCATTTCCTGCACGGGGAGGCATTGTACCAGAGCCAGGCTGTGGTAGGTTCCACAAGCAATCTGGAGCACCACACGTCCTGCCAGGTGCTCTACCTTCTGTGGCTTTGTCACTGGGAAAGTTGTTGTTATGAGGCCGAGCTGGCAGCCACTCCCCCAGGCCCATATCTCTCTGCTCAGCGACAGTGCCAGCGTGTGCTCCTCTCCACATGCCAGCTGCAAAATCCGCACGGACAGCAGAGGGCTGGTTTCAGAGTCACAGATACTGACCAGCTGGGGCTGGGGCACACAGGGCTGGTTGGCAGCTGCACACTGGCCAGCAGAGTTGTCCCCCCACATGTACACCACGCCGCTCTCCGTCACCGCTCCATTGTGGAAGCTGCCGGCTGCCACTGTAATTATACGATGGCCAAGCAAAGTACTCTCTAAGAGAGGACTGTTAACACATTCCTCAGGTCCTGATCTCCAGGGCAGCTTTCCAAAACTGTAGACCTCTCCACCTGGGAGGGTGGAAAAAAGAAAAACAAATCCTAGTATGAGTGTAAAACCAATTGTTAAACCAACGCAAAAATATGAAGACTGCTTCAGACAAACAGATATGAATTCCTAGCTTAGTCCAGGCTCAACAAGACTATAGCTACTGATATAAGAAGGCTGCTGGTTGCTCTCTGCAATTGCTGCTGTTAAGTTCTACACCTCACACTAATGTTACCCTGTGCATGCATGCACTGTTAAAGTAAGCAATGCTTTTCTGCTAAAAACTCCATTATGCTCCAGTCAAGCGAGTTAAGTGTATTCGTTGGTCCTTTCTAATTTAAGAACATACTAAAGGAGATACAAATGTGTATGAAAAGCACAAAGTACAGTCCTCATCTTTCCAAACACACATCTAGTATCACTTCTAAAAGAAAAAAACTTGACAATAACTGAAGATTGTTACTGCCCCAGACCATAACAATTAGGTGTTTATTACCTTCAGTTAGAAGTAAGCCATGGTGGGTTCCAAGGGCTGCCTGTAACACTGTCTTTCCACTGAGGCCTGGGAGCCTTTCTGGAGTCACGGAGCAGGAACCAGCCTTCCAAACATAGACCAGGCCTCTCTCTTTGGCTCCTTCTGCCTCTTCTGAGCTACAAAGATTGCATGAAATTGGAACACAATCAGGATGAAGTTTTCCATGGTTCAGTAATGCCTGTGTAGGAAAGGCTTGGTAGTTCAGACATCAGCTTTACTTTCAAGCCAACATATTTATATTATCAAATTGTAAAGTAAATGCTATTTAAATGAAAAGGTGTCTTCTGTTTGAAACCATAAGCTTTTTTCTCATTTGTACTTGTCCATGTACCAATTGCTCCCATTAGTAGTGTGTTTAAAACATTACACCTGTAGGAGCTCATCCTTTATACACTTTCATTTCTACCTCTAGAGATAAAAACGAGGTTTTGATTGTTTGGGTTTTTTTCCTTCTTTGTAAATTCTTAATGAGTGGCCCAGATTCAAATGAGTCAGCTATTCAAATCAACTGAACCATGAAAAAACAAATATCCTGAAATAGTGTGCAATTATCAGGGCTTGCAGGAGTGACTGGAACTATACAAACTTCAACACACTGTGGTTTGAATGCTCAGTCAGCAACTTCTCCAATTCAGCACAAAGAAATTCCTCAGAATTTAGACAAGCCCACGGTTTTAACAATTTGAAGAATCCCTTGATTTAAATACAAAAAGTTATGTTAAGCATCAATATAGCCTACCTTAAATTAAGACTAGACTTAAATTAAGAGTCAAGCTTAATTCCCTAGAATTTTATATAGACTAGACTGTTATCTACTCAGAAAGAAAAAAAGGTTTAGATCCTAATTAGACAATAGCCAAGTCACTCACTCCCTTCATAAATCAGCTCTTGCATCTTGACATGAACTTGTGGAATTAAATATATTAAGATGGCAAGGGAAGGTTTGACAGAATTACAGTCTTTGTCTAGAAGAAAAGGCACAAGAAATAAAATGTACTCCAAACCTGTAGCAAACCCATAAAAAAGTTATTCTGATACAGCACACTGCAGGCAAACTCATGCAAGTAGCCCTATTCCTGCAGGCCATGGATCTGTTAATCTTTGTTAACTGTGGTGCACAGGATGAACATCCTTATGCAATCTGCCTCTGAAACATTCCAGTTAAGAATAGCTAGGAAACCAAATTATCTCTCTTAGCTCCTGTGTCCATCCCAAATATCTTTATTTTTCTATAAAACAGAAAGAAAAGAAAGAAAAAATTTAAAAGGTGACAGTCTAGAACTCTTCTAGAATTCAAGTAAATAGTAAAGCAAACAGATTTAAAATGCAAACAGATTTAAAATGCAGAGTCCACCTAGCACTTCAAATACATAGGACTTGTGTTTAGAATAGAAGTAAATTTAAAAGGCACCAATCAAGGAATATATACACAAAGAAAAAAAAAGGCTTAAAATTTTAATATCAATATAAGGATATTTCACCTAAGATAAAAATACAGATTTTACACAGATGGGCAAAGTACTCCAAAGGATACAAAATTATAATATTGAGAATTTTCATCAATATATTGTACATCAAATCAGTTCAACACCCAATATTTGTGTTTTTATCCGTTTAACAGGTCTTCGGAAAACAGTGTAAAACAAATCTGGACCTCTACCAAGTATCTCAGTGCAAGAAAAGCCTACTGGAGGACTACTGATCCAGAATCAAAATTCACAGGGGCAGGTACCAGACAGGATGTACTGTTCACTTGGGCCTGCTGCTTTCAAGTTTGTAGCCTGTGGCTATGGCTCCAGAAATTACAACCATCAGCTTAAAAAAGAAGTTGCTGTTGCAGCACCTTTAGTGTTCCAGCCACAACTGAAGCGAAGATAAGAATCTTCCCTTTAGTGGAAGTTTTAGTACAAGTTACATAAAGAGTATGCTGATATCACTTGATTTTCCAGGATGACCATGAGCTGCTCTATTTCAGGGAGCCTCCGTGGTTTCACCTAGCTGCTCATTCTCACCTTCTTTCCTGTGAGTCCATCTGTCAGTGGCAGCACTCCATCCCCACCAAATTGCTCCTCTTTCAAAAGGAACAATAGAATTGGCACAAACTGAAAAACATAAAACCCAGCAATTCAATCACAAACAACATAAAACAATAACAACAACAAAACCCAAAAAACCTCCAAAGGTTTAGCTCCTGCATTCAATAAATAAACACTTCCACACTGCCAGAACAGATCAAGTATTTATATTTAGTTCACTCGCACTGAGTTGGCAGACAGAAGCTAAACAGCCAGACTCGTCCTAACTACTCAGCTCACAATGGCTCTATTGTAAGGACAGAATGAACAAAACCTCATTCAAAGGCAGAAATCCACATCAATCTCTCTATACAATTCTCATTACACCACTCAAAAAACACCAAATTGATTCATTTTCAGTCATAAGACAGAATTCAATACTCAGCTAAATTTAAGGTGAATAGATTTGCATGAGCAGAAAATGATTAGGAGTTGAATTTGTAACTTAATTCCTGAAGCAAATCACACATCACCATTAGCAGGTGCAGTAGTGCCTGGGCAGAAATGCAGAAAGCAGAGTCCAAAACATTCATGCAAACTGGTAGCACAGTGCCTATGGAGATAAAGACAACCACGGAAGACGAGGGGAAAAAAGAGGCTGCTCTAGCCACAATTTCATCCTTTCAGATTTTGCATTTTGCAAGTTCACCATCACACCTTTCCATCCTCGTGAAGATAACTTTGTACTGCTTTTCTTGGAATAAAACAAAGCTACAGTTAATCTTTGTTTCTTATGAGCTGTTTGGCTTCTTTTAGTATTAAAAGAACGGTGATTTCTCTTGATCTACTCCTTACTATATGAAGTATTACAAATATTACATTAATGCATGTGTATAATCACATTTATTCAAAGTTTCACATATAAATGCTTTAGAGCTGTTGCTTTATTATAGTTGCTGTCTGATATCCACTGTAACAAAACAGAAAACAAATAAGTTAGTATAAAAATTAAGACCCAGAATAAGTCATCTGAAGCTTTTGTATGCAGAAATATATATGGCCAGTCATGCATACAAGAGACCAAATATATTCAGACCTGTAACTCTCATACAGGAGTTTCAGAGCACACTTGAAAACAGTAATCATCAAGTTGATAAATAATTAAAATAATTAACAAAACCTCCAACACTTCCACTGGAATGCTGTGAATAATGAATTACCAAGGAGACCTTCACATATAGAAACAACACAGCATACAAACAATTCCAGTCCTGCACATACCCTAAGAAGGACCCTAAGAAGAGTGATTTGGGCTTCAGAGTTGGCAAGGAACAGACCTCAAAAAGATAAAGATTTGATAACATTTGGTATTGTGATAAGTCATATACACCCTGCTCTAAAAAACCCCCAAAACCAGACCATACTTTCTAGGAACACAGACACACCAGTCACCACAAAGGTTCTGCTTTCAAGACAGCCTCTCCTTCCTCAACTGCAAAAGGAAAAAACCACTTACAATTGTAAAAGTTAACTTTTAAAATATTAACAAAGGAGTCTCACAAATACAAGGGAACTGTCGTGTGATGCTTCAGCAGCAGAGGTGTTGATGAAACATCAAAGGAAAATGGAAGTGCCTTTTGGAACCATAATGTGTTCTTGCTCAGAGCAAGTAAATTTAGGGTTTTCTTTAGCCTACTCAAAACCACCTAACCCTACAATTCATTCTCTTGAAAATGCCAGCACCCCTCCTTTGTGAAGGACTCCAGCTTCAAATAAAATGACTCAGTGGGTCACTGAATCAAAGAGATGAACATCTGATAGAGTAATTGAAGTATCAACAAATACACCATTTACATTGCATATAGTTATTTGAGGTTAAGGAACTAAAATTCTTGACTTCTAGAATTTATGGACTTTTTTATGGACTCAGAATTTTTTTCATTTTCATGAGCCTCAACTGCAAAAAAATTTATTGTAGTTGTCATGAAACCTTCTGATTGTAACAAAATAAAGACAGGCATTTGATTAGCTGTTTTGCAAGATCTGCCTTCAAAGCCAAATTGAAAAACTTTTACATAATTCTTAAGTAAGAAAGCTGCAACAGTGGCAAATTAGAAACTAAGAGCATGATAGATATTTTCTTTACAGAAGCTCACACTTCAGGTTGCATTACCAAGCATTTCCGCATATAAGGGAAAACAAGAGTCAAACTGTCTTCTTTCCATAGATGAGAAATATTTAAGGCATTTTGAAAACACTTTCAAGTTCAGTTCAAGTTCTTATTCACTCCTAGGAGAGCACAACATTATTCCCATTTCACAGCTAATGCAAAATACAAGTTGCTTTGCCACAGCTACAAACTAAGTAAAGTTCTTGTAACAGAAGGTTTCTTCCTCCCAACAGAAACATGTCGCTTTCCTTGCTTACCCTCACATCATTTATACATTGTGTCCTTTGCACTAAGCTTACCTGAATTGTTATTAGCTGTAGCATTCACGGAGGTGAACGCCCAGGCACAGAACAACACTCGTGCATGGAAGCTCAGTGTGACACCAGCACCTTCACTGCTCTGCCCAGACTTTCACTGTTACATTTTGCTTCCAACGCTGCAAGTGCAAAGCAGCAAGCAGTGCCAATTATGAAATGGATTTGTGCTACAGACAGATGGTCACTGGCATGACACTGATGTCATACTCTCCACTTCCAAAGTTAAAGGCTAATTCTCCAGAAATCCAACGCTACCACACCATAACAACTGCCACTGTTGGGAATGATGTGGAGCAAACACTTCTCTCACTGTCACGGACTGTGCTCTTCGCTGACCAGTTTTAAGCAAGCACCACAGACATGAAGGTAACCTCACATTCACTGCTGAACAGCAGCAGCTGGTATGCCCCTGACTTTGAGCAACACTGGAACTCCCATGAGCCTCATGTCAATAAACACTGCGAATATTTCTACAGCTTTCACACATGTTTACTTATGTGTTTCCAAATACATTTTTAATACATTTGTTGCATCACATTTAGCAATAACTCGCAGGACCAAGACTGCACATTTGTCATACAGAATTACCTACTCAGGTTCTGAAGAGGTGATCTCCAAGCTTCCTCATTCAAAACAGAGTTGTCAACATCGTTTACTATTGGCAACTGTGGCTTACATACAATGTGTGACCGGTTAAAGAGGCCCTTGTGTTTTGGTCAGCATTAACCACTGCTTTTAACATTGTGTGATTAAGATCTGCTCAGAACAAAACAAAACAACTGGCTACTGAGAGACAGTAGAGATCCCTTTGGATGAGGGCAAGGGTGCAAAGCTTTTAACACCAGCTCCAGCGAATGCAGGATGGTAGCAAAATAAAGCAGTAAAGAAGTCGGGGGGAAAAAACTAACACAGGTGAAAATTAACTGCTACAGCATGCAATTAAAAATTTAAAATTTACCGCACTCGTAAGAGACATAAAAAATCTGAATCTCCTTCTGCCTCTTTTTTTTTTTTTTTTGATTATACCTAAATTTTGCACATTCTCATGTGGTTCCCCGTCTGAAGACAGTTCACTCTGCAGAAATTGAAAGTGCAAAGTACAGCTAGTTTACATGAGCTGCTGCCCTACAACAGCAGTGAGTAACTACAAATCATCTACGAGCACTCCGGTTGCTCCCTATTTTCGTTCTGGAAGAGGAGGCCTGTGACAGGGACAGGACACCAGGTCACCTGTACAGGATGCTGCAGCCGCAGCAGCACCATCACTCAATACACTCCAAAGGCCGAACTGCATTAACCCCCGAGCAAGCAAGGCACGCATAGGGACAGGACCTTTAAACGCAAGTGGGAGGAGATGAAGGGCATGTCAGTTACAGTTCGGGGTCTCTTTCCACCATGAGGGAGGGGACCTTTCAGACCCGACAGAAATACACCTCGATATCTGTGCTGTACCAGCCCATCACAGCGCAGTTGGAGTTGGACACCCAGGGTCGGTCAGAGCTGCTCTTCGGCCTCTCCCCAAGTCCCAGAGCTCAGCCGGGGGCAGCGCAGGGCCTGTCCCGTGTGTCTCCGGTGCCGCCGGGCGCTCCCGTCCCGCAGCGCAGGTGCGGCAGGCGCGGGGAGCGCGGCCGCCCTCAGGCGCGGCTCCCCCCTCAGGCGCGGCTCCCCCCTCAGGCGCGGCTCCCCCTTGCCCCGCGCGCAGCCCCGCGCGCAGCCCCGCGCGCAGCCCCGCGCGCAGCCCCGCGCGCAGCCCCGCGCGCAGCCCCGCGCGCAGCCCCGCACCTGTTGCCGCTGCGCCGCCCGCAGCCGCGCGCTGCCCGCAGCCCCTCGCGCCGCCCGGCTGACTCACGCGGGGGCGCGCGACGCGCAGGGGGCGGGGCCAGCGCCGACGGGTCCCTGCCCGGGACAAAACAGGCAGAGACCGGAGCGACACGTGGGTGTGCGTCGAGAAATATTCGAGGCGCAAATAAAGAGCTCGGGGCCGGCCCAGGCAGGATCGGTGACAGCGACAGCGGCCGCCCGGCCCTCCCGGCTCCTCAAACCCGCCCGACACCGCTGCTTTAGCGGGGAGCAGGTCTGCGCCACAGCTGTCCCAGGCCCAGCGTGGAGCGGCCTGGTGTGAATAGCTGTGCTGCCACGTGTGCGTGCACGTGTTTGTGCGAGCCATGCACACACGCCTAGGTGTGCTTTTCCACACGCATAGATTGCACAGAATACATTTAAATATGTACACATAAATAGAGTAATATCTGTATATATGCAATATGTATATACACCTATGTGTGTATATACACACATGCTATACATATATATATTAATTTTTTTTTTTTTTCAGTTACAACAATCAGCAGCTATAAGCATGCTTTCTTCATTTATCGTCTCTGACTACCTGGCAAAAGTTGGATTACTTCTCTTTGTGACAGTATTTCCCCTCTACTCCCTGACATGCAGAGGCCGGGTGGTTGGGTTGCAACAAGAAATCATTCCTGCCTTCCCAAGACATTTTTGCTTTAAATAAATAACTATGCTCATGGAAAGTGTCATTCTTGGACATCTAAATAGTGAAGCAAAGTGAAGATTGCATGTGATACGTTCAAATAAAAACTGAAGGACCTAATGGGTCAGCATAAAAATACCACAGGACAATGTCTGCTCCCTCAGCCCTTGTCATTTTCCCTGTGTGGGTTGGGTGTTAATCCTAGGAAGCTGCACAGTGAGCTCACGCAGGACTATAAGAATGGGATTTTTGGCCATCCACATCCAGGGTAAATCCCCTGTGCATTCCCTGCTCTACAGTGGGCAGGGTTAATCACTTTGGTTATTCTGACATATGGACGAGACCATCAGCTACAACTCATTGCACCCCTTGGACACGTAATCCAGCAGGGACAGACAGGTCCCCATGCTGATGGAAATGCCAAAGCAAGGGCAGTCAATGTACAGCTCCTGCAGAAAGCACAGCTCAGCCACAGTGCTCAGAAAGCTCACCCGAGAGCCCAGAGGCTGAAGTCTGAAGCCTAGAACTGCTACAGGCAGGGAGGGAAGGCAAGGTGTGCTCCTGTGTGAAACCTAGCCCTTCATTATCCATCTCACTACACTGAGAGCTGCTTAACTGAAATAAGTGTGTACAAGCAGAAAGTTTGGATCTATTAATTCTCCATCGTCAGATATGAAAAATGTTGGCTGTTTTTGGAGGGCATGTACCAAAAGAACTGAAATCAATGGAACTACTCCTGAGGTGCATTTGGACTTTCAGAAATCACAAGACTCTTTGAGGCAGAGACCTCATGCGAGTCATATGAGCTGTTATTTACAGACACAGAGGGATGAGGAGGAGCAAGGAGAGAAAAAGAGATACAGTTTAATTTAAACAGGACAACATGGGAGACATGCTGTGTGTAAGTGCTGTTAGACCAGGATGCAGCAGCTGCTGTTCAGAGAGAAGGAGCTCCCAACAAGTCCAAGGCCTCCAGCACATGGAAGCAGTGACTACAGCAGAGGTATTTAATGTCATATTGTGATACTTCTGCATTGAGATAGGGGAAGCCTGGGTGCTTCCACTTGTGGGAGTGCAAAGCTGTCACATTTGCTTCTAACCAGACACCATCAAACTTTGCAGCTTCAGGCTTGTGAAGCTACTGAAAGAGGAATCTACCTTAGATGACAATAAGTGTCTTTGATGAGATGAGCAGGGAGAGGAGATTGCACTCCAGCAAGTTCTATGCCAGTGAGAGATTGCAAAACAGGGAGGCAGCCAACAACCTACAGTTCTGGAGGAGGCAGCATGCCACAGATTGCAAATCCTGTGTTGACAAATTATACCCCATACAACAGAGCTGCTTGGGAGGGCTTGAAGCCTGCTTGCCATTTACTGCTACCTTTTTCTATAGCTGAGTAGTGTACAGCACTGCTATGCTGTATGGGCCAAATTACCAGGCTGTGTAAATTATACAGTGGTGAGGAAGGAGGTGAAGGGTAAGGGATTAAGGGGGAGAAGAATACATAAATGTAAACTTCCTGAAATTTCACTCCTGCATTTGAGTTTTGGTCCCTGCCCTAACAGGTTATTTAGAGATTAATTAATTCAGGTTGAGGGGGAATAGCATGCCTTTAGCATGATGCTGGCAGAAGTACTCTCTGCAGTTAAGGCAGTTTTATCTTTGTGTGTTCTGAGTGGGTGCTACCACTTACCAACACAGGAACACACAGACAGTTGCTCCCCTCACAGCCAGTACTGGAGATCTATGACTGGAAGAGAGAGATGAAAATGATATGCATTGCTCAAAGCCACTGCAGTCAAGGAGAAAGAAAAGAAACTCATCAGTAGAATGGAGTTTGCCAGTGACACAGTTTGTCCCCTTTTCCTATGCCAGCTGTTAGATGTAACCAGAGCATCCCTTTCTCTACCTCCTCTGCAACTCCTGCAGCTCCATAGCCTCCAGAGCTGGAGGTACAGCACACAGGGACCTTGGAGTTACACTGATTCTTTCCAGGAGCAAGATGTTGTGGAGGGGTTCAAATGGGTGGTGTGCAGCATCCAGAGAGCCAGAAAGGAGATATTTTATCCAATGGTTATTCCAGCCATTAATCAGTACTTAATTACTGAATGACCTGCTAGTAGACCCAGCAATCTAAAACACATACCAATTTCTTCATGAAGCAGAGACCAGGCATCCCATTTGGAGCTGCCACATCCTATGTACATCTAGAGAAGCTGTGTGAAGGATCCTGTGCGACTGTGTACAAGGGGATCAGCAGGTGAGCAATACTCCTTCCCAGTGCTTGCTGAAAACACCTCCTATGGCAGATAAAGGCAAATCAAAAGTCCGGTTTTGCCTTTAAGATGATATTTGCAAAGCCCCATCCCCATTTTTCAGGGAACTCCTCCACTGCAGCCGTGGAGGCATCACAAAGACTCTTTGATCCACAGCAGTGTGCCAGGAGATTGTCTGGCTGAACCAGGGGGGAAGCAAAGGTTTTCCTTGAAGTGAGCAATCTCTGCATAGTTGAAAAATTGGGCATGAGGTCATGCTGGCATCACACAGGGACAGGAAAGCTGTGAGAAGGTGGAGTGGGGTCACTGCTCAAAGCTATGCTCTAGCAATACCTGGATAGCAGCACAGTGCTTGTTTAGTCAGGTGGGCTGGTCTCAGCTCACTGCTAATGAACACAGGATGGAGGAGGTCTGGAATTACCTTTGAGTTTGGCCTGAGTGGGTCAGCAAGCTCCAGAAATTTTGCTTGGGTGTTTGCTTGGGAGACTGTTAGTGTTATCATGCCAAGCACTGAGAAGCTTCATGTGACTTTCTACTGTGACCTGACAGGATCAACAGCCAGGTGGTGGCACTGAAAGTCATCAAGCTGGAGGCAGAGGAGGGAGTGCCCTTTACAGCCATTCGGGAAGGTAAGACATAGAGGAGCATCACTCTTGAAGAGCGTTTGTTTTAACGTGGAAAAGCTCCATGATGTCTTCCTCAGTCCTTCCTTGCTTATTCAATGTGCCAGCTGTCCTTCTCCCAAAATTCTCAGTGTCCTTATCCTCTCATGGAGGATGTCTTCAAGCTGGGCTGGACAGGCATGGAATGGACAGAGAAGGAATCTCTGGTGTATGCACTTGTGAGAGATGCACCCATGCCTGTGACAAGGAAAGTGCCAGCTGCAGCCAGAGCATGTTCTTTCTAGCAGTGTCAGGGCCCCCTTGCACCTTCTGCTTGCTGCCTCCTTCACAGCTGCTTTCTCTCTCCCTCTAGAAAGTACACAGCCTTTGCCACTGCTGCATTGGGCAGTTGTAGACTTGTTACTACAACCATGACACTTTCCTAGCCAATTCCTGGAGCATCACAGATCTCAGCCCGAAGAGAGATACTTTCAATAAAAGTGATGTGTACTAACATCTGTTATTTCAGTCCAATGAGAAATTCTTCTTATCAGTCGACTTTGCAGAGCACTGGGCAGATTTCTCAATTTCTTGGAGAAAGAAATGCTTTTGTGCAAGTACTTGATTTTGGCTGAAAGTATTTACATTTCCCTACAGACTAAGTTCACAAGCCTGCTTGACTGAGGCTTCTATTTTCATCTGCTGTACAATCCCAAGAAGACCATAATCTGTTTTCTTCCATGCACAGAAATATGCAACTGTTGTGCCAGTCTGTTTTATGGTATTAGTGAAAGCTATCCATGTAGGACAACACACATGAGGGTTTTTTTTAGTTCTTACTTTTGAAACTAGGGTTAATCTTGTGACAGGGATGGAGAGTCAGGGACCAGATGTGCCAGCTTTCACAGAGCAGTGCCAGCACAGAAGGACTCTCATAGCAGTCAACTCAGAATAACGAGAGAGGTTACTGAATACACTCCAGGTTTATAACTGTAATTAAGACAAGAAAGTTTACAAAGTCCTTAGTCCAATTCTGTGTGAAAGCAGAGACACACCTAAATATGCCTATTTTAAAAATGGCTTGTATTACCTTTCCTCATTTGCTGTGGTGCTTTTGCTCTGCATTTACACTTGTAGCCCACCAGTAAAATAAGCATTAAAAGCTTTATCTGCATTGAACTAATGATGCACCAAAGATCAGCACCCCTTTAACATGCTCTACTGGACAGGCTCAGAGTCTTAACTTCATTCATTATGGGAGAAAACACGGGCGATCCTATGAAGGGTCTGCTTTAAGTAGGTCTTTTGTGCACTGCTGAGCTTTGCAGCATCTGACACCTCAAATTTACAATGTAAGTCAGTAGCAAAAACAAAGCACAAGATTTATTAAGGCGGCACATTCTCTGCTACCCTGGAGGAATGTGCTCCCCTGACAAAGAGACGCTTCACCCCAGGAAGCCCCGCAGAGACAAAATGCGTTTAAAGCTCGGCTCTGGCAGTAGCACCTGACACCCCAGCAGGGGGTTGTAGAAGCAACAAAGTGAGGAGCAGTTCCCAGAAGCCTGATTGAGGCACAGGCGCT
This sequence comes from Melospiza melodia melodia, assembly GCF_035770615.1. Taxonomy (NCBI): domain Eukaryota; kingdom Metazoa; phylum Chordata; class Aves; order Passeriformes; family Passerellidae; genus Melospiza; species Melospiza melodia. The sequence goes on along the minus strand of NC_086201.1, from coordinate 26,523,821 downwards.
GAATCCTCCATTTTACTGTGGACCCTCTGTGCTGCCCCTCTGGAGCAAAAATTCCAGTCATATGGAATTTTTGAGGTATCACAGAGTCAGGTTATCATGTTCTGTAGCAGATGGGCTATAGCCAGAGTATTTTTACTAGATTCATAGCAAGTGTGAAGCATGTTTAAGGTCCATACTGCTATGCACTCGGGACGTACTGGTGGTAGCTAAATGGACTAGTATCAATGGCAGAGGCAGTTTAGCTGCAGCAACACCAAGCTCTGTGCAAGAACTACTTTGTAATCCAGTAGTTGTGCTGAATCAGGCATCCCTCACTGCTCAGTAGTCTCAGGAGTGACACAGGCTTGGGCCACAGCTGTGTCACACAGTGTAACTCTGGCAGTAGGGCTTTTAGAACCAAGTGAGATTGTTATGGTCACAAAAGGCAAAGTGCTAATCCGGTATAAATTTGCTTTGCCTGCATGAAACTCTTCAAATATCTTTTTCAGATTGTGTGAAAAACAAAAAAGCAGCTTTTAATGTGACCAAAACTCTGCCTCCCACAGCTGGCCCATGCTCTGTATTGTGTGCTTCAGCTAATTCAGCTGAAACAAGATTGTATGCCCGTGCCTTATTTGAATGAAATTTGTAGCACTGTGTGGTCTGACAGCAAACTAATTTGGTTTTAATCAGCAGCAAAAAGTGGGTCTGGAACAGCTCTGAGGCTATTCTGCTATGTCAGAAGCAGAACTAAGATCTCCAGTCAGGGACATCTGCTTTTTCGGGGCTTTGGGGCTTCTCTCTGTGTAGTTTGTGTTCCCTGTTTGTGAACAGCTGGGTCAGATTATGCAGTTGTGCCAGTGACCTACAGGCAAAGTAATCCCAGCTTCACCTCTTCCCCACATTCCTCCTCTGTACAGAGTGACTGCTATATTGTCTCATACCTAAGGTAGCAAATGATTAAGCTGTGCAGACTGAGAAGCTGACTTTCTGCTGAGAAGCTCCTTTCATATGAGTTCTGCCTGGAGCCTGCTCTAACATAGCAAACCCAATGCACAGCCAAAAGGCTCAGAAAGCTGCAGCTCCTGCCTTAGCATAAGTCAGGGCTCTGTAGTCTATATGTGACCAGAGACTGTGCTGCCCCCTGCATCACCACACCCTGGATGTGACAAGGCTTGGCAAAGGCAGGTCAGGACCTAAGGACCAGGGACACACAGTTGCAATGATGCTTTTGATAGTTAATCTGAAAGAAAAGTGTGCCTAAGTTTTATACGTACATACAAGTTACTATTCACTCAGTAACTTCATTCTGCTGCATTCTGGCTCTCGGAGCTCCTAGGTCCTCCCTCTCAGCATTTACCTTGAAAAAATTACATCTCCTCAATTTATAAGCTGACACATGGGAACTCTGAACTGCTCTTTCTGACAGAGGCAAGATCCCACCTCTGAGAGATGGATGGGCTTCTGCCAAGCCTGGAGCACTGATGCTTGCTTCTCTGCAGAGCTGTTCCATCCTCCTTCAGGCTCAGTAGCTGCCACTTCTTACAGAACTGCCAAGTCTGGACTATTACTCCCCAGTTTTTTATTTTCGCTGCCTTGTTTTGTGCACGATCTCCTTCCATTTCCAGCAGCAGTAAAGTTGATCTTCCTTTTGTGTTTTCCCAGCTTCTCTTCTCAAGTGCTTGAAACATGCCAACATTGTACTGCTTCATGACATTATCCAGACCAAGGAGACACTAACATTTGTCTTTGAGTACATGGTGAGTTCATGTTTTTCTAGCTTCCTGTGGAGCTAGTACTGGGAAGTATTGGGAAGTGGCTGCAGAATGAATTTACTGCTCTAAGAGACATCTACAAAGAAACAAGTTGTAATTCTGTAGTGCAATGATTGATTTTCCTTCTTGATCTCCTGCTTTCCAGCCACACAGCCTTACTCTTTTCTTTCTGCATATGCGACAGCTGTATGCAAAAATAATTCCATGTCTTGTGTCCACTGGGGTGACAGACATTATTTACCTCCATTTCTGCCTTGCCAACACAATAAAAGTACTGTTTTTCTGCCACAGCAAGGATAGGAAATAATGATATGAGCTCACATCCCAGCTGGGGTCAGATTTGGCACTGACCCCAGTGGCTTACCATGACCAAGCTGTGAGTTGCTCTCATGGGGAGACCAGGATACCAATAAAATTCTCCACTTAAATCTTGCTACTTCTCATGCTTTTGCAGATAGTCTACCAAATGATGAAGAAAATACAGAGGCTATGTCTTCTTATTGCAGCTTTGTGGTTAGTTCTGGCACAAGTATGAATTCTGTTAAGCAGCAGCTTCAGGTCACAAGTGCTGGGTCAGATAACACATCAGCCAGGTCCCTGGTGTGGCCCAGAACTTAAGCACATGTTTGTGTGCTGCATCAGACCAGATGTTCACCCAGGTGAAATAGGCAGCTTTGTAGCAGTTACATATTTTTCCATTTACAGAAGAGGCATTGTTGGTAGAGGCATTTTACAGCAGAAGCTTTACCTCAAGTTCTTTTCTTTTGTTTAGCACACAGATCTAGCACAGTACATGAGCCAGCATCCTGGAGGACTCCATTTGTGCAATGTTATGGTGAGTTCCTTAGAAGACTTGTATCCCTTAAGGCATGAGGAAGAGTTATTTTCCACTATGTATGGTCACTGTAAATTACTTACTAATATTTGTTACATATATGACAAAAACTTGGGAGAAAATCTACCTTTGATGATATAACAAGCTCCCTCTCAGTCTCCAAGCCTTTTTTCAGTTAGCCCCTCTTCCTATTTTCTGAGCCTACAAGCAGGCATTCAGCTTTTGAGAACAATGACATCTTGTGGCAAGAAAACTTATCTCTACAAAATTTTTGTCCTCTTATAGTTACAACACATTATTCATCTCTCTAATTAAAAACTCTCACATCTCACTCTTTTCTCATTTGGAACTATCTTCATATTTGCAGTTGTTTAAGTCCCTTTTGTTTCTCCCATACCTTTTGTGGTTGACTGGATCTGAACACAGCCAAACATGTATCCTTACTTTATAGACTGATGTTATAATAGTCTCCTGCTCTCCTCTGTATGCATCTTCACATTTAATTAACTTTCAGGACTGCTGCTGCACACAGGCTTAAGGTTTCAGTGCAGATGTCCTCAGTGAATGCCTGGGCCCTTTTCCTGAGCAGCTTCAGTTATTTATCTTACAGCTGTCAACAATAACTTTGTATCTTATCAAACTGCCTATTCATCTGGCTTTGTCAGATCTCTCTGAAGTTCCTCACTGTCTCTTGTTATCACAACTAATCTAAATACTTCTGTCATCTTCAAATGTTGCCACATTGTTCGCATCTTTTTCCAGATAGTTGTTAAGCAACACCAATTCTGATGAAGTTTTTTGGGGCCTCAGATTTTAAACATCCTTAAAGCTCAGCTACATCTGAGATGCAGTGTAGCAGTTTTGGCACAGATCTCAAGGGTTCTGCTACCAGACATGCTCGTAAAGCATGTGGAGCACATGGCTGTAATATGTACTCCCTGGCATTTCTGTGAATAAACACTAGCCAGCTGCTCTGCTTTCCTGTCCGGAATATTCACTGTCAGCAGGAACTGAACTGCAAATTATTTACTGCTCCTTCAGGAGGGTCATCTAGCTTGCTTCATTTTTGCTGGCAAATGCAGTTTGTTTTCTCTGAGTGATTCCTATATAATATAAGTATGCAGTATGTTACAGGGACAATTGTCAGATACAAAAATGACCTATGGGTGTCACTGCTTTTCCTCCTCTTCAGGTTAAACCTCTGGTGAAACCATCTTTTCTCTGATGAAGTCTTCTTACTTTTGCTGTGTTCTGTTTCTATCCATTGTCAAACTTCATAGCTTGTTTCAGCCCAACTTATTTTACCCCAGGCTTATTTAGACTACCATGATGGTGGGAGCTAGATATTTATTTATTGGCTTCCTTTCTTGCTTGGTTTCCTTCTTCCTTGCTTGCTTTGTTCATCATATCTGATTTGCTGTATTTTTAAAACCAGGTCCTCATGTTATCTCCCAGCTTGAAGCCAACAGTTCCCATTGCCAGGTCAGTCAGTTCCCTGCTCCACTGGTGGCATGTGCAGTGGCCATGGAACCCAGTCAGCTGGTGCCATCTGGCTCAAGGGGGCAAACCTTCAGCTCCTTAGGCTTTCATTTTGTTTGGCTGTGTGTCTTTGTGTCTTTGTCTTGAGCACTGCAACCAGCACAGCTGCTGTTCTGAAAGCTGGGGTCTGTGTTTTGGCAAGCTGACTTTGCTCCTGCAATCAACAGTCCATTTCTAAAGAAAAACTAAATTTCCAGAATGTTCATTTATGGACCACAGTTAAACTGCCCTCCTGGCCAAATATTCCACCCTAAAAACCTCAGAAAGCTGTAGGGCAGTCATAACCCACACAGTTTTCTCCTCCTCAGCCAGCTCTACTCATTTTTGGGATTTTTACTGGTTTCTTACTTGCTTTGTCTCTGCTTTGTTCCAGGGTTCTCCTGAAGTTCAGAGTTAATGTATCAATGCAAAGTCACACAAAATAATTTCAGTTTTTTTGCTGGCTTTTTCCAGCTCTTCATGTTCCAGCTTTTGCGTGGCCTGGCTTACATCCACCAACAACACATTCTTCACCGAGATCTGAAGCCCCAGAACTTGCTCATCAGTTGCCTTGGTGAGCTCAAATTAGCCGACTTTGGTGAGTCACACTTTGGATACAGCTGTGTATCTGCTCAGGCCAAAGCCGTAGCATGCATATAGATCTGTATCCACAGCCAATTAAGGCAGAGAAGCATAACCTTTTCTTGAACTTCAGGAAACTATTTCTGTGGTCAGTACAGCTTTTCTTGTATTTATACTGATAGGTGCAGGGATTAAACTCATTTAAGTCAGAGCAATTACTGCCATGTAAAACTTGTTCAAGAGAACAAAGAATCAGCCGCTCTCTGTTCAGAAAATAATGTAAGGTGTAGAGTCCACAGCAATGTGTGACACAAAAAGCTTTCTTGGCATTGGTTTGGGATAGCTGTTTCATTCTCAAATGATAAAGGCCTGTAAAACACAGCCTATTACTTGATTTGATCTGCCCCAGAGGTATATTCAAGAAACACTTTCTTTGTCAATTGCTTATAAGCTGCATTGAGATTACTTGTGTTTGAAAAGAAAATGATGTCCTGTTTCCAATTATTATCATCTATGCACTGTACAGGTAGAAGGACTGTCCTAACACAGCATTTTTTTTGGTTTGTTGGGGGTTTTTTTGCAGGGCTTGCTCGTGCCCAGTCCATCCCCAGACAGACATACTCCTCTGAAGTTGTGACACTCTGGTACCGTCCTCCTGATGTGCTGCTTGGAGCTACAGCTTATTCTTCTGATATAGATATCTGGTACTGACCAATATCAAAGCTCTGGGGTTCCCTGGGAAAAAATATTTTTATCTGAATTAAATTAAATCAGCCAAAGTTACACTAGTTACGGTTGTAAGCAGAGGAACTAACACCTCTGAGCAGTAAATTTGTGAGCAGTGTGGAGTTTTGTAGAAGCTTCATAGAGGGTTCATAGAAGTTTTTGGGAATTATGTCACTACATCTCAGCTGTGGATAGATACAAACCTCATCTGATAATATTTATGAGAGATATGCATCTTGTCTGGTAACATGTATGGAGCATTTTTGTGTCTTGCAGCAGAAGATATTGAGAAGATGCTCAATGCAACTGTATCTATGTAGTCAGCTGAGCCAGTAGTAACTCTGCAGAAATGGCTTTGTGTGAAAACAATGGACCCACAACTGCACCATCAGTTACTTAGGCCTTGGTAACAGAATGTGCCATTAAAGGGTTTCTCAATGAGTCTGGAGATAGAAAGATGTCTGAGATTTTAATTATTTCTGTGATACTGTGTCCTTCTTCTCAAAGATCATGTCTCAGATGCAGTGTGTACTTCACTCAGGAGAAGGGCTGTGTCTGTTAAAGCCTTGTTTCCTTATGAGCTCTGCCCATATCAAATCAAAAGGAATCAAAAGGAAACAAGCTACACATTCATAGATGGGAGAGGAGTCTCTGAGAGTGGGCAGAAAACAGCAGAGGATGAAGGCTTTGCAGGCTCCCAGTGGTCTTTTGGGCTGGCTTGGATGGTAGCTGTGCTAACTGTAAGGTTCATCAACCTTCTGGCTTACTTCTGCCCCACCTGAGCCCACTTCCAACAACACAGTCCTGACATGCTCATGGGCAGTGTGCAGCTTGTGAAATTGCAGGAGACCTTCCTTATTCTGGCAATTTTACATCTGTAGATGATATTGCTGCTTCACCCTTTCTTCAGACCAGTTAATCTTCTGCTTGTACCTGTCCCACCAGTACTCTTAACTATTGCAGAGTCAAAGGCTGGGAAGGGGTAGGAGTGCAGCAGGCTGAAGAAGGAGTGCAGCAGGCTGAAGAATGTGCAAGATGGCTGGCTAAGTTTGCAATCAGCAAAGCTCCAGGTCTTCACAGGCTGTATCTCCCTCCAGAGGTCTGCAGCTTATCAGACACTCCAGTGACCTAAGTCTGGAGGGTAGGTCAGGCAAACGGAAGTTTTTAGATTGTTTACTTCCCTAGGACTGCTGCTAATTTAATTATTTAAAGGCTTCTCTAAGGAGGAAAACCTTGCTAAATTCTAATGGCTTCCAGCTGCTAAGCCAGTCTAAATAGTCCTGTCTACTACCCCCACTACCTGTCATTTTTCCCTCCAGACAGTGTCTCAGAAATGTCTGCTGAGTTTGAAGAACATGCCTGCCTAGCAGATTAGAGGGTTTGTATCAGGCATAAGCCTGTTGGTTTTTTTCCCTGAAAGCTGACCCCTGTCCAAAGGCAGCTATGCACAGAAAGCATGTCATTTCTGCCTATGCAAAACCAACATCCCCACTGCATGACTGTGCTCTGGTGTAATGAATAGCAATGTAGGAGTGGTGTACAAAGATCCCAGCCCCAGCAGCACAGTGCTCTCCGTCCCACTGAACTACATCCACACTATGGGCACCTTTGTTATAACGCCTCCTTATAATAACAACATTCCAAGTGTTTGCCCTAAAGAAAGATGTCATGCCGAGAGAATAGAGAGTACTTCAGTGAGCTCTATTCAGTAACTTCCTCTAACAAGAGTCATTTATTATCTTGATGTACACTGCATTTAAGTTCAATTTTTGTCTATTAGGAAATAATGTGAATTCACACAGATGTTACTTGTCTATTGGGAAGAAAGGAAAAAAACCCTATGTCCTTTGGATGCTGCAATTTACATGAAGGCAGGTCAGAATGCCCTTGGTAATGGCATGAGACAGTGGGTGTCAAAGCCTTGGTTTAAAGAAACCAATTATAACAAAATAAAACATTATTGCAATTCATGCATAGTGTGCTTGAGCAGCAATACTGTCAGTGGGAGGCACATGGGAAGTGAATGAGGCCTTGAATAGATGAAGAAAGAGATATAGAAGGAGACTTGGTCTCTCTTGGACTAACTAGAAAAGCTGCTTTAATCTCTCTGTATCTCTTTTCTCTTTCTTTCTCCCTCACTATCTCTTCAGGACTTTAGAAGATTCAATTAAGGGATTTCAGGGAGATTACACTGCATATCAGAAGGACTTTTTTCCTTTTTTTGAAAAACACCAAGTGCTTTATATACAGCCACATTAATGGCTGCAAACATCATGAGTGCCTTAAAATGTCTTTTCAGTCAGTCTTTCCTTGTATAATCTTCCATTAAAAAAAAAAGAGAAAAAAATCACAGTGTTCTTCCCTTGTAGATTCATGCAGAATAGGAGTTCACATGCAGTCATTTAACAAGGACCTGCCAGGCTCACTACAGCCTTCTCCTCAGCCTGGTTCACAGTGCCCCGCTATGGCAAACTGGGAGATATTGACTAAGGGCTCCACTGTACAGAGCAGGCTTGGTGATGAACAAGAGGAAGGATATATTTCTGGTTAAATATAAAATAGTGCCAACAAAAACTCTAAAACATGGAGAGGGAACTGTGGGATGCAGTAGAGGTATCTTAAATCTTAATCCTGATGAGAATCTTTCCACTGTGTGATGCAGTACTGCAGACTGAGGGCAAAGTACAGTGTTCAGACCTTCCCCAGGGACTGCAGATGGATACAACTGTACTGTCTAAATCAGCTCTGCTTGTGCTCCCTGAATATCCCTGTCACTTTTCCTACTACTTTAACTGTCACTGTTTTGATTTGTGTACATATCTGGCACTTGCTAAAATATCATGCCTAGGCCTCTTCCCAAAAGACCCCTCCCTCTGCCCTATCGCTTCCCAAGGCAATTTTATAGGACTGAGACCCTCTGAGAAATTTATAGACTGGAAGGGGTAAGAAGACTTGAGAAATTAATATTAGAGGGGAAAGAATGAAAAGGGGAAAAGCAAAACAACCCCAGGTCAAAGAAACATTTAGAAACATTTAAAAGTAAATGCTTTTGAATCATCCTCTTTATCAGAAGGATCCTCATAATGCTGTCAGAGCTGTAACTGTCTCTCTCAGAGGGAAAGCTGAGGCCTCTACTGCAAGGCTAATATGAGTACCATTAGTTTCCAAAGTTCCTGCTCTTGCCAGTCTAATGGTCCTTTCTAGCTAGGATATCAGAATGCAAACTGTGGTAGAACATCATCATCACTTGTTCCTAAAACACAGACAGTTGTTTCTCTTCCCCCTGCTAATCAAGAGTACCCAAATTGCTTTGACCATGCACAGTTGAAGTTGTGCAATGCAATCAGCCAATTACAGCAGCCCCTGGGGTTGCAAAATAGGGTGAGCCACTTGGGTACATCCATCAGCTGTGAAAACAGTCTTGGTATGCCACTGGGCTCAGTAGAATCTATCTGTGGGCTCCAAAGTAATGTCTAATCATGTGGTAGTGCTATGAAACACCAGGAAAACTCTCTGTTGCAAAAGCTGTGGATTTAAGTTTCATGATGCCTGGACTCTGTAAGAGGGTATTAGACAAGCAAAGAAGCTCATCTCACAAGACTTGCCAAGGTTAGAGCACAGGAAGCTAAGGGAAAACGCAGCAGAGATGTTTATGAAAACAGTGTTAGATATGGATCTGCAAACAGGCTTGGCACCAGCTGGTGTGCAAGGATGACCAAAATAAATACCACAGATGAGCTCCGTGCCAGGGTTTCAACTGACCACAGCCAGGTGGGAAAAGTAACTACAGTATTGCAGAAACAAGGTGCAAAGGGTAACACAGGAATGCAGATGACCAGAACAGATTACAAGTTATTGCTAAGCAAGTGAAAATAATACTTTCAGAGCTTGTAAGACAAAGCTGGGTTTTCAAGAGTTGAGCCTAAAGGACTCAAATATGATATTACCAAAGAAGAATGAGACTGAAACTTGCAATGGGACTTAGTGAAAAGACAGAAAATGTAGAAAAAAATTGAAGGAAATTATTAAAAAGTAAATTAGTGCAGTTTTACACCATATAGTAGGAGATGAGAATAGTTGCAAATAGGCAATTCTACCTTGATCACAACTATTTAATCTTTAATGCCATGAGGACTAATCCACCTTAGTAAAATGAAGCAATTTGGCAAGTGTTGGGGTTTTTTAAGCTGTCTGGTTTGTTTCGGAGCAAGTGTAGAGCAGGGGATGACATAAAAATAAGAATATTTTAACTTGCTATTATGACCAGGTTTTTTATGCTATGGAACCTTGCCTTCAGCTTTCCAGAAAAGAGCTAATTGCTTCTGAAGGAAAATGGCTATAGTAGTTAGTGCCTCTGAGTTCTTTCTGCATCTAATATATCCTTCAACCCATGAAGTGTGTAGTACCTCCCTGTTTATCTTTCCTACTGTAAGTACTCCAATTTTGTACACTTTTCTCATGGAAGGTCCATGCACAGGCTTCTGCCATGATCCTTTTATCACATAGTTTGTAACAGGATTAATGGACAGAGACCTGAAAGCATTTTTTTGGTACTGGAAAAAAAAGATAGTGCTTAGTGGGCTTCTTTTCCAAGGACTTCACCTGTCTTGTCTTGATGGTGAAAAGTGAATTTATTTTTTTTTAGTGGGTGGTGCTGATGAGAAAAAGAAGATGGAAACAGACATGTATGGAACCTTGACCCCTTTGGGTTTTGAAATCCTGGAGGCATGTGAATGTAACTTATCTTTGGTCTGCTCCCTTCCTGTTTCTCTTGTGCACTTGTATCAAGATTTCTGCATTTACAAATCAGAATTCGTAAATTTCCATTCCAACAATTATCTCTGCCTCTCTTCCCGCCCATCCTAACAATCATAATATATATATCATTTATGTGAATGAATTAATACCTTGGGTTTCTTGCAGGAGTGCAGGCTGTATATTTGTGGAAATGATCCAGGGTCAGCCAATATTTGCAGCAACTTCTGGTACTCATGAACAACTGGAGAAGATCTGGGCGGTGAGTAAAATACACTCTGAAATGGAAGAGAAAAAGAATCCATTGCTCCAGCCTAGTTAATTTTGAAGCCCTAAGCATAGGTCCTGTGAATAGCAGAAATAACTTGGTCTCATCTGCTAAATTCATAGCAGACTTTGTAACCCATTTTATATTTGGCAACTTTCTTACAGACACAGGAGTAAATCAAATTACTTCCTTTTGATGTTTGTCATCTCATCAAAAATTTAAAGCCAATTAAAGTGACATCAAATTGAAACAGGCATAAAAGGTGTGCAGGTACTGCAAATTCTGTTGCTTCTTTTTAAATCCTTTACTTACTGTAGGATACAGCACACTAATACTGCTCCAGAATTACCTTGAACATGGCAGAACCCTGAGGTTTGTCAGAGATCTTTCTTCACTTTAACTTGGCACATTTTGTATCATCCAGTTTATGGTGTGGCTTTAGAGACTGATTTGCCATAATGGAAAGTGTGAAATGACTTTATAAAGATAGTAGTGAGTGACAGCAGCATATTTGGGACCTTCCTAAGTTGTTTTCCCTGCTGGGGAAGTGAGGAACATTCCAAGGGCAGGTGGCAGAGCTGAGGCAGTCAGCAGCACTGACAGGTTCTGTGCGCTCCTGGCCGCTCGCGCTGACTCAACAGCGAGCTCACCTAAGCATTCATCGTGGTCTTGCTGTAGGTGTCACTTGGTCTGCTCAGCCTGGACAAGAGGAGGCTGAGGGGAGACCTCACCGCAGTCACAGCTTCCTGTGAGGGGAAGAGGAGGGGCAGGCACTGATCTCTGCTCCATAGTGACCAGTGACAGGACCAGAGGGAATGGCCTGAAGTTATGTCAGGGGAGGTTTAGGTTGGATATTACAAAAAGGCTCTTCACCCAGAGGGTGGCTGGGCACTGGAATGGGCTCCCCAGGGAAGTGGTCACAGCCAAGACTGCCAGAGTTCAAGAAGATTTTGGGCAACACTGCCAGGCACACGATGGAATTCTTGAGGTGTCCTGTGCAGGGCCAGGAATTGGAAACAATGATCCTTTTGGGTCCCTTCCAACTCAGCAGATTCTGTGATTCTGTGTCTGCCCTTTCACATTTTCTCCCAAGTTTTTACTCTTATGCATAGAGTGTTTCTGAAACATGGGTTTTCGAAGGAGAAAGTACAGAAAAAATAAAATTCATTTAAATAATGAGAAATTACTTCACAGCCATTAGACTGCATAAGTCAGATTTTTAGACTTGAGTTCAATCCATTTAAATAAATGCTGAATTTCTCTTTCACGGGGTGGTGAGAATTATTGGGGGGGGGGGGGGAATCCATACTTAGCCAATTAAAAAGGTTCAAAGCCAGGGCAGGGTCCAGTTTCTCAGAGTGTGAATGAAGGCTATCCTTACACTTAGGTCTCTGAAATCTCTGGATATATTTCCTGTGGGTTTGCATTAGAGGTTTATAGCATTATCATAATTTCTCTGGTATTATAACTAATACCATGATTAACAGGATTTGTGCCACAGAAGGCAAAAAAACCCCTTATTTAAAAATCATGAGGAAGTTTAAAGAGTTATGAAATAATTAGTGCTTTTCACAGGAGGTTTTATGATATTATACAGCCTGGAATGAGGCTCTGTGTTAGACCAAGATTTCAAAGCTCCTGAGAGGCTCTCGATGTCTAGCATGAGATATTTTGCTGAGTGTGAGGTTCAGAATGGAGATTCCTACTGTTTTCTCATAGTCAGTTCCTTTCATGTACTACTAGTAGAGGCAGCCTGCACTGGTAGAGAGACCACCTGCATTTGTGTGCATGAGTCTCTATGGCCCAGTATGCTCATCTCCATGTTGGTTCACACACCATACAAATACATGGTTGGAAAATCCCCATTCTGTGAAATGTGTTTGTCCTGTTGAATCATCAGGACTGACTGGCTGTCATTTTACCAAAAATTGTTCTAAAGGCAAGTGCCACCTAAAGCAGTCTCCATCTCCCATCTCTATCCCTGGCTGCTCATTGCTGGTCTGTGTCAGCTCTCACTTGTGGGGCTACATGAACTGGGGACCCTGCAACTTTGTTTTCTCCCAGGCTTACTCTAAATGAGAACAGCTTCTTTGCCCTTCTCATCCTCTGACTGCACAAACAGTAGCCCTAATGAGCACTGGTATTCATGAAGGCATGGCCCAGGAGCAAGGCCAAACATGAAGGGAAGGCTGGCAGTGTTGGTTATGGAAGTGTGGCATGAGTGAATGAGAACTCCAGCATCTCCAGTTTGCTCATGGCATGGAGAGCAAGCAAACCTGACCAACTCAAGATCCATGATTCAAATTTTAAGAGGCGGGCATAGGATTTGCATGCAAAAGCTCCATCTTATTGATTAACATCATGCTGAGAAGGACTTCATGTGGGCTGGATTAGGCTACAGCATGCCACCAGGGTGCTTCTGCTGCTGAGCCAAACTTTGTGCCAAATGAATGACTACAAAGCTCCTCAGCACAAAACATACAATAAGACTTCCCAACAAAATTAAACAAAATCAGCAAGGTTGATTCCTTCATCTAAGTCATCACAAGAGAAGCAAGCAGGTAGAGGGCAGAGAGAAAGAACAATGATTTATACCATCTAAAAGCACTTGCTGAAATGCAAGCACTGTAAAAATGTTTCTGGCTGAAACTGTTTCTTCCCCAGTGGTCTGAACTGACCTGCACCAAGACCTTTCACTACAGAATGCAGAGAAGTTGCTTTGTTTTTTCTGATGACATGGACAAGAGAGTTAACATCTAGATTTAGGGTAGATACACAACAGGTAAAACAATTGTCAGAGTATAATTAATTTCAAATAAATAATTGTAACACATTGTCTGATTTGGTAAGGAATCCCACTCCAGGGTGGGAAAAGAAGAGAAGAGAAGAGAAGAGAAGAGAAGAGAAGAGAAGAGAAGAGAAGAGAAGAGAAGAGAAGAGAAGAGAAGAGAAGAGAAGAGAAGAGAAGAGAAGAGAAGAGAAGAGAAGAGAAGAGAAGAGAAGAGAAGAGAAGAGAAGAGAAGAGAAGAGAAGAGAAGAGAAGAGAAATGAAATCACTTGCCCCATTTGTTTTCCATTGGAAAACAAAAAGAGATGCAGGTTTACATGTTGGAAAAGTATCTTTTTTAATGAAAAGGCTCAGAAAATGCAAATATACATTCATATGGCATTCAGTGATTGGTGCTCTGAACACTTTCACTCACCGATGCAGTAAAATGTAACATTTGCTGTAATCCTTATGTAGAAAGGTATAAGCACACACAAATAATTATTTGTTTAAATTCTTCACCAAAAGAATCAGAATGCTGAGCTGACCCTGTCAAGTATGATTTTACTATGCACTGAACTTACCCAGTTTCCTCTGATGCCTGTAGAACTGATGTTTGACAGCTCACAAGAAACCTTGAAGAATGAGGGCCCACTCAGCAGGGCTTCCTGGAAAGCTAATACGATAGCAAAAAGAAAGCAAATTCTGGATTCAGGTTCAAATTCCAACTCTCTCTTTCCTGTGCATACATTGTTTGCTTTGGGCAGACTTGTCCTAGTCACATGATGCACACACCAGTCAAGAAGGCATCCTCATCCAGGGCAGTCAAATTACCCATGGCGCAAGCCAGCTTCCAACATCCCCAGCTGGCTGAACACTGCACGACACCTTCTCTTTGGGGAGCTTTCAACTTTCCAAGGTGATTTCACAGGTGAGCAGAGACAAGGATCCTCCTCCTCAGTGTTTGCTGTGGCAGACTGAGCCCATGAACAGTCTGGAACCATGGGCCACAGCAACCAGACACCGTGCTAACGTGTGCCAGTGATGAGGTGCACACTCTGCTCGTGGCTGTCTTCTCCAGGCAGCAATTGTCACAGCTGTTTCCCAGCTGTGAGTGAGAAAAATAATCAACTACCTGATGCTTTACAAGTGCCACAAGCTGGCTTTATAGTTCTTCCTTCTTTAATGTGTTTTTTAACTGATGCCTGTTTTTCTTGCAATCTTAATACAAATCTTGGGGAGACCAAGTTCCCCATGTCATATATCTCAGCTCACACTTTCAGAAACAGGAATTGTCTATTATATGCAAAGGGTAACTAATGTGAGACAAATCTAGTGTTGGAGAAGAGAAAGTGAATAAAAACCCTGAAACTTTTCATGTTAAAATTTCACTGCTTTTTAAGGAAACCTGATAGTTCTGGGTGTTGTCTGGATGAAAGCTTTGAATGCTTGGAGCTAGCAGTACTGATTTATACTACCAATGCACATGCTGTGAACTCTTCTTAAATATGTGGCTTTACTGCTTTAGCACACATCATCCATATCAACAGGCACAGGGCACTTTGCATGCATTAAGTAATAATAATAACAACACTAAACATCTGCAACTGCGGAAATCTGGATATGTCACACATTTCAGCAACTAAAATGAAGTTGGAGGAGGCTTTAGTGGCCCAGACTTTGCTCAGTGAGCAGCTACTGCTGAAGCCCACAATCCTCAATAAAGGCCAAAGACATTGCTGAAGCTCCTGAAGCTCTGTATCCTTCAGAGTGAGGCTCTGCACTGTTTTCTAGCTCCAGCTACTAGACCTGTCTGCCAGCTTTACTTTTTTCCTCAGAAGGGTTTCTCTCAGAGCTCACAGCCTGTGCTGCTGCTGAACATACCAGCTGCTGCCAGTGCAAGCAGGCACAGTAAGTCCCCAGTGCAGCTCTGGTGAGGGAGGACACCTTCAGCACTGAAAAGGGCTCAGCTGTGTGACCCCTGGGCTGGCAAACACAGGCAGCAGTGGCACCTGGCAGTGAAGCTGCATATGCCTTCACTGATGTTCCCAGCAGCAACAGCATTCAATCTCAGCAGGAGCCTTTCTGCTACATAATCGAGTGCTAAAATGTCAGTGTCCTTTATGCACAGTGGTAGATCCAGCACCAGCCAAGACAGTGTGATTCTGCTTTACAGGAAAGGCCACCACTCTCCACTGAGAGTGATTCCTCCAACTCCACACAAAGGCAAAAATGGGCAGAAAGAGGTCATTGTTCTTCTCACTCTCTTCTTTTGCAGGTATTGGGGGTCCCAACTGAAGATACCTGGCCAGGACTTTCCAAGCTCCCCAACTATAACCCAGGTAGGATTTAACTCATGAGAAGACCAGCTTTTTCTCTGAGCCACTAGCCACTCCATTGTTGGGTCAGTAATTCTTATTATGAAAAATCCCGTGCTTCAATGTTACTAAATCCCTTGAGCTACTTAATGACAGTGGTGTAGGAACTACAACAGGACTGGGATTGGATTGGTTTACAAACAGAGGTATGTGTGTGCCAAAGTTGCCTCACTGAGTGCTGGTGTATGTAAGTCTAATGGAAGATTTCATTGCTCAAAGTGTCACAGTGTATTTAGTCTCCACTCCTCGGTGGAGTGGAGCAAAGGACCAATGTCTCCTGGTTTAGACTGGAAAAGCTGACAGGCACCGGGAGATGCAGTTTATCTGAACTTTCCTTATTTTTATGGAGATTGGTTTGGGGACCTTTAAACCTCAGCTTTAAAGGTCACTGTCCCTGATTTTGATGTTGGCAAGGTGAGAAATTTGTGTGATTTACAAAGCTGGATTCTTTTATTTCCACATGAGCTGGTAGAGAAGTCTGTGTCCTGAACTTCAAAGGGCCAGTTGTCTCTTATTTTGATGTGGGCAGGTTGAGAAGTATGCTTTGAAAAGCTAGCTCAGTCACTCTCCCTCTCCCTCTCTCTCTCCCTTTCTCTCTTTCTCTTTTTGTTTAATGTTTTCTCCTGGGAAAATATATTCAAGTGTCAGTGAGGGGGAAATGATGAGCACTGATTCTCAGCCTCTCAGCAGGATCATTCTGTAAGAGAAATATTAAAGTGAAATATTAAAAACCCTAGAATGTGAAATTCAGCCATCCACAATCTAGCCATTCTCTCTCACTTATACCATAGGAGAGCGGTGGGGGGAGCCTGTCTATCTGGACAGGGAAAAAAAGAACAGGGGGGAGAGGAGGAGGGAGAAGACGTGCTTTGAGCAAGAGGTTTACAGGTTTAGTAGAGCATAGTAACATCTTTTCAAAGAAGTGGGTGTTGCTCTGTGACCCAGTCCAAGGTGCCCCTCCTTTGATTCTGGTGCATGAACACTAAACAGCCCCCATTTTCACATGGTAGCTGAGATTGGCCGAACAATAACCTGGTCTCACAGTCGAAAGGACTGGAATCTTTCACACAATTAGCTGAGACACATTAATCAAACCAGCGTGAAATGGGAATGTGTCGCTGTCCACAGCAAGTTTAATTTGGATAGCAAGCAAGCACAGAGCAGACAGCTGGAGGAAGCATTTTCTTCTCTAAGTTGTGGAAGGCCTGGCTGGATAGTCTACAAGTTGAGAAGAGTAGTCTGGGAGATACAGAAATGCTCATGTGTGGGAGGAACTAATCACAAAGAAGTTTTTTATGCCAGTCATCTGCTAATACAAAGCCTCAAACATGCAAACTCTGGCTGATGATGGTTAGGTGTCCTGGTGCTGGGTAGAGGCACAACCTAGAAATGCAAGCATTAAGGCTATGTTAGCAAAGAAACTTGCACAGACAACAGAGAATGTGAGTGCCTAGAACTGCTCTGAGCAGCGATTCCCTCAGCTCTGTTTTGTCTGAGTAGCAGTGCTGTCCTCTGCTGCTCTGGACGGTGCCAGTGGCAGGGCTGGGAAGGAGAGGACAGGTACCTGGACAGCAGGGCAACAACGCCAGTGAAGCTGAGACATCATAAGCAGTTTTCAAGCCTGACTTGCTTTCAGACTTGATAGAAAGTTTCCGTAGAGGACTCCAGAGGGGCAGAATTGACCTGTGCTGTGTGCTGTGATACTGGAATGCTGGTGCCTTTGTGGCTGGACCAGGCAGAAATGCAGGACTCGGAAGACACTTCTGTTGGAGCACCCCACGGAGCTGGCAAACACATGGAAGATACTCTCTCAGTGTTTGGGGCAATAGCAGTGTTAGCTGGAGAGGCAATATCCCTTTCCCCTCTTGCGAGCCTAAGGGGCTGTGAACTGTTCCAGCCGCATACAGGAACCAAGCACTTGGCTCACACCTGGATTACACAAGCCAGTCTGGAAGAAGAAGGCTAGTCTGAAGTTGGACTATTTGCCCTACTCATGAACTAAATCAATTCACTTTTTGATGAGACTGCTGGTAAAAAGACAATTGGTCTCTTTGTTTAAAGTTAAATGCCATTTATATGCTTCTGGGCACTTCCCCTCTCTTCCCTGAAGCACAAATGCTGCTCCCCCCCAGGACATGCTCAGCCCCAGTACAGTCTGTGGAGTCAGCCTGAGAAAACCTTCTCTCCTGAGGTTTTTCCCAGACCATTTGTACGAATCTGGGTGCCTGGGTTGGTTCAGATAAGCAAACAAACTTTGTAGCTCTTCCCCAAATCTGATGGTTTGAATTCTTTTAGCTAGTCCTATTGATGTTCACACTGAGCACAGGCAGCAAACAAACAAACAGGTTCCTGCCCGCGGCAAGGAATGAACACGGGCAAAACAAAGCACTGAGGTGTGATCCTATTCTCATTGAAGTTGATGGCAAAACTCCCACTGGATTCAGCAGTGTAGGCTCAGCCCCAGACTGAGACTGTTACTGGAAGGGTTCCTGGGCCAGGTGGGTTAGTAGGAATCTTTGAAATGAAAGCTGGAAACCTTTAGATGTTTTCCTGTCACTGCTGTGGGCTTGAGCACATCCTGCTGCAGTCTGGAAAGGATGCAGCATGGGCTCTGGGGTCTGTGAGTCAGGCACACACAGGGCAGCTGGAGGAAAAGCAGCTCCTCTGCCTCCTCTATGGGCAGCTGGCAAGGGATGAAAAGTGCAAAGGCGTTTTTGACTACCCTGTGCCCTGCTGCCTTGCACAACGTTCAAGAACAGGCTCATGCCCATTCCCTACAGTTTGCCAAAGCCTCAACCTGACTCCAGGTGAATGGGAAGGATGGGTGAGTAACCTGTTTGTGGCCAGCCCTACAGCTTGTGATGTCACCTTCTCTCTGCAGGAGGGACACTTGGGGTGGGGAATTATGTGCAGTCATAGGGCCTGCAAGTATGTTGGAGATCCATTCCCTGGAGAACAGGAAGGACTGGGAGAGCTCCTGCCCCACATCTCAGCACAAGCACTGGCTTTCTCCCTGGCTCCCCGGGCTTACCAGCCCTACCCATAGTGACAAGGCTTTGCCCTGTGTTTGTTCATTTGTTCTGTTCCCTCATTTTGCTTCCCCTGAAAGAGGCAGTTGCAGCTCTGTTAACACTATTTTTGAAAGCTCTCATGCTGAGTGAGCTCAAATCCTTGCATTAATCTACTGCTGTGTTCATTTCACTGCGCTGAAAAGCAGTGAGTTTAAATCCCCTCTAAACACCATTGGTGACACCAGAAGGCCAGTGTTTTGATCCAGCCCCATTAATGGTTACAAGTTTGAATCTAGACAGCAGGGGTCAAGGGCAGGAAAGGATTAGGAATCACAGCCCATGACATTAAGCTAGTGCTTTTGCCAAACTGGGAATGCTGAAGCGCCCGATGTACCAAGTTAGTTTTTATTTCCTTTTTCTGAAATTTGGATTCCAAAGAGTGGGGAGCAGTGCATACCTATCTTTAACATGATGAACTGAGAATGAGCTTTACTCCTTGATTTATTGCACAGGCTGAATGATGAACTTGCCTGTGCCAGGTAATATCTACTCACAGAGATGATGCAGGTTTCACACACGGCCTTTTCAGATGCATCAATGACTTTCAAATAAAACCTAGTTTTTCATTTATCTGCCGGCTTTGGTATGCTGTATGAGATTTAGAAGCTTTCCAGAGTCAACTTGTGCTCGCAGGTATGCTTTCAGTATCTGCTGCGTTTCCAAAATGTCACCAGCAGATGGAGGCAACAAGCAGCACGCCCTGAAATGCAAACTTCCCATGACATTTGTGAAAATGCAGATGAAGTCGGCATTCCGAGTGCTTTGGGGGTTTTTTTGTAATCTCACTTTTTATGTTGATGTTTCATTTAACACATGGGATGGTAGAAAACTGAATTCTAAAACGATAAAATTTTTATTGTCATAATAAACTGCATGTGGCTTTGATCTCAAAGGGAAGAGCAGCGCTGTAACTAATTTGCAATGTACGCTAGCCAGGGTGAAGGGAAACTTCCCATCTATGTGGCAATGGGCACAGCCTGCAGTGTCCAGCCTGCCACACAGACAGAGCTCTGCTCCTGTCCTGAAGCCACAGAGATTTCACTAATGAGAGAAATTTTCTCTGTGAGCCTGCAACCCCACCGCCTTCACCCAGCAGCACTCGGCATCCCTTTTCTCTCTCTTCATCAATTAGGAAAGTTTAACTTTTGTCCTCTGGCTTGCTTGCCTCATTATCAGTTCATTAGCCACTTCCACCTGGGTTTTCAAATAGGAAGGTATTTCCTCATTAGCACACTCTACCTTGCATAAGGATAGAAAATAACAAACCTACCGTGCTACCTTTCAGATCTACTCAAACTGTTAAAAAAGCCAATCAGCCCTACACAATCCCATCATTTTATGTCTACATCATCATTGTGAAATGATTAAATCAGTAGTTCATCCACTTTTTTGAATTATCTAAATATTCTTTGTCTCTTACCTTTATGGAGTAGCTGTTTACAGTGTTTTACAATTTTAGATTGCTCTTAACCTTACAGTAGGGAAAATATTTACTGCTCTGTTTTTACCCTGCTCAACACAATGGGTCCTCGGCATTCTCTAAGGATTTGTCTATAAGGGGTCAGTCAGGAGATTAATCTGAACTGATTTAAACTGCATTAGTTAACTGCATTAAGTCCAGAGACACACTGTTTTCTTACCCATACCTTCCATTTATAATCAAAGCTCTGTATACTCAAAGTGGCAAATTTGGCAGTCCTCACTCAAGCTGAATTCTTCACTGAGAGATGTGTTTGGACACGGACAGGAGTAGTTGGCTTGCTGGTACCCCTTGCAGATAATTATTAATCTCCAGGTTACATAAAAGATAAATTTAAGTCAAGAGGCTTGCTCAAGACAGCAAACTCTACAATTCAGGTATTCCTCCCAGTTCCCAGTAACCAAGCTGATATTTCTATTTCTAATGTAAAGAAAATCTTATTTCCTTTTTGGAATGTTAATCCTGAAAATACACTCTGCAAAAACAAAGTAACATTTCACTAAGATATCATTGAAACGTTTTGCCCTGCTGTTACCAACTCAACATGCTTTTTAAAAGTTCTGTGTTAAACTCATTAAAGAATATTAATGTTAAAATATTTCAGTACACTACTTAAATAAACTTGGCATTTTTGCTAACATTTAATGAAATTGATATATTGTCATAAAATGTTTTCATCTCACAAATCAAATTTTTCTGACAGAAAGTTACCACACCTGAAAGTTTTTGGCCAGCTCTATGAAGAGGCAAAAATTTCTACCTCATACAGAAAAAATTTTTGCCTTTCCAAACCATTTTAAAAATTGTTTTTCTTCTATTCTATCTGGAAACTTTACATTGGTAACTTATTTCTACACTATTGTTCCAGTCTAGGGGGCAAAAAAAAAAGGAAAGGAAAAGGAAAGGAAAGGTGATTAGTGAAAATGTTATTAGTGATCCAAAAGCAGTGTTCTGCCAGTCTTTGTGACTTATTTGGGAAGGGAGTATTCAAGATGCTAATATATAACATCTATTTATTGGTGATATTTCAGTGCTCTGGCACATAAACAGCCATTAATCTCATCCTAAGTTATATTCCCATTTACTGCTCTAGAAATTACCTTAGTATTTGGGTGTAGGAGAACAATTCAATTCTGAACTGTTACTTACCCTGTGAGAGGTTTAACAACCTGCTTGCCTGGTTTAATGGTGGAAGATTGCTGCTGGAAAGGTCAAGGGCTGGAAGTTCAGTCATTTGCACTTTTTCAAGTTGTCTGTGCATCAAGTCAGAGGCTGGCTCTGGCACTCTGGAAATGGCCGTGCAGGCAAAAGCAGAGGGGACTCCCACCTGGAGTGCAGCAGGCAGCTCCTGTCCCTGAATGAAGTGCCTGCTGCTTCCAGGCAGCCAGGGAGGGCAGATGCTCTGGAAGGGTGCAGCATTAACCCCAGCCAAGCTCTGAGTCTGCTGGCAGCAGACCAGTGCTGCTTGCCTCCTGGTGGTCTCCATGCTGTGGGGAGTGCTTGTCCAGGCTGAGCTGGAAGAGAGGTGGACACCACCCTTCCTGCTCTCCTTCCCATGACTAGAGTGCCACTGTTCATTCTCTGCTGTCAGAAACAGTGCTCAGGAAAATGTAGGTGGGTAGAAATTGCAGCCTTTCTGATTGCAAAAAAAAATCTCTGTTCATCAACTCCACAGGGAAATTTTCCAGGCTTAAGCCATTCATTCATATCTAAGTCTGAGAAAATTCATGCTTTACAATAAAGCATTTGAGGAATGTATTCCTCTATATTTACCACAATGTTTAGAAATATGTCCTTGAAAAATATCAAGAACACAGACTCCACAAAACTGCAAACTCTGCTAAGTTCCAGTCTGATAGAGATCACAATAATCAGTGAGTACAAAGCCTCCATGAGCATGGTTAACTGGACAAACAACAAACTCAGTGAGGGCTGTGGGCAAGAAGAGAGTGCTTTGTCTCCATCCCCAGTGTTACTGCTGCATCCATGTAGAAAAGCCCCATGTACCCATGGGGGCAATACGTGAAGCTCAGCAGCCCCTTGGAAAGTCAAGACAATTGACTGGGGATTCAGGCCTGCAAACTTCTTTTTGCTTCCTTTGTGTGAAGGCTTTAAGGACTGATACTGCTTTTGTTGATGTCAAAGCTGAGACTCACACTGTAGCAGGAGGAGGTCCAAGGCCTATACTCACAGATATATGAAAGTGTTACAGAACTGGAACAGCCTTATTAAGATCAATGCAGGTACTCAAGTCCTATAGGAATAATGTATATTTGTAAATAATAAGATGATAGATTCTATAGGGCCCTTTGAAATTCTGAGCACATTTTTTGTAGGAGCTCAGAGAATGGGTTTTGGCTTGATTTTCATTTAATCTTGTGATTGCATATTACACTTTCTAGAACTGGTTGCTTCCAGGAGACCTCAGAGCCTCCGAGTCATCTGTGACAGGTAAGCTACCTATAACAGCAATGTCAAAATTGCCTCTGGGTTTATTTGTTTCTTTGTGCAATCATTTAACTTGAAATGAGCTCTTTTGGCAAGCTCAGGAAGAGCAGGGTGGCTCTGTAGTAACAAGCAGATCTAACATCAGTTAAGCAACTGATTTTGAGAGATCGCAGCAAAGGTAGACACATAGTGGGTTTATTATTCTCAGAGGAGTAGTGATTATTCTGAGATAAGCAGTGATTCAGTGACTTTGTGTGCAGCTTTCTGTGGGGTACAGTTCAATTGAGAATACTTTCCCAGGCCCTCTTGCCCAGACTGAGGACAGACTTCACACTGTCCCAATTTTCATTTTTGAAAACAGACTGTAGGAATGTTGCTCAACAGCAGTAAGGAAGACATGCTAGGACAGCATTTTCATGAGACAATGAAATAATCTTGTGATTAGCTAGGAGGGGAAAAATCACATTCTTAGTGGCCAAAGCTATGAGATGAAGGCCATGGTTACACACACAGCTTGACCAGACACACCAGCACTGCTGAATCACTCCCTAGTGTGCTGAGGGAAGGGAGTGTTTTTTCAGGCACATACGGAGACACACACACACACACAATGGATATATATGTATCAGTGAAAGAAATTTAAAATCAGACAAAGTGCCCTAACCTAGCTGAGGGAGTCATTCAAATCAAATCTCCCTAAAATGATTTTGAGGCACACAGCAGGTTTTATAGATAGGTAGGAAAAGACGAGACAGGATTTGTCATCAAGATTGTGTACATGAAGATGCCAATAATCAAATATCTGTTGAGGACATAATCACATTTTTCATTGCTGTTTATTATCTGTTCAGTTGATTGCTTGGGATCCAGCCCTGCTAGGGGGGACATGTGCTGCTCTTTAGAGCAGGCTTTCCCAGATGCTGTTCTAAATGGCTGAACAAACATGCTATAGTTTTCAGCAAAGCACAGGTTACTGAAATGCCAGCCATTGTCACGCACAGCTTGAGAAACACAGAAGGCTCAATATGTCCCAAACCCTTATAATGCAGGTCCTGAAACAGAACAAATCCTCTCTCAGCCTGAACAAAGAAATAAGTATATTCCTTGTGACTGTGCTATACTGCATTTCTGCTTTTTGGCCATAATCCTTTGACAGACCCCACTTCAGGTCAAACCAAGAGGCTGGCCTAGCACATCCATGGCAGAGCTCTGGGCTGAATGTGGGCCAGCTCCAGCTCTGCCTTAGAGTCCTGGTTCTGCCATGGCCAAAGAACTGCCTTGGAATGCTCAGCTTGGGAGAAGGAAAGAGCTGCTTCATACAGACTGCTCAGCCACGACTCTCCATGGACAATTAAGAAACCAAAAGGGAGCTCTCCACAGAGCTTGGCCTCCACCAGGAAGCCTGAGCCATGGTGGGAGGCACAGAACTGTGTTGCTGCCCAGAGTGGGAGCCTGCAGCAGCAGAGACCACGGGGCAGAAGGTCTCCAGCAAGAACCTGCCATGGCAAGGGCAGCCTGTCATGCAGCAAGAGGCCTCAGACAGGATGCTTTGGCTCCCTGTCCCATCCCTGGTCCCCAAGGAAGGGGAACTCGAGCTGTTTTTCTGGAGGTGAAAATTCAGCAATTATCTACCACAGTGAGGCCAGATACCTTCTACAAATTTGTTTCTCAGGGTCTCTTTTTCTCCTTATGTCTTGGTGTTTTTTCCTCTTCTTTTATATTTTACATTTTATCTCCTCAAAACAAAAATGTCAGCATGTCAAATGTTCTGTATAGGGAGGGGGAGTGCAGGAGCAGGGGGATCCCAGCTCCTGATGTCACTTGGAGGGGAAGCACTGCTGGGGGCAAGGGAGGAAGCACAACAGGCCATGCTCTGAAGCTGAAATGTGATCAGAACAAACAAACAAAGTAAAAGCTGTAAAACTAAATTACTATTTTTATTTGTTTCCTCGTTGGTTTGTTTTTGCTCTTCCACTTCCTTGTCCCCAGCTGTGTGCTCCTCTAGGGAGCAGCCACTTGGCATTGGTGTTTGCTGGGCATGGAGCATATGTGTATTACATTTATTTGAAGCACTCATCCTGAGAAACAGATTCTTCTCTGTGAATCCCCAACACAATTTACAACCAGCTGCACTACTGGTACTGGGGTAGGAGAAGAGGAAATGGTATTTTCTTTAGGTTTATTAGGTTTGACCTCTAGTCTTCTCATTGGGCCAGTCACATTATTTTTTACATTTGGATTGTCACTGCAAACTGATACCACCAAACTCTGATATTACAGTTATAACATGTAAAATAGAGTCTCCTCAGCATCATTTCCCCTTTCACTCACAACCTTCTTTTTAAAAAACAGAAATAGGTTTTCAAAATTTGTCTGTAAACATGAGTTTGAGCTGAAATCCTGGATGCATATGCCCCAACATAGTCAAACTCAGATGGAAAAGCAAATGTCCTGCAAAGCTGCGTAGCTGGGGTGGGTTTATCCAGCTCCCCTGTGTCCCTCCACTACCTTTGCCTCAAGCTGAGAAGGGCTGGGTCATGTTCTGGTTCCAGCTTTCTGGCTCATCCTCATCTCCTGTGCTATTTTTTCTTCTGTTTCCCTAGGATGAGCAGGGTGCCAGCAGCAGAGAATTTGGCCTCCAGGATGCTCACAGCCTTCCCTCGAGGCCGAATCTCTGCACAAGATGCGCTTCTTCATGGCTTCTTCAGCCCTCTGCCTCCTCAGCTCTACCAGGTCCCTGCTGGTGAGTTAACTCTCTATTCCATCTCACCAAGAAAGAGCTGCTGCACGTGCTATTTACTGTGAGTTTCCTCTCTATTTTGAAAGTCTCTGCCATTCACCTGGATGTCTCTTTTCTGCCTGCACTCCCTTCCCACTCCTATAAGCTGCAAAGCTTACATCCTGTGCCAGATTTGACAACTTGTTTTTCTGTTTTCTTCTACTTGACCACTGTGTTAATACTACTAGCCCTTGATGGGCTGCTACCATAGCCCTCTGCAAAGCAGAGGTGTATATGCTTTGACAGGTCATCTCTCCCCCATTCTGTAACCCCAAGGGCCTGGATGTTTCCCCAGCTCACACTGTGCATTCAGTGTAACTCACCCGCTGCTCCCTCCTGATGTCCTGAATTCCCATCTGCTCAGCATGGTGTGCTAGCCCCAATTCCCTTGGACTGCTCCTCCCACTCCCTTTTGATGTTGAGACAGCTGTTCTTGTACCCTGTCACACCAGTTCTCCCTCAGTTTTACCTTGCTCCCTTCTCTTAAGCACACAGCTGCAAACACAATTGTGCCTCTCCTGGCCTGAGCTGACAAAAAATACAGGGTCTGCCAAGCTGCAGTTCTGCTCCTCACTAGGGAAGGCTCCCTCCTACTGGGCTGCAGGCCAAAGGGACCTTGCATTCTCTGTTGCCTCCTGGGCACCCTGTACACTAGTTACTTTGGTGGTGTTTTTTAAGATAGGGGCAATTAAGAAAAAGCCTTCATGGACTGTGTTGTCAAGCTATTGGAAAACCAAATTTCTGGCTCCTGCGACAGCATCTCTCCCAATCCCCCAAACTGCTGCCCTTCAGAAGGTGCTCTGTGTGTGTATGTGCTTGAGTGAGAGACATCTGCATTCCTTTTCTGTTCACCCAGCCACAGAGCACAAATCTACTTTGACACTTTCAGAAAAATGAAAAGATGGAATCTCGCAGGAGCCTGCCTGTGCCGGGGGGGGAGGAGGGGAGCACGCACAGCAGGAGGGAAGTTGACTTTTCTTTATACATATAGGGTTTTTTCCATGCAGAGTTTAAATTATGCCTGATAAAAGGAGTTTCGTGGATGTTTCAGTTCTTTCAAACCCTCCTGGCTTCCTCCCAATTAAATGAGGTTTGTCAAAGCCACAGGGCTCTGCTGCTGCCAGAGAGGCGGACAAGCACTTCCCGCAGTGACATCTCCAATCCCCAAGGGAGAAGATGAAAGTGTCAGTGCTGAGAGAGAGAGAAGGGAGAGAGAGAGAGAGAGAGAGAGAGAGGAAAAAAACAGGTACAGAGACAGACAGTGTGAGAGAAAGGGAGAGAGTGAAGAGAAAGAGAAGGAATGAGAAAACAGATTGGCATAATGTGTCAGTCTCTCCGATATGCTGCCAGTGAGGGGACAGATTCCTTTCACCTGGGTTTAGGCACCATCCCATATTTATTATCCCCCATATTGTAGCAAGAAGTGTCGTGTGGACAGGAAACTGCATGGTGTTATCATAGCAACCAATGTGCTGAGAACAGAATCAAAGTGCACAGGGCAGAAACAAGTACAGTACGATCATGCAAGACCATATTCATGAGTGACTCATTAAGCCTGTAAAATTTAGACTATTCTGAATAATTCCCCATGTAGCCATTCCTATTGCCATAATTGTTTAAGACATTTGCTCTCTTGTGTCACTTTGGCATAACACTCTTTTGGAATTTAACTGTATAATTTTAAAATTCTTGTTGCTATGATAACAGTGCAGATTTTAAATATATTCTGTTTCCACTTTGTTCTGGAGGATGCTGGCTATTAGTTGCCATCCTCTGAAAGGGATAGTTAAAGCAGAAGGGCAGAATGTGATCTGGAGATGAAAGGTGAAAGAAGAGGGGTTTAATCCCAAGGTGTGTAAGAGAGTAAGAGGGAAACAAGATTTGAAAAAATAAAAGGTTCTCTTAAAAAATTATTCTCTGTTTTTATGAAATAATTGTATTCATAACTGTCCTTTTTATAAGTTGTTATGACAAGCTGGAAGCTAGAGGATGTTTTTCAAAGGTCAGCTTCTGGGAAAAAATAATTGGAGAAATCACTGTTTCGAAGTTAAGTACCCCTCCAAATAACGTGTTTCTGATTCCTAGGGGGAGTGTTAATGGTGAGAGGCTGCCTGCTGCCCCTGGGAAGGGGGAGAGGGAGCATGGGGCTCTTTGCTTCCTTGAGAGCAGCTCCTACAGAGTGGAACAGGTTGCTGTTGCTATGCTCATCTGAGCACAAAGTGCTGGGAAAAAAGAGTAGCCTGTGCTCTAAGGGAAGAAGAAGGTTCTCTGTCCTCTGAGTGGGACTGGCCCACAGATGGGCCTCTCCTACAGCTGCTCATTCCTGTGCCTGTAGCTCTAGGAGGAGATTCCTGAGGTCCAGGTTCAAACCTTGCTCATCATCTCGGTGGCCTTAATTCTACATGTGCCACCAGCACCTCTGCATATAGAAACAGAGAGAGGTGCAGGGGTTTCTTCAGCTTCCTTTCCTTTAGGCTAGTAGCCTAAGGGGTGGCAGTGATGACCTTTGTAAAACTGGAGCATTTGCTGTCCTTTTTCTGGCCAGAGCCAATCCTGAGACAATTATCTTTGTGCAGTGCAGCCCTGCATTGCAGCAGCTCTGATGAAACTTCATTCTAACCCTTTGCCACCTGCTAAAGCAGAATGTTTTCTGTCCAATTAATCCCTCCTGGAAGAAAGATGAGATCCTTGAATCAAGAAAGCACGAGCTGTGCTCTTAACTCAGTGTCAGTCCCGAAGTGCAAAAGGGCCTTCTGAGGAGGTATCTCACTCTGTTGTCAGACAGGTCAGACACAGTAACAATTGCAGCTTATTATTCTTAGTTATAGATTTGGTTTATTTTCCCTCTCTTTTCCCCTCCAATGCTTTAGAGCAGAAGGGAAGGAAAGCAGTGGGATTTGCGGTTATCAACAATGCACTCCCAAGAAAACACACTGCAAGAAGAGCTCTGGCCAAACCTCACAGACACGGGGGCCAGGGAGGCCTGAGCTGGCAGCTCAGATCCTTTCCCCACCAGACCAATGCCCAGTCTCAGGAGAGACCTTTCTCTCAGTGTAGGAGACGTTCAACCCTGGCTGTACCCTCAGCACAGCAGTCAGTACATTCCAGTACATGTTCCATCAGGATTGTGTGTTGCATGGATGGGATCTCAGCTTGACTAGGAGGTACTTGCTCTTTTGGGTACAAATGATCTCTTAATTGTTATCTCCCCCAGCAACACAAAATCAGTGCACCAGGTGATGAAGACACTGTACCATTTCTCCTGAAACAGCCCACTATTCAGCCTTTTAGGGACAAGGAGGAGGAGGAGGGAGGCTTGATGTTGACAGTCATTTTAATGTCTGTTGCATCTAAACTAAGACAAAGCAAGTCAGTAAGTGTGGGCAATGAGGAGGTTAAGGCTGCAAGCCATTGCCTACTAAAAATCCCATTCCTGTTGGGATCAGCCAGCACTGGGAAATGTTATTGCAGGGGACATATAAAGAAGAGCTGGCTTTCATCATCCCTTGTTTGGGTTGGCCGGTTTCCCTCGGTTCTCCTACATAGCTAAAAGGTTCATACAGTTCATACTTGATTTTTTTTACCACTTTGCTTTGTGACCTCTGTACACAGCAAACAGATATCCTTCACTGTAAGTCAGATACAGACACCTAGAAAGTTACTACCAGGTGTATGAGTCTGGTTTATAACGTGTCTTAATACGGGAATAAACCAAAGCTGGTGATGAGCAGGAAATCAGCTGCCCCTCCTAAGCCAGAAGCATTCTTATCTGTGAGGTGATAAAACAAATCTTCACTTAACTCAGGAAATCACCCCCCTTCACCTGGTGTGATCCCCACAGTGGAAGATGTGCTTGCCTTCATACTGACAGGACATGAAAGTTTTGTATTGTGTCATTAAGCCACCACCCTAGGAAAGAGCTGTTGCAACATCACAGCAGATGCTTGCCAAGTGCACAGGGCCCTGGACATGTTGCCCTGTGGAAGCTTTTCCCTGCATGCTGTCCTGGGGCAGCCATTGTGCTGGGCACTGTTTAGGAGCACGGGGCAAAGGGGAAGATGGGAAAGGGAAAATTTCCTTTGCTCACTCCCCAGCTCCTGCTCTTGCAAAAGCAATTGGCGCAAAGTTTGGCCCACATGACTTGTGGAAACAAAGTCCTACAGACATGGATCAAATGCTCTGACTCCCATTGATCTCAGGCCAGAGAATCTCTATAAAGGTCTTATTGTTCAGGGAGACAAACCACTCTTGGGGGGAGTGCTGTTAATACCGTTCGTGGAGGCAGACACTATTACATCAGAGGTTAGCAGATGTTTTTCTGTGTTTTGTCTAATTGCAAGTTATAGCTGAGGTTTCTTTAACTTCCATTTTCCCTTTAACACTCTTAAATGCAAATCTGAAAAGATTTAGTTGTCTTGTTTGCTGTGAAAAGACATCCAGACTGGAAGTCTCACATAGTCATTTCCCATCCTCAGGTGCACTTGTGACTTCACCCAGTTATCAGCAGAAAAGAGCAAATAGGGAGGTAGTGATCAGATTTCTAAGGCACAAAAGTTAAAGCTAAGTTTGAGATTGTGACAGCAAGCAACCATGAGCATAGGAACTCAATTAGCCTGAAAGACAACTATCTCATTATCTTTCCTAAAATGATATAAATACATAAGAATATAAAAATTTAAAATAAACTCTCTATTGACTGTCTAGATGACTGAATTTCACTGCTCAATTTCTTTAAACACCCACTTTAGTATTTATTTATTCTAAGCGTGAAGCAGCTACGATAATTAGACTGTCAGATTTGGTAAGTTAATGAGGAGTCACTGGAGTGGAAGGTTTTGCATTTGTGAGATTGCTGAAGGAGAGAAGCTCTGTGCCTTCGCTCTATCTCTTTTTTCTTTTTCTTTTTTTCCCCTCTGCTGGGTGGGAAGGAGAGAGCTTGGCAGTGCGCAGATCCATTTGAATCCTTTTGATTAGTGGGTTGCCTTCCTACCACTGTTCTACCAAATAGTGTTTTGCTGGTTGCTCCAAGAAAAAGAAAAAGAAAAAAGAAAAGAAACTGCAGATGAGATTTCTAGAGAAGAGTGTCTAGATTAAAGAAATAATTTCCCAAAAACTATCAGAAGGAATGCAGCTGTAAGAAATGGGATCTTGAATTAGTTTATATTGCAGCTAATGTCACAGGAGAGCATTAAGAAAGCAGCACAATGAAGGAAAAGGACCCTTTTGCAGCTTTCTCTTTAATCTGATTTTTCCACAGGACAATCAGTGCTCACAGTTCCAGGGGTGAGACTGCAACCTGAAATCTGTGACCTGTTTGCTTCTTATGGAAAAGGCCGTGTCTCAGGAGGTTTGAGCAAGTTTTGGTAGAAACCATGGATGATTGAATAATTGTTGGGTAAGCATGTAGTTGCCATTGTCAAAGCTGCTGCCATCACCCTTAGGACATGAATTCCTTCGTGTATTGAAGGCGGGAAAACAGATTTGATACTCAGGGATCAACGATCACATCCAGGGTGAGAACAAAGTGGGAAATCTCATATTCAGAGAGAAGAGATCAGCAAGCCAATGGCCCCCAATGGACAATGTTCAGTGGTATCTTGGGAGGTTTGGATTTGTTTTGTCATAGTGCCCTTTCCTCCAATGCCTCTGCAGTCAAAGTATTGCTTCATTCCCCATTGCTTAAACTGACCAAATTGCTTTGTTCTCCTTTGTCCTTGCCTACTGAGTTCACATTTCATACCTTACTTGTTTTGATTTCACACTCATTGGAACCTGAGCAGAGCTAGGCAAAATCTCCTTATCTTGTAATATCTTTGGTTTTAATTAATCACTATTTTAATGTCAGGTTTCAAAATTATGCTTCAGCATCAATATTTTTCATCTTTTTGTTACAGAAGACCAAAAGGTCACTTAAAATCACTGTTATTAAAAGAAATTACCAGAAAATATCTTTTCATTATATCCTGTCTCTTTGTTTACTTTGTGCATTTGTTAGCAGCATGTGTCCTCTCAGTGCCGCTGCTGGGTGTGTGCTTGCAGGGCAGTGCTTGCAGACCTGGAAACTGATTTTGAGGCCAAATTAGTTTGACTGTGTTATTGTCTGCCAAGCTAAGAGGCAGCCTTAGGACAGCAGGACACACCTCAGCTACCCATCTGTGCTTTCAAATGCATGTGGATGCTGTACCTGCTATAGGATCAGGTCCCAGCACACAGTGCCTGGTCTCACAGCCTCTCTACCCCTTCTGCCCACACCATGTAGACAACAGCAGGCAGAGGGGCCAGCCTGGAATCCTTTGAAGAAAGACCTGACACTGCCAGTGCTGTGACCAGATTGTGTTTTGGAAGCAGCTTGAATGCCTTCCCTGCTCACCTGCTCAGCTGAGTGCAGACAGGATGGCTTTTCCCTCTCTGTGATCAGACAGGAACTAATCCTGCCAGAAAAGCTGGCTGTCAGTTCCACTAAGGCTTCTGGGGCAACTCACTTGAGGAGGGCACTCATGCATCAATGTTCTATGAACTTGGATTTGGCCCATTTTAAACGATTTAGAGATCATTTCACAAATATATCATTTAAAATAGTGAAAGCATGCAATAGTAGGAGAAACTCTTAACATTTTTTGTTATATATTAACCTGTCCTCAAAATGATTGTGTCCCTTTTTTTTTTTAGCTGCTTACAAAGCATGCTAGACAAGCTTAAATGTCAACTCAAGTTTTCTTCTGTAGTTCATTGCAGGAAAACATTCTATATGTGATGGTGTTCATACTATTAATTCTCTTTTTAAAAAAGGTATCTGGATTCAGACATGCAAGCAAGGTTACAGTAATTTTTCTGTCATTTTAATAGGCTACCAATGGAAAGCAGGGGCTTCTGTACGCTTTTTCAAATCTAATGAGAGGCAGATAGGCATCTAAAGCACAACAGCTTCACCTTGGCACGTGAGAGAAAGGAATTTCCTGGGAACATAATGAAACTGGCCAGCCTTCCTTCCTTTGCCAACCTGACTAAAGTTACAAAAATAGACAAAACCAAAAAAACTAAACATACTAGGCTCCTTCTTGAATCCATGGGCCCTGAGCAACACAACAAGGGACAAAACATCATCACAGACTCCTCCTTGTTCTCCTTCTGGTTTCAGGAAAAGATGAGATACTGTCAGTTGTCTATCCCAGGGTGATATATACTCCATGCCAATACTCCACCTCCACCCATTTTCTGCCCTATTCCACCCACCACTTTCCCTCTACCTGCTGAGGAGGAACATATGGGTCATTGGAATCTGCTACTGTTCTCATTCTGCCTCTCAAAATAAATATTCAAATATCTAATGCTGCACCTCCTACATGTGTGTGATACTGTACCAGCTAAGTGTAGTTGAATCTACAGGAAGAGAAAAGCCTTTTTTAAACCAACTGTTGACAAGCAGAATAACTGAAGGCACTAGCCCTGCAGAATATTTGTAATTGGGATTTATTTTTCTTTTTGATTCAGGACTTAGGACATGGATTTTTCCCCTCATAGAGTTCCTCTGCAATGGGGGCAGATTGTACCCTCCCTTACACCAAAGACCTTTGAAATAACTCCTTATATTGACAAAATGAAGAAAAGCCTTTGAGATTATAAAACAAGGACACAGTTTGAGGGGTGGGGTGTGTGTTTTTCAGAAGTCACCTTTCAGTAGAAGGGAATGAAATTGTGCAGATGTCCTGCCTTTTGTTTTTCAGAAAGCAATGTCAGAAGGATTGACTTGGCAACGAAGAGGTAACAGCACAGTCTGGACAGTGGACTTGCAGAATATACTCAGCCATGTGTCACTTAATAGAGAGCTCCCTGGACCAGAAGATCGATGTACAAACAGGACAGATGGGGACTGACAATTGAAAGAATGTAGAGGCTCATCCAAGGCTTACAGAGACCTGTCATTCCTGGGGTATGCCTACAATCTCCTTCAACAAAAGAGCTCCTGAGGGAAGGAGGGGATTAGTCAAAAGTTGAGTGAAGTCTCCAGGGAAGATGGTTTCTTGGATAGAGTTGTCAACAAAAGGAATTGTTTAAGACTGTTTGTGATAATTTCCTAGAGGGAGCTTCTGCCATTACTAACAGGATTACCAGCACACTGGTTCCACACCAGCAGAGCATTAGACATGTGCATTGCAGACTGGTTGCTTAGAGCTGAACTCGGGGGTCTTATACAGCATCCCAAATGTGTGCAGGTGTTGATGAGCAGAGGGGAGATGGCAGAGAATTAAGATGCAGCCAAATGCAGTCCATTTTTGGTCCAGCTGTTGCAGAGAGTCCTGGCTCATTAATGAGTTTCCACAGTGTTTTAATCTCCTTGATCTCAAGGCTGCTGACAGACCATAAGAAGAAAAGTTAATCTGAGGTGAGTGCTGATGGGGATACACGGGGAAATCAGAGACCTCTTTCCCAACTGCAGTTACTCTGAAATTTCTCATAGAATTCTTCCTGGAAGAATTGGGAAAGCAAGTTATTGACTGTGTTCAAGTACTAGTCTGTTTGGTTTCAGTTTTCTCAGATACTTTTTCTTAGCTCTGGGACATAGAAACCAGTAGCCTGGGTGTAAGCTCACAGTACATCTGGGAAGAAAAGGAAGACGAAGATAAATCACTGAGGTGCAGACATATAAACCTTCTTGAATATTTTTATTCATCTGAGTAGTGTCACTGGCATGGCTGGAAGACCTCTGAGCAAGAATTATGCAGAGCTTTGAGGCACTGGAACAAAACCAGTCAAGGAGCCATGGGTGGCAGCCATAGGAACAGCTGAAAGGTGAAAAGCTGAAAGGTGAGCTTTTAGTTAAGAGAGCTGCATCTCCAGCCCCACTCCAGTCTGGGCAGGAAGCAGCACAACAGTTTATGTTCCCCTTTGCCCTTGCTACAGGAATGTATAGATTAGCTATATTAAGGGGGACACAGACTGTCTGCAGGCACTGCTCAGTTAAGAGGACAAGATTTTCCTTATGTTATGTTCCTTAAAATTCTCTGCCTTGATGAAAATGCAAGCTGTGTCCCAAAAGTCTTTATACCTGTAGATTGCATGGACTTGGATCTCCCAGACATCAGCCACTCTCAATGACCTGACCTCCCTTTGCAATACTGAACAGAGCAGCTATACATGATGCCCAAGTTGGGATAGAGGTTGTTTTGCTTTGCTTTTGCATTTTTGGAGATGTCTGGACTGAGAGCAGTGAAGAAGCAGGATCTCCATGGCCTGCACTGGGATGGTTGTGGCTGAATGTCTGCTCCTAATTGAGAGCAACTAAATGTTCAAGATATGTTGAATGAAAGGATTTGTTATGCATGGGCAGTGAGGGATCTAATGATGAGAACTGAGTCAGTTTTCCTCATGGTTTATCCAGAGCATCAATTGTAAATTTCTTCTGCCCTGAAGCAGCGGGACAGAATGGCTTTGCTGTTTTACATAGCTGCCACCCTATAATGGCCCTGCCATTGCTAAATTTAGCCATATGCTAAATTGCCAAAGAGTCAAATGATACCTTATAATTCTGCATCTAGAGGGGCAGAGAGCCAGGATGACCCTGGATATGCTGCAACCCAGCAGTCTTCTGTTCATTAACTCAACATTGTAGGCCCAATGCCTAAAATATGCCAGATCAGAGAGAAACTGACTCCAAACCACTCCTCTCCTCAACTAATGTGAATACTATTTACATCAGGAGTACTGTCTCAGTAGATTTTCCATCCCCTGGCCTGCACAATCTCAGGGGCAGCAGCCTTCAGGGAAAATGGCTGTAGTGTTGTAATGAGTCAGGAAGAGTAGGTAACAAGAAACGTGTCTGAATCCATGTACCCTGTTAGTGCCACCCAAAAAGGCACTTCTGCTTCCCCCATTTCCCTCCCTGCTTCAAGCTTTACAGTCTTTCTCTTTTTCTCTCTGTCACCTTTATAAGCCCTTGAAGAACTGATTTAATTCACTAAACAGATGGAAGACTATGAACTCTTTTGCTGAGTTAGTTTTTCATTGTTTTAGTGAGCTGAATCAGATTATGCAGGGAGAAAAGTACCAGACTTAATCACGGATGAGTGGGGAGTAGGAAAGGAGGAGGTGGAAAAATCCATAAAATTCATATTCTCTTATCTCCAGCCTGCTCACATCTAGTTCCTGTGGTGTGATCATGCCCTGTCACATTTGAATGTCTGATGTTGTTTTGAGATAACTGAATGAGTTCTGGCAAGTAAGTGCTCAGTACTGCTGTCATTTATGTTGGCCCATCTCAAATCCAAATGTTTGTTGTTGAACACCTCACAAGAAGTCCCAGACATTAGCAGAGAGGTGTAGGACTGACCTTTACCTTTTTTTTTTTTTCCCAGAAAATATTTTCTTTTGGCAGGGCAAGATGCTT
The DNA here is from genome assembly GCF_035770615.1 of Melospiza melodia melodia. Taxonomy (NCBI): domain Eukaryota; kingdom Metazoa; phylum Chordata; class Aves; order Passeriformes; family Passerellidae; genus Melospiza; species Melospiza melodia. The sequence continues at coordinate 26,488,076 of NC_086201.1, read as the reverse complement.
GGGTAAAGCAGGTGAGAGTTTATAAAGTGCATGTAAATGGAGATGATTGTGCTTAAGGGTCATCAAACTGTTCCTTCTCACCACTTAATAAAAATCCAAAAACAAATTTGAGGTTTTTGAGAAATCCTTTAACATCCTCCTTTATGTTAAGAGAATTTAACATCAGACTTAAGTATTTGGTTTAAAAACATCTGGAAGTAAATGAAATAACTTCTTTCCCAGGCAAGGATTCTGTTTTGTTTCAGCCTGGAGCAAGCTTGTTGGCCAAATTATATATGTCCAAGAAAAGATCCAAGGGCTTTAAAACTAGCAAACCTCTGTCTGCAATGGTGCAAGTGGGCAATGCTCTTTAAAGTGTGTGTGGGGGAGGGAAATGCCAGGAAAATCCCCCTCACAAGCCAGAACTGCATTTGGGGAGCCCAGATGAAAGCTCTGATGCGGGTCATGTGACAGGTGTCACTTCAGTAATGATATTGGGGCAGAGATAAAAGTCCTCGCCGGCTGGTCATGTGACATCGCTTCATTACTGGCACAGCAGGTGGTCGGAGAGACTCAATGCCTTTATTTTTTATTATTTTTTAATTTTTTTTTTTTTATTCTGTGATAATGAGAAAATGTTTAAACTTCCATCCCTGTGTTTAAACACTTCTTCATGCTGACAGCAGCAGGAGATCCCTTGATCAGCTGTCAGATGGGAAAGTGCAATTTTTCTGGAAAGTAAACAGCGTGTTTGCCAGTTGGAAATCATTTTCTGTTTGTTGGGACTGCTAGTCGTGGTGTGATGGAGCCATGTCACAGCATCTGACAACTCGGGAGTGGGGAATAGAAAACAGGCTGAGAAATGGAGTTTAGACTCTGCCTCTGATAACTGCAGCTTGAGATTTTTGACACTTCGTTATTGTTACTGTGTGGAAAAAAACACAACTTACGGGTTGCTATGAAACTTCTAAAGCAGCAGCTCAGTGCCAGTGTGAATGTGTGGGACCTCCTAAAAGAAGCTCCTGCATTTTAATAGAAACTTTCCTCGGAGAAAAGCAAAAAGGACACAAAGGTGATGGGTAGGTGTAGAGATGTGTGGGGGTGAAAGTGGTCAGATCTCATTCCTGGCTTGCAAGAAGAAACAAAAAAAACAGTCTTATTAGAAAACTTTACATGGTTCTGCTGTCAAGTAGGCTTGGGTAACCCACTGGGAATTCCAGATGGGAAAAGAAAGGCAAATGTGGTCACAAGGTCATGCAAAAGAGCTCAACCCCACCCTGAGCCTAGCTGAAATCAGAGGTGTTATGGTCTCCTTCGGAAGTACCCTGGAACCCACTAAGTAACTTTAAATGCTAATCACATTTTTTTAAATTTTCCTGTTAGGCAAGTACCTTCTCAAAGTCAATTCCTGTTGAGAAAAAGGAGATACAGATATTATACACATAATTCTAATTAAAATTAGGGTTTGAATGTGCCTATGCAGACCCATACACAACATTTTTCCTAGGCAGACACAGGCAACATCTTATGTGCAGAATCAACAAATCGACCTGATTTCAACACCGGGAAAGTTAATTATTCATAGCACGGCTCGAATCACTAAAAAATATTTGCAGCAATCATGTTACATGAAATCCTTGGTAGCCTCCCAACAAATGCTTTGCTCTGCTGGCTGCACTGCAGCATCCTGCCTCTTCCTAGAGATCCCAAATCAATCTTCCTGCGTGTTACAGCGGCCGGTGGCTCACCCGCCCCCCAAAAGGCTGCCCTGGAGCCTCCGTGCCCGGCTGCAGCTCCGCCGGGGCCGCTGGGGCTGGGGGCCAGGCTGCCATCAGGGGCTGGGCCCGACCAGCAGCAAAAACCATCCCAAGCGAAAGATCAGATCAGAATCTGGCCCCCGTTGTTAGCAGTCATTAAAAAACATTGCACTTTTAATAGGAGCTTATTCAATTAGCAGACTAACAGGCTCCATCAGATAAGCTGGGGATTTCCCCGGGAATCTGAGTCACATACGCTGAAGCTGCTCTGCACTGTATGGTTAACCCTCTCCGTGCAGAGCCAGCATGAAGAGGCCAAGTCCCAGGAAAGGGGTTATTTTGGGGTTTTTAAAGGAGGAGAAGGAGCCCTCCACTGCGCCTCGCAGCCCCCGGAGGTGCCAGCGCCGAGTGAGTCACACACGCCGCAAGGACCCGGGAGGATCATGGCACCAAACTCGCTGCTGCAGACAGGAGACTCGCCTCATCTCCGATAAACACGCTGACATTTGGCAGCCTGACAGCTTCGCAGTCCCATAAGAGGCTTCCTAATTAGAGCCTGGGTGAGAAATAATCCACAACTTGAAGTTTGTCTCTAGCTTCCTTGCTGTACTTTTTTTCTCCTCCCTTTTTGTGCCTTTTTTCCTTTTTCAGTGTTTTCTCTCACACATTCTCAATACATCCCCTCCCCGCAGGCGGAAGCTGTTTGAAACACCAAGCAGGATAAAGGGTCACTTTTGCCTGTTCTCTCAGCTCAGAACAGCTTCCAGCAAAAGCACCCTCTTACATCCCAGCTTTGCCCTTGAAGGAGACGAGAGATAAGGCAGGGGAAAGGACAGTGCATGGTGAAGTTTATAATGAGGCAAAGTAAAACCCATCTGGAAGAAAACCAAACCAGTCCCATTCATTCCTAGTCAAGCAAGGAAGCCAAAACTAGCACTCCTGGCAGCAGGAAAATAGGGACTCTGGGGCTCTCCGTCTGGATCCAACCCTGAACTTTGCTTTTCTCTTCAGCAAGTGCCCCAAACAGCAAGTCATGGCATCCTGAGCCCTTCAGCTGGAGCCAGGATCTGAATTTAGCACTGTCTTCAAAATGTACAGTACCACAATGCTGATGTATCATAGTAAGACATCCAACCAGCTGGTCATACATAGAAATACACTTTTTAGCAATATGTACTGGTACACAGCCTGACCTTTTAAAGATAAATCATATTCTACTCATTTACCCCATCACATGTATGTTCTCTGAATAATTCCAGAATAGTTCTTCAAATGAAATACCCAATGGAATTGAGATTATATCAATATTGGCTAGGAAAGACAAGTGTGACTCTTTTACTGTATTTATCTCTGAGAGGAGTATTTGCTGATAGTGGGATTGTTCTCTATTTAATATTCCAAAGTCTTTTCCAGGGTAGTGAGACAGAGTAGCCAGGCTCTTAAAATACAAGTCATTGTATACACTGCAACAGTTTGGATGCGGATACAAACATCAGAATTCACTTTTTATTAGGATGTTGTTCTCCATATGCCCTGGATAGCCACCAGAAACAGGCAGAAACTTGGGATTCTCCATTCTTGGCCATGCTTTACATCAGACAGCTCTGTATGTTACTGGTCAACAGGATGATGACATGGGAAAAATACCTACAGGTAGTTGACCATTAGCTCTCTCCAGAGCCAACAGACTTCATTCAAAATATGCAGTTGAAGCTATTTCCAGGACAAACATATTTAATGCTGAGATACACTGGAAGTTCTCCATCTAGCATCACTAGAGTTCAAAATGCATCCTACCCAGAGGACTGGGGATCCCTGGGGAGTACCCTTCCTTGAAGTCACTTTGGGGGTTTGATTATGATTGCTGATGCCCAAGTGCTTCATGTATTGCAGATGTCTATGTATGATGCACCTGTGAGAAAAGAACTGTGGTCCTACACCTTTGTACTGGGGAGAGCAAACCTGCACAAAGACCAAAAGGACCATATGATCATCTTCATCTGTAACATCTGTACTGCTACAGTGCTGAGGCTGAGAAAATTGTTTATCAGAATGGTATTTCCAACAAACAGATGTTTGTGAAGTAAGCAGAGATATCTCCCGAGGATTTAATATTAATAAATTCTCGAAACAGATTGTAGTTGTGTGTTTTCTACCATCCCTCCCTATAAACTGACGTTTGGATCAGTATTTATAGATCCCAGCCCACCCACTTGCTTGGAACACCTCTGAAGCTGTGGTTGATGTAGCTGCATTCACAGCCAAATGCCATCTCCAGGTCCACATAGCATCATGGCAGAATTCTGCCTTTCAGCATGGTGGAAACCATGGAAGACATTAGATGATGTACTGGACCTAAAATCTCTGGCTCCATTACTGCCCTGATATTTTTTGCATGACAAATGAGTATAGACACGAAGAAGGAAGAGAGCACAGAAAAGGGGGAAGCTGTCTTGGAGGATTGAGTGAGGAGGAGATGAGGCAGAGCTGTCCCTGAGTGACTTGTTCCTTGGGTACCTGTATTTCCTTGCGGCTGCAAAGTGGGCACAGGGGTCAAAAGAACAGCATTATATATACACATGCCTGTTTGAGATGGGCCATTTTAAAATTCAGGAGAATCAGATGTCAAGAGCAGGTGGAGTAGCACAGGAGAAAAGAAAAACTGTGATTCTTTCCAATTAAACCTCATATTTCCTGGGTTTAGAATTTCAGTCATTTAAATCTATTTTAGACTAAGTCTTAGAAATAGAATTTGGCAGCCTGGAGGAATTAATTTTTTAATAATTTTATTTTAAGAGATTAACTCAAGTTGATAGATTTAGAGCATATTTTAAGTTTGTTGGTTTCAGATGTTTAAAAAGAAATTTAAAATAAACAAACAAATTCCAGTAGAAAATTTGGCAAGGGCTGAATCCTTTGGGCAAAATTTTCCCAGGAGAAACATAGATCTCTGATAAGCAACAGAGGAGATGCTGTATTTCACAGCTGCAGTGCAGATCTGAGGCCTCTCCAGAGACTCCCACACGCTAAACAGGGATTTCTTTAGTTTAAATGCCAGATCCACTTTGGTCCCAGTGAAACTCCAGAGGGGCATTATCTAGGAAAATGGGGCATGTTTAATCCACTTTATCATTAATGCAAAGAATAGTCTCAATATTTGTGAAAATCAAAACTATGTGTTATGGAAGGTCCTTCATATTTTGAGTGGTTTAAGCCCTACGTGCCAGCCTTGGCTGGGCAGCTGGGCCATAGTTTGTCTGTTTGCAACGTCTCATGGCTGGGTCTGTAATGAGGCAAGCATGAGCCAGACTGCTGGCCTGACTGGGCACTTCCCTGAAGGATCTGCTGGAAAATTCATTTCAGTGACTAAGGCTGGAAGTGTCACAGCTGCCAGAGGAAAATAACAGCTCTTAGCAATGCAGTCTCACTTTGGTTTCACCCTTCTCATCAGTAATAGCTGTTGCATTTTTTTTGCAGAATTTTCTCTGCTAATTAAATCTGGACCATTTCACACTTTGACTGGATTTAAAACGAAAAGGTTGAAAAAAATTCTGTCTCTGAACAGAGCTCTTGGGTTTATCACCATGTGACAGTACTGCCAAGGTGAACTATCCCCATGATGAAGTGTGGGAACAATTCTTGTGAGCCAAACACGATGCTGCTGCACAGATCACCACGCTGATGCTGCTGAGCTGAGGGCTGAGCTGCCGGACCTGCATGCTGCTGTTGGTGAAAAGCCCCAAGATAAACCACACCATGCTTCAATGGGCAAATGCTGGAGGCTTCTCACTTGATTAGATGCCTGTTTCATACAAAACCCTCTCAGAGCCATTCAGTTGGACACAGACCCGGAAGATTTAATGACATTGAAAGAAGACGGTCTGCAAGAGACCTGGGAGCAGGGATGCTGACCATCCATTGCAGATCCTGTGCAAAAAGAGATGAAAGATGATTTGGAGATGGCTGTGAGCCCCAAGCTTGGGACCATGTTTGAGGCTCCTGGAAGCAGAATGAGGATGCCTTGGGGGCTGAGTGAGGAGGCAATCTGAGAATGTCTTTGAAGGTGGCAGAGAGAAACCCAGGAAAGCAGCTGCCCCACTGGCAGAGGAGGAACCTCTATCATTTGTACATGACCAATGCAGGCAGACAGGTTGCAAGCCATCACCATGTCATCAGGGAGCTGCCTGCATGTGCCAGGCTGCATCACACTCTTTGCCAGGGCAGGCTTGCTCCCTTAATACAGGTGAGGAAAAAATGGGAGGCCTGTAGGGAAGCAGTCCATGAGCAGTGAGGGTTGGACCCTTCACATCCAGCAGGGCCTGAGGCAACTGCAGAGACAGGACCCTGAAGGGGCTGCTCTGGGGCCGTGGCCTGGGGCAAACAGCCCCTTTGACCCCAACCTTTTGTACCCTTTCATAGCAGGCGCTGCTATGCCAAGTCCCCTTTGGTTTGTAAAGTGAGGGAGAGAGAACATAGCTCCATCTTACAGATTTCCACCTGCCTGCTCTGTGGCTCCAGATGAAGTTTTGGAGGGAAGTGGAGCAGAGAAACCTCCCCAGTCGTGAGCGTCTCTGGGCAATGCTCACTTTTGCAAGGGGTGCAGAACTTCTGCAAAGCTGCATGTCTTTCAGAAGGAAAAGCCACATCATCCCCTTCAGCTCAACATTCTGCTTCCTTCAGACAGATCCAGCTGACACTGAAAGGCAGCCTTAGGCAGCTTTTGAACCCACCCAGCATGATCACCACATTTACCAGGCCTCCAAACTGCTTTCAAGGGTCTGAAGATATCTTCCATTGCTAGTATGATTACAGCTCTAATGAGATTAGGAGCAAGCTGTTTCTTCTAAACAACGGTGCTATCTCATTCTAACCCATTTAGATTATAATCTGCTCATCCAGATATTAATATTTTCATATTAATGTAGATCCTTTTATCCCTGTAGCTTAGCACTGGTTTCTGATTTATTAAATAGCTGGCTCCCTCTGGACTAGAGGAGCAGGATGCTGTGTTGTGATGAGCTTAATAACTCCCTGCTCCCTATTAGTAAATCACAGACTAGTGCTTCAAATTTGCAGAGAGAATTGGGTTGACTTTCCCCTCAGTCCTTGAAGCAACTTAGTCCTGTTGTGCAAAACTACCTACTAATGATCTTTCTTAAATGAGCCAAGTGCTCTAATATGGGTTCAGCCCACTCGACTGAACTTTTACCAGCAATTTGGGGAGTGAGGGCAAGAGCAGAGTTAACAGATTTCACTGGCTTTTCCCATCAAATGGTGCCAGGGCACTTTTCTGGAGGCACTAGCAATGTAACATCCAGCAGAATTAGTGTATTTATTATTTTAGAAGAGCTCATGTTTTTTTAATATCTCCAGGTTTAAAGAAAAGGTTGAAAGTAAGGGCAGCCTATTTGCATTGTGAATAAAGTTATCTGCCTCCTCCACCCCTGCCCCTGCATCCCTGACTGGAATATGCAGAAATAAATGCCTTCTAATGATCCCTGGGGGGCTGAAGCTTTGATATGGATCTTGCCCGGGGTATAGTGGTTGCTAGAAGTTCTGCCAGACTGAAACCCACATGGAGTGGGGGAGCAGGCAGTCTTCCTCTGAGTGGGAAAGAAGGGAAATTGGATTATCTTGCTAGCAGTTGGTGTTTTTCTGTCTGCAAGAATTTACAGATGAGAGGCCCCAGCTGGGAAGTTAAACTCAGCCCTCTGCAGACAGCAATGTCTGTTTTCCTCATCTAAATAAAAGAGATGATCCCATCCAAGTTTTGGAAAGTTTTTTTTCCTGCTTTGGCTGTGTGCAGGGCAGGTGGGTAGACAAGCAAAATTGCAGGATTTGAATTTCAGTTTGGTGGCTGTTGAACATGTTGAGTATGTGTGGCCATGTGTTTGTAAACACAAATTACTCTTTGGATGTGACATCTGGCTTTCAAGGAGCTCCCACAGTAGGCAGAATCACAGGAGCACACACTTCAGTTCCCTCAGACAAATCTATTGTAGGACAGTATTTTGCAGTTTACAGCACACTGAATAAGCTCAAAAAACCCCAAATGCAGCTGAAACCCCTTAATAGAGAAAACCTGTTTAAATGGGCTGCTTTCTGGGAACAAATTGCTGAATAAAAAGAACACCCTGGCAATGGGAAAGTTTTCTGCCTTGCCAAGAGGTTCCATAAAAAGACTATTTCAGAGCGTTAACCCATTCCCTGTGGAAGGCAGAGCACAGCAGAGGATCACATGCTGCCCGGGAAGGGGCAGCACAGAGAGGGAGCACGGCAGGGCTCACAGCCCCGGGCAGCGGCTCAGGTGGGCTGTGCCTGGGGAGCATGCCAGACCAAGCAGCTTTTCCCCTGCGGTGTAGGCACAACACCTTCCTAACAGAGGGCGATACCAGGAATGTGAGCAAGCTCCCAGGCACACAGGATGTGCCAGGGAAGGAGCAAAGGGAAATAGCAGATTTTTTTCCTCACAGAGAACGACAGGAGTCTTCAAAAGAGCCATTACAGACAGAAAGGAACCAAGACATAAAGTGCTGCTGTTGTTTTTCAGTTTTAGGATGCCTCACAGTAAGTTTCCTAAAGCTCCAGCATCCTTATGCATCAACTGCAAAACCCCAGTGGCAGCATTTTGGGATGATTTGCACTGATTACTCAAGAATTGCTGAAGGGTTTTTGAGAGAGGCATTTATTCCCCTTGCTCCTTCTGTGCAAACTGTAGGTCAGGCCTGGCACACAGGAGAACACTCTGGGCAGGCTGTGGTTGTGTTTTTGGAATGAGGGCTACTTACATCATTTTAAGCAATCCTGCTCCCCCCTTCCACTCCCTCTTGCTTCCTTGACATACCCTGCGCCACCAGCTATGCCAGCATGCTGTCTGTGTAGCACATGGTGAATGAGACCAGGGAACTCATCCAGATAAAAAACAACTCTAGGGAAAAATGTTTATTTTTCAGCTGTATTGGTTCATGCCCTGGGTCACTCCACAGCAGGGAGACTCAGGGATAAGAGCAAGTGCTGAGGATGGGATTTGTAAACTGTCAGTCAGTAAAGGTCCCCACCATCACCACAGCTGTCTACTCCTCTGTGTGGTGGATTACAGTTCATTTTATGTAGGGCCTTTTCTTTTACCCAAGTTTAGTTTTCTAACAGTTGCAGATATGGGATTCAAACTACAAGAGCTTGAGAGTCTTCTTATCTCACATAACAACCTTGGAGTGTCAGGCTACATCTCACTGTGTGGCTTGCTGCAAGGATCCCCAGGATCCAAAAAACTTCAAAAATTCTGGGGGGGATTTGGACTATATGGCCTTTAAAGGTTCCTTCCAACCCAAACTATTCTGTGGTTCTACCTCCTGCAAATAGACTTGTCCATTTATGTGCCACCATCCAGCAGCGCTGTGTGTGTAAATGCAGTCACAGGAACAATAGAGCTCTCTTATTAGCATGCTGTACAATCCATACATAGCTCTTTCCTTTGCAGCTTGGTTTCTGGTCACAGGGATGCAGCAGCTCTGCTCCCAGCTCTGGGATTAGTGACTTCTGGCAGTGAGTGTAAGGGTCTGCCCCATTCTCTGCTGCAGGCAGAAAACCCCAGTCAGATCTCATGAGGCACCTTCTCACCAGGCTGCACGAGACTTGTCTGCCTTCCACTGCAGTGGGCTACTTTCAGCACCAACTGCTTCAGTACCAAAAGGTGTCGTGGAATTTTAATGGCCACAGATGGCCACAGCTTCTGTTTTATGTCTTATCTGAGCCCCCCACCCTCAAAGCAGCACCATGCTCCTCTTGGGACAGGATGGGGAGAGAGTGGACTCAGGTGGGTGGGAGCTGCCAGTTCAACATCTCTGCGGCCTGCAGCTCAGCCTGGATTTTCCTTTCCTAATACAGAACCTGTTGGCTGCACGAAAATATAATGGAGTCAGGCAACAGAAAACTGTAGATGAATATCAAATAAAATAGTTTTGATCCATCTCCTCGAAAGCATTCCAAATCCATGTCCTTAGGGTCTTTGAGGCACATGTTAGCTGGAACACCTTCTTTTTGTACTGGATGATTAGATTCCCACATTTTTCCGTAGGCAAAGGAAGCATGCCCAGATACAGTTCATAGCAACTGTGCAAATTCATTTTAAGTCATGGCCAGATGTTGGCAAGAAGAGACTGAAGAAAAGCTCATGCTATTTTCTCATTTAAGTATATAGGAAAATGGATCCTCCTATCCAGCTGTGAGCTTTTCCAGAATACACCCCAGAGTGCAGCTGATGGATGTGCCTCCCACAGCACATAGGGTTTGATGCTGTTCCAGACATGCTTCATGGGGAGTATTCCATTCAAAATAATTATCAACTTGAATAGAGTAAGTACCAATCTTTGCAAAACCCACTTCGTCTGTTGCCTGGGAAGAGATTACAAAGCACATTTGGCTATTGTGTGCATGCTTGTAAATTTTAAAGTCCTGGGTGAGATCTCTGTATCTGGAGAGCATCAGAAGATCTTGAGAGCAGTAAGGAAATGTGGAACCCAAGTCTTTCTACTTCTTCCTCCCAAAGGAGTCCCAGACTGTATTCAGTAGAAGTCACCATCTTCAGTAACTCCTAATAAATTCTACACTGGCTTTAGATTTGGAGAACACACACAGGAAAAACCTGCTCCCGAACTCTCATCTCCCATCTTGGTTACATTAATTTCTCCTTGCTGTCCTTCTCTGACATCCATAAGGCTCCACCTCCAGCCCGGACAGATCAGTGTAGTGCAGATGGACTCACACAGCATCACCACCCCCTTGCTCCCAGTCCCTCCTCTGTGGCACCACTTTCATCACACCACAGCAGGGCCTTCAGGCTCCTCACTAACCCTGCTCTCTTCTGTTCTCCCAAGAGATCTTCTGTTCCACTGCCAGTGGCATGCAGCTTTGCTTCTCCAGTGCTAGTTGCTTATTTTCCTCATTGGCCTGGGACTTCCAGCCACTGTGGTCTTGTTTCCAGCTGCTACTCCTCCCCTCAGCACAGGCCTTGGAAGGTCTGCACACCAGCACCTTCCTGGATACCAGTATCCTTTGCAGTGACCATAACAATCTGCCTAAATTAGCTCCAGGCTTCTATACTTCACTTTGCCAGAGGTTTTCCTTAAAAGAACTGGAACAGTGGCTTTTGAGCTGCATCTCAGTTTTAAAAACCATGAAGGCAAATGACACAACAACCTATGTGTAGTTTAAGCCCACAACAGATTCCTTGAAGACACAGTAGGCTGGAAAAGTCCCCACTGTGCTCTGAACATGCTGCCAGCTGAGTTGCAAGTAGAGATTCCCCACACATCGTTGAGGTCTGCAGCCTGGGCCACAAAGTTTCGAGCTTTAGGCTGCTGTTTGATTAGAAAATAAACCTGACTCGGGGGTTCCTGTATTGATCAAAAATGCCACAGCCATATGACATGAATCATGGATCTAGCACTCCAGCAAGTTAAACACGTTTAGAAAATTTAGACCAGTCAGTTTTTTTACTACAAGGTGTTGGAGTAGACCAGTTCCTACACCACACGACTGTCCTGCCAAATCAGCTAAAAACTGTCTACCACAAGTAGACATAACAGCATAAAGTTGCATAAATTCTGTGTTGTGTGCTTAGACTTCTTTGACAGAAATGCACTTGTGTGTATGGAATTGACCCAGGTTAACTGGGGACTGCTGAGCCCATATGTCAGAGCCCAGATCCACAGTGCTGGTAAAACTTCACCTTCAGAGCATTGTGGGGTTATTTCTTGCAGGACAAGGCATGATTTTCAGTGTTTGCAGCTGCATAGTTAATCCTGCTGCAAAAGCTGATGCAAAGAGGTTTGTGTGGGCTGTAGGCAACTTTGAGATTCCAATAGGGATACTGGAGATGGCAGCTGTTAACACTGAGAAACCTCCTTCTGAGATGAAAACCCCTTGCAGGCAGACTGGCTGCTCTAAAGCACATCACATACCGCGAGTGAAATGTGCAGTCTGCCACAAGAATATTGTAACCAGTCACAAACACAGGCAAAGGGGAGAGCCCTGTGCCGGAAAACAAGCACAAGCAGCAGAAGGGGATGCGTTTTAAGGAGGGAAGGTGAGTGGGAGGAAGTGCCCGAAGCAAGGGATGTTGGTGTGGGTGGGGTAGTCGGAGGAAATGGGGCAGCCCGGCAGAATGGGCACTCAGCTAGGATGGGATACCCAGGAATATGGGGTTCCAGGGTAGGATTGAGCACTCAGGAGGTCTGGGGCTGCCCAGAGGGGATGAGGTGCTCCTCCTCCTTTCCCCGGCAGCCTGGGAGAGGGCTGCAGAACTGCGGAGGCAGCATTTATGTATGCAGGGAAAGGAAGTGGTTAACTGGATACAGATACCCCCCTCTCTGTTGAACTCATTGATTCATTTTCTCTGTTCCTATTTCTTTCTCTCACTTTCTTCTTCTCTCTCTTGCAGACTGATTAAAAACTCTTTGAGTTTGAAGGTTTTTGTGTCAAAACAGCTCAGATGCCAGCTGGGTGCCAAGCAGTGAATATTCATGGTATTTAAATGTGACAGTGTGGTGGGGGCTAAAGGACGGGCTAGTTAGCTCTTTTTAGATGGAGATTAGCTGCCTCTTTGCTCCTAATCACCACTGTTGTTGAAATATTACAGCTTCTGTTACAACTATTAATGTCCTAAATGAAGAACAGGCTCCTCTGAATAACATCAAACACAAAATGGTCACTTCCAATTTTAGCCTGTTTCTCTCCTCTTAGTTAATGTGCGTTTTCATTTCTGTCTGGGGACCTGTCTTGGTGCCATAGGGTGGGTCAGCTTCAAACCCTGCGGGAGAGGAGCTAGCCTGGCCCGAGGAGCTGCTAGAAACCAAATGAGGATTTATGTCCCCAGAGAGGTCAGTAGCTGGCCAGAGGCTGTTATTTAGCTCATGAGGATGGTGGCAGCTTGGAGTTGGGAATGGGCACCCAGCTGCAGGTCAGTCCTACGTGGACAGCCATTCAGTACCCACAGCTGAAGCCCCTGTTCCCTGCACAGGATGGATGAAAGTTATTTTCCTGCACTAGACAAGAGCGCAGGGAAATGTGAGTTGAGGCCCATCACTGGAGTGGTGTGCAGGAGGGCACCATGCTGTATTGCTCTCGGGGCTGGTGTTTGCCAGGGCCAAAATGAAACCCTCAGCCCTACCTTCCACCAGGAGCATTGTAAAAGGTGAGGTAAGCCAACAGGCTCCTATTTGAGCTGTACTCAGATAAAACTCCCCCTAAAGTCAGAGGCTGGATAAAATCTGTGACAGGCTGGTGTGAGTTGGTCCTTTCATGGCAATATCTGGAGGGAAGCCTGATGGAAAATACTTTGCAGCAAAAGCTGCCCAGATGTCCAGTGTGTGTTTGGCCATTTGGAAGCTCTCTGCATTCATCCCCAAGAACTGCCTGCCGTTATCCGAGAGCATGCCTGGCAGTGTGACGAAGAGGAGGGAAAACCCATGTGTGGTCCTTAGGCTCTGGCAAGAAATAGCAGAGCAGAACACCAGGCTATTGATTTCATGTTTGCTTTAAAAACAACCTAAGTGCATTCCTGGAGCAAGGCTGGTCTGGAAGCCTAAATAAAATAATATTCTTCAGCCTTGAAAACTGACACTAGACTTCAATGGGTGCTTTAAAGTCCTGCCCCCACTAAGACTTGCACATTTCCTAAGCCCTTGTCTACACACAAAAATGGTGCTACTTTAACTAGATCAGCTAAAGCAACACATCTCTCCTCCCTTCCATCCCTTTCTCTTCCATGCATGAAAATTGTTAAAAAGCATCCTTATTTGACAAAACCTTCCTTATTAGAGGGAAATATCTTTTTACGAATACAAAACTTATTAGTGTCAGCACATCTAAGTAGGACTAGAGATAGCATTACTGTTTTGGTAGCAAAAAATCACATCCATAAACAGCATGCTTAGTCTGTCAGAAGGGATGCACAGAACAAGCCTACAGAAAAAGGCAAGCAAAATTGATCTAACCCATTTTCCTTATGTCCTGCACTCCACAAAGTGCAACTGGTCCCATCTGAGATAGTCAGGGAACTTCTGGGACTCTCACGAGGCTGTACAGTATCTGGATAAAATGTGTGCACGGTATTTATAATGTACAGGCAACACCACAGAGCTCAGACCTTCCACAGCATGAGCAGATCAACAGGAACTGCATGTTAGCTAGGCTCACTAGAAAACAAGCAAGAAATCCCCTAACAACCAAACAGAGGCTGCAATGCATTCACAGACACAAAAAATAGATTTGCACTCTGGTCTGTCAGAAATGCTAATTTCCATGGATGGTATCAAAAATATGTGGATCTGACCCTTTGAAATTTTTTCCTTATAGGAAAATTGCATTGGCTACCAGTGGGCTCCTGAAGAAAAAGACCCAACATATAGGATATAATACATTCCATTCTAACAGAACATCAGGACTATGGATTTCAACAAATTGCATTTGATATTCAAGACACTATTGAGCAATGCAGTTGTACAGGAAAACCAATACGATTTCTCATTCGTACCTTTGTAAAGGCAGACTGGAAATAATAATAAGAAGCATCATCTTCATCATCATCAAATTTCTAACTTCTCTCTTGATGCTCTCAGGATTTTCCTGCATCAACCCTATTCCCACTCCAGCTGAGCAACTTCCCAAATTTCTAAATGCTGTACTTCAAGCTTCACCAGTTCTGATATCCTCAGTAATAATATCAAAGTTCAGGTGCCTTATCCATTGAAGTTAGGATGACCCTAATGGCATTAGATTTCCCCTTCAGTGGTTGTTTCATACTTTATAAGTAAATCAGATGGTACTTAGTACATTCTCCTGGTGGAAGAAGAAACTAAAGACAGATGGATGTGGCTCCCAACAAGCAGCAGTTTGAAAACATGGCACCAAATACATCAATGGTCCCAGTCAGCTCTCTGACATATCGGAGCGCCTGAACATGCATATCCACATCTTTCTTTCACTACAGCCATGTAATCTCCTCTCTCCCCATTTTCTAGTTCACCCAAACCACACAGTTGCCTTCTTTGCTTCTTTACAAGTCTCATTTTCCCTCTCTCCGCTCCATCTGTCCTTCTTCAAGACTTCAACTGCTGACCCCATGCCTGTTCAGTGCCTTCCCCTTCCTGCTCCCTGCCTTCCTTTGTGTCCTTTCAGCAATTCTGTCTTTATCATGCTGATCTCCGCTCCACAGCAGAGTGCTACAAAGCCTTCCCAGCTCCTCCAGGGGCACCACTCTTTAAAGCAATCCCTTCTCATCACCAGGCTCTCTCTTTGTCAAATGCCTCTTGAGTGTTTTTTTCACCTGCCTGAATTGATAGGTGAAGACCAATGTCCAAATTTGATTTCTAGAAAGATTAATAATGAGGAATATTTTTTATAATGTGCATGGGTGTACATTACAACAGACACAATTATGAAGTTGTCTCAGGCCTCCCCTGTCTCCTGGTGTTCCAGGTAGCCCATCTAACAGAGCCTTTCCTGTCCTGTTTGGCTGGGTTTTCTTTCTGCTCTGAAGCTGGCTTCAGGCTGGGTACTTGCCCTGCACACTGCAAGCTCACTTGGCTGTTGGCTGAAGCAAAACTCAGTTTAGCTGAGAGAACTCACACAGAGATCTCTGAGCTCATGGTGCTCCTGCACTGACCAAGCTGCAAATGGGCTCTGAGGAATACCTGAAGATCAATCTCATTAAATCCTCTAAGACCATCTCCTTTATTTTCCAACTTCCAGAAGCAAAAAACCCACTTGTCTGTTAACAACTGCTGGACTACTTTAACATTGGGCTGATGCAAGTTAAAGCAAGGGCTGAGGCCACATGATACAGGAAAGTTTCTCATGAAAAAGCTGGAGGTAATCCATCTCCTCCTAAGGGAAAGCTGAGAACAGGTGGTAAATATACAAGCATCTCTCTCCTTTACTCACAGCTCAAAGCATCCAGTTGCCTGCATTCCTGCTCATCCTGGCATCATGCCTTCTCCATGTGCATCTCCAATGTCCCTGCTTCCAAGAATGCTGTACAAACTGACCTACTGTTCATGCACTCATTTTTAAAAGTATTTTCATGAGAATACATGAGAAAACATGAATGAATATTTCCAGTCATTCACCCCCACCATATTTTAATTTTCTTGCTTTAATCACTCCTTTTGGCTGTCTGGCACATGTCTTAGCACAACAGAGACTGGGGAAGGCAGAGGTGAATCCCCCCTCACTTACAGCTTACCTGAAAGGCTGAAAGGACTTTTCTGTACCAGAACACATAAGATCAGCACTTCTGTCTAGTCCATTCACCAGAACAAACAAGGGTATGCCTCACACCCAAAAGCCCACTTGGGTGTCTGTGGCAGAAGGCACAACAGTGGCAGAGGTGACAGACCTCCCTGGTATGTGCTTGTTTGCTGACTCTGCTAGTGTCTGTCTGCTCTTCCCTGTGCATGGACCCTCAACCCTGGCCCTTCCCACCAATTCAATGATCAGCTCCATCTTCATTTTCAGTCTCTGTTTGCATTTTCCTCTTGCCCTTTCTGCCAATCAGGACACTGTTTGGTTACTTAGTAAACTTATTATTTCAATTTTTTAGCAGAGTTTGTATCCTGTTATGGATTTGTTTAATAAAACTACCTGCATTTGCAGGAGGGCCAGTTAACTTCTCAAGGCATTGCCTCACTACAGATCGGCCAAGCAACATCAAGCAAAAGCAGGAAATTGAATACAGGGATTCTGGATTCTTTTCACAAAACCAAGGGCTGGCTTTTCTCCAGGGAACGCAATGTCTCCACCTGTCCCTTCTGCCACTTGGACCTACAGTCGGGCTCTGCAGGGAGGAGCTCTGAGTGAAGAAGCCCTGCTAACAGAGGGTTAGTAATGGCACAGCTCCTTAAAGCAGACCCAGCTTCAGGATCTAAACCCTGGACAGGATTAATTACCCAGCAAACAGCTTGTTAGAAGCTGTGTTGGCACACAGATAAGGCGAGCTGTAATGGAATCTGCCAATTAAGCAGCCGTTGGTGCTGAACTAAATGTGACCCCATCGTTAATTGTGGTTGTTTCTCAGCAGATTTCTCATCACATTGTGTGCTCTGGAGAGGGGAGAGAAAAAGGGCTTATCCAGGTGCTTAATTTATTTCTGCTCACAAACAGGAATCATGGGATATAAATTTCATGACAATTACATGGCAGAGCTTTAAATCTTATTACATCTACTCTCCCTGAAAGAGAAAGGAGATGAAAGTCTTGGAAAAGCAGAAAAGAAGGAATCCTCACACTTTTCATAGAGTAAACAGCTGTCCAATATAATGAAGCCTTCTTAAAGTAGTTTACCTGAAGGTAAATTTTCTGTGTGAGTGGTGTGTGAGAGGAATTCCTCTTACTCTATCTTCCACATGGCCTGTGGCCCATCTGCACCGTGCAGAGCAGAACACAGCCAGTGCTCTCAAAGAAAGCTGACATGAAAAGCTCAGGATGGCCTCGAGCTACAGCTGTGGATCTGGCTCCAGACTTCCCCTCAGTTCAGAGGTGTTTGAATCTCAGCCCCTTGCAGAGCTTTTCAGCCAGATGGAAGATCCAGGAATGACTTTCCTTAAAAGTTCAAGAGGGTTCAAGAGGTTTTGCTTTAAGTCCATCTCTAGGGATGACCTAAAGCAGTCAGCGATGCAGAACAAAGGTCTGTCTTCTTGTGGCTGCTTCCCTAAAGGAAATGCTTGGACAATACTTTGTAAGGAATTAATCTCACATGCTCCTGAACAGCTAACTCCTCCCTGGAGTAGGACTGTATTGAAAGTCAGTCACAAGAACTAGCACATTAATTACTAACTATGGCTTTGCTTCCTGGAGGATGGGGAGTCTGCACTGATGTAGCCACAGCTAGACCTCTAACACAGCCTCTGCCATCGCTGCCTTGGACTTTAAGTCTGTCTTCTTCTGCATCCACTCTGGCAGTAGCCAATGCAGCAACTTAGGGCAAAACACGGGAGAGGAACAGGATGGAAATCCCCCCAATTTCTTGCAATACAGAGCAAAGAAACTCCTTGAGCTGGAGGTTGCATCTGCATCCCAGTTTAGCATCCCTATTTAAACTACATTCACTTTCCCAAGCCCTTTGAACTCATTTATTAACATGTCACTGACTTGTGTCCTGTGGTAACCAGTTCCAGGTTTGTGCATGTGTTGATAAAAAAGCTATTCTTTTTTCTTTCCTTTAAACTTTTCCAAGATAACTTTGTTCCTTGTCTCCTAGCTCCCATGCTGTGATAAATAGTGAATGATCATTCCTCATTCACATCTTTGTGCACATCACAACTTGACCCATCTCCAGTGTAGCCCACTCAGCTGTCACTGTTTCAAGCTGAAGAGCTTTGTTACTGTCCCTTCATAAGCGAGTAATTTCTTACCTGTTGCCTCAGTGTTTGTCCCTCCAGACCAACAGCTCTTCAAAATGTCACCCTCTGGCTGCTCCCAGCTCTGTCCCTGCCTCTCACTCCCAGCCAAAGCCCCTGTCACCCTGCAGGACTCCTGCCAGCACTGCCACACTTTCTCTCATTTCGCTACGTCCTCTCTCAGGGAGCAACTGCAGGCAGCATTCAAGACACATATGTACCATGGATTTATACAGCAGTATAATGATGTTTTCTGTTTTGCTGCCAGTTCCTTTCCCGGCTGTTCCCTCCTCCCACCTCCAGTCTGATGCTGCACAGTTTTCCTCCCCAGGATGGCTCCAAATCTCCCTTCTGGGTGGTAATAGCTAATAAATACTCGTCCACTTATCATTGTTTTTCCCCACATTACTTCTACATACATCAACATGGAATTTCATCTGCCATCCTATCACCCACTCACTCTGTATCCTGCAGCTCTTTGTTCATTACAGCTTATTACAGCAATCTCATGGAAAAACAAGCTCATTACAGCTGAGAAACTCACGCCTTATTCCACTGACTGAGGGGCTGCCTGTGTTGGAGGTGGTGCTGACTGCTTGAATTTCTTCCCAGCTATTAACAGAGGGCCCAGTGTGCACTCCCATCCCCTACCCAGAGGGGTAGGACTGATTGAGGCTCCTTCATCAGCCAAAAGGGCAAAGGATCACATGCACAACACACCATTATTTCCCTACTGCTGGCAACTTTCTCCCTACAGACTGCTAATGGCAGTCACCTACCCACATCCCCCTCCAATGCTACCCTTTGCCAGCACCACAGCTTCTCAAGAGACTGAGAGATCAGCTGAAGCAAGACCCTTCCCAGCACAGCTCAAACCTGAACTTAAGGATCCACATGGAACAAGGAGAAGGGAGGTGCTCTGGGCAAGGCTATCAATATTTATCATAACAGAGAGGTAAAGAACAGCAGGAAAACCCAAACCCTTACTGCAGCAGCTACTTGGACCCATTAAAATGGAAGAGATCAGGACCAAGGATGTTTTGTCCAGCTGTGTGTGCCATGCAAAAGCACTTCCTCACCTTTTTCCCACACACTTGTATGTAGGGTAACCTGGGGAGAAGTGACCTCATATTACTGTCAGTTATGTTTTATAATTTTATGCCACTATTTCTGGTTATAGCCTGTTATAACCACCTAAACTATTCCTCTACCTTTTGGAACTCACAGCTGGCAAGCACATGGACATATATAATGTCATTTTTTTTCAGGCTCCTTGTTATCTATGTTGCCTTTTTTTGTCATTTTCCTCACCAATCAGCCTCTCCAGTCCTACAGTACTACATCTCAGAGCCTCCCCCTGTATCCTCATGGATTTATCTATACCTTTGTACTGTGATACAGACCAGGACTGAAAGCAGCCTATTTTGTCTGGGATATCATCAGGCATTGAGAGGAACCAGTGCCTCCCTCAGTTGTGGTTTGATGCCTTTCCATACATAGATAAGAATCTTGTTGGCTACTTTTTTTTCCTACCATAACACACTGTAGACTCACATGATTCAATTTGCTGTCTACTATCACACTCCCATCTCTTTTAGCAAAACAGCTTTTCAAGCCCCTCTTCCACTAAATCACTCTGGGCCAGCTGTCTGAAATGGTGAATTGCATCAGTTAAAGACTTGGCCTTTTGTTTGGCATAAGTCTTTTTGAGGCTAACCAACCTTCTTCATTCCAGGCCAAATCTCACTCCACTTCTTGCTCCAATTGCTAATCTTTGCAGTTTCTGGGGCATTTTTCTCAAGGGAACAGTCATAACTCCCTACTCTGATATCACTTGTGCATTTCCACCCACAGAGCCCACAAGATGACTGAGTACCAAGCACCTCTAGAAACCTTTCCCGCTAGAATATTGCATTTCATTTCCATCTGTTTATACACTGTGTGTACACGGTGTACTTCTACTCAGCAGTCCAAGTATGAGAATTGCTTTCCAGAATGACTGGAAATGTGGAGTTCAAACAAAGCCATACCTGACTTTCCACTTCTCCGCTTCTGGTTTCAGTGGTGGCCACGCCAGTGTGGAGCCAGATCCCGAGTGTCACAGCAAGGTCTGTAAGAGCTGCTCCACAGCCCATGCCCACCTCCATCACAAGCTTTCCAGGTTTCATATTTCATCCAGTCCTATAAAACAGGGCTAGTCCTACAAAGCCCTTCCAGAACTAGCTCTGCAGTTCACATGCCTTTTTGCCAGATGCCCTAAATATTGCACAAGCGTTTCCAGGATTTAGACCCAGATAACAAAATTATCTCAGCCTACATCTCCTTACCAGCAGTGGGAGGCTTCAGGGAAGTGGGAGACTTGTCTCATTGTGTTGTTGACTGGCTCTTTGTTGCCATGACACCCTGAGATTAGCTCTGTCGATTAGAGCATAGTGCTAATAACATCATGGTCAGTGTTTGATCCCCATATGGGCTTTTCACTTAAGAGTTGGACTTGATGATCCTTGTGGGTTCCTTCCAGAATATTATGTGATTCTGTGAAAGGATGAGATGTTATAAGGGTGTTTTACTTGCTCTTTGGAGGACTGGCATTCCCAGATGAAGTGAAGAGTTTGGTAGAGCCTCCTAGCCACACAATACAACGACCAGATGGAGAGCTGGCTGCAGTGTGAAAGAATAATGGGGGATGGCAGAGGGGACAAGTTATCTAATCACCTTCTTACCATGCTTGCCCTGAGAAACAAAGAGAATCCTTCCCAGCCCATACAGTAGCCAAAGATATGTTATCCCCTTTATATTAAAGAAACACCCTATCCTGTTCATACAAGCTCCAAAATTTTGTGTGCGTATTGCAAAACAGCTGCTGCAGATGTGATAAAGCATATTGGTTCTGGGACAGGCAGAGGAGTTAGAAGAATCAGCAACCTGTGGTGCTGGCAGGACAGGGCTGAGAGGCCTGACAGGGTGCCTGCAGGCTCCTCCTCCTGAAAATGAAGGTTAATTGTACCTGTGGTTGTGGCTTGTGTGGCTCCTGGGGAGAATGTCACCTGGCTGTGCAATGAAAGACCTAACGCAGGCAAAATTTATTACTCCAGGTCTACTCTTTGTATTTTCAGAGTGACTAGGTTTAAAAGCAGGTAAAGAAATTGAAACACACGGGTTTGAAATGCTAAGCCTGACTCTGTGAACAACTTAATCCAAAATAAGACAACACAAGTGGGGAAAAATGTGACTTTACACAGTCATACATTTCCTGATCAGTTTTTAAGCTGTCAGGAGCTTTCTTGGTCTTTGCTGAGAGTTACGGCCAGCAGGAATTGATCACGTTAATTCCTGGGCTACCAAAGTGACCCCATGAACTCTCCTAAACTGAGCAGCACCTTAGCTGTACTTGCTGGTAACTTCCAGAGCAAGTCAGCTGTATGGGTTTACCAAGGAATTCCAGAGATTCCTGTTTATGTTTCTGTTTATCATTCAAATCACCTTAACAATAATTAGCACAGATAAGACAGATAGTGTGGGACAATAGATTTCCTCCACAGATTTCCTTTATCTTCTGCAAAAGGTAAAAGGTCTGCGAGACTTTCACACCTCAGTCTACTCCTTCAGTCTGTTCTCAATACCCATACAAAGACAGTGCACAATGTTACTGCTCTTTACAGCAGCTGTGGGAAGGCCTTGCAGTCTGTGCCATGAAGTTGTTTCAGGATCCAGACTCCCACTTGGATTATGGCTCTACAGGAAAGCAGACCCAGCTGGAGGGAGCCCAGTGCCAGTTTAGTGTAAAGCACTATTTACCAGAAACACCTCAGATGTTACTTGTCAGCTCGAATTTACCCCAAAAAAGAAAAAAAAAAAGGAGGGAATTTTGTCCCTGTAGACTTGATGCTGGATCAGGTACTGCACTACTTCCCAAACCTCCTCCTCCTTCCCTGCAGCTAATAGAGGCCAGTACCACGTGCTATGCAATTTAACTTCCTAGGCAGAAAATCGTTTGGGCTCCCTCCTGATGCAGACGAAAGCCGCGCAGCCTCGGGAGGCATTACCGAAGGTACAGCCATGCTCTTAAACTAAGCACCTGCATGCTGTGCAGCTGCACTGGGCGGCTCCTTCCCCGGGCTCCCTAATGTCCCCAAAGTGTGTGATTGCTTGGTAGCAACGAAGGGCTTCGTCCCCTTCACGATCTGGCTCCTGCCCCCAGGGGCTTAGCAGAACATATTTTAAAAACCCTCCTGGGAGCTCACTCAAGCTCTCTGTTTACACAGCAGATTGGTGGCTTCTCGTTTGAAGTCAGGATTTAAGCTGTTCTTTCTAATTACAGAGAGACTCTGAAACCTGAGAGATCTCTGCTGGTGAAGACTAAGCACAGAGGAAAAAAAAAAAACCAGTTGCATAGGCAGAATAATGCTACATCCAAACCCTAGAGTTTGCTATAAACAGAAGGCCCCTGCAGCAAAATAGGACATATGCTGTTATTTGTCCCCTACAGTCTCTTTTCATCATGCTGTTTTCTGTTCATCACCTCTGTTCCTTGCAAGTATCACCAGCACTCAAGGACATTCATTTCACTTTGTCTACTACAGAGGATGAGGGATAGTAAAAATATCTAAATCCCAGTGAACTTCCCTAGACAGATGAATGAAAGCCAGAATGAGTTCTCTCCAAACTGATGGCTGCCATGGGACATAACTACATTAATAGATTGATTATACACTGAAATTAATTTGAACTGATCAGTCACTAATGTTTCCATTAGGAGAATAAAAGGGAATATATTACCACCCCATTTCAGAAAGGCAGTTAGTTTTTAAATAATTCTTTTGTAACTCTTGTATTTCTAAGAAGCAGAAAGTGATGCCCCAGTGCCCCAGTTCCTGTGTGGGTGTTCCTTCACTCATCCTTGCAAGAAGGGCAGGATGGAAGATTTGGGGCAGGGTGGGACAATGGTCACTCTCTCCCCCAAGAGCCCCTTGTCTCTGACCAGTGCAAGGCTTCAGCCCTTCATTACAGCATCCCGAACCTGCCTGGAGCCTCCAGACACTGCTATCAGCTGTGCTGGGATGGGACACTACCTCGATTCCTTTGCTGTCACTCGCAAGTGTGATGTTTTGGCAGCTGACAGAGGAGGCAGGAGGTGGAAGCAAGGTGAGAAAAGACTTTGGGAACTTTCCCAGCAGCACAAATCCACGGCTGATTGGTTCCCATTTCACCTTGGGAGTGTGAGCTAAGTGGGGGATACGTTAAATGGAAGGTAGAAAGTAACACGTTTGAGAAAAGCTGAAACACACGGGTCTAATCACGTTCTGAAAGCAAGTCTAGTCCTTTCCTCACCTGAGTCTCCTCAGCAGAAGAGAATTGCTCTCCGCTGCCTGAGGGCAGTGATTTCCCCTTGGCTCACTCTGCACTGAAAGGCCAGCACTTCAGTAATCAGATTAGGAGCCTCAAACAACAGCTGCGTTTGTTCTCGGATTTAAAGGCAAAATAATTATAAATTATTGTTTTCCTGTAAATTAAAAGACTGTTTCCTCTTCTCCTGATTTCCAATTTGTTCCCTGAATAAATACATCACAGCATTAACTGCTTGGATCATACTGATCTGTGCAGGCTTCATAACACTTACAATCTCTTATCTGAAATTATTTAAGGGAAGGGGCTATAAATCCCATTGAAAGTTAATTCCTTCCAGTGTTATCCACCATTCAAATGGATATAGGTTGAATAATTGGACCTGATTAATTAAAAGCTGCAGGGCACCGGTGGGAAAGACTAATGTAGGTCTTCACTGAACACCCTCCCCCCCACATTTCTGCATTATTTTAAAAGTCACAACCCCCACTGCTCTGGCTTCATTTTCTCCAGTGACACCAGAGCAGGACACCTGTGTGCTGTGCATGACGTGCTCCTTTTGCCCTGCAGAATAAATGCAGCAATCACCTCACCACCATGCCAGCACACGGTTGTGGCAAGGGCTCCTCTACTCAATTTCAGGGACTCCTTGCACACATAGCAAGTGATACATCTTAGATGCTTCTACTCCTCAGAGCATCTATCCAAAAATCATTACATTAGCAGCCAAAAGAATCATGACAGGAACTCACGTTCAATGTCCCATCCAGATGACGTGGTGGACACAGCTGCAATACCATCTTCCTGCCCACTGCTACAGCCTGAGACACGTCCCTGCTGCAGAGAAATCACCACTTAAGTATAATGGTATTTATGTGGCTGAACCAAGACCAACCATGAATTAAGGTAACACATCTTGAAGGCAGTCTCCCAAAGCAGTTATCAATAGAGCTACTGAGGATAAATGGGATTTGAGTGTAATCTGCAACGCTGAGGCAAGGCTAAGCTTGCATCCTGGTTCTGCACACCAGGGGTGTGTGGAGCCTGATGGGATCAGCTCATGCAGAAACAGCTGCTTTCTAATTCTTTTCTTTTTAGAAGTGAGGTTTTCTGCTCTCGGAAACTGTAGATAAATTCTCATCGGCAACAACAATATCAACAATTAACACTGTAACACATTCAAATCCCTGGATCTTCTTGTGCGAAACACGACTCTGCCTCTTCAGCATGTGGGTGGCTCAGAAGACTTGGCATAAACAATTGGCATTGGTGGGGTGTCACAGTAGGGCATCTTGTTACTGCTCATCAAATATAGCAGCTTCCACTGTGTGCCACAGGAACAGGCAGGAAAGTGTCTCATCTCATCCAGCTCTTGTGTGTGATTGTATCAGCATTTTTCTGAGATGCAGTTAGTTGGGTTCTAGTAAAAAGCTGTCACTCCACCTTTGAATAGATGATAGTAACATTTTACCTATCTCCAAAGAAAGACATACTTGCCAGAGATTAAATCATAAACCCTGTCACCCTCCAGTTTTAAAGTGCATGAAGTAATAAACCCTGCATCTCTCTGGCAGTAAACAGCATGGCAATTAGCACAGAAAACTCTCCCTTAGTAAATGAAATGCCTGGGACCTTGCCTCAGTCTAAAAAGCACGACAGAAATAGACAAGAAGGACCAAAGGCTTTCCATGACTCTCACCTAACCTCTCCACACAGCCCTTTTCCTACAGACATGGGAGTGGGGAGAAGAGCACTGAGTCCCTGCCATGCAAACTTTTTGCAGTGCTCTGCCCCAAGCAGAGGAAAAGAAGCCTCCTGTGAGCTACCAAGGGACCAAGACTGCTTTGATTTTGCTGAGGCAAATGTACTACCTCAATAGCTCCCACACTTGCTACAAGGGCTGCACTGATTTTCCATGAATCAGAGAAACCAGCACCACCAAGAGTTTAGCCCATGGCTTCCCTCTGCCCCTGGTTCTGACAGCCCAGCACAGGCACAGCTCATTTTGTTCCCCTCGCAGTGCACATGGGGTCCTGGATGGTATCTAGATCTTGTTTCCTCTGGTTTTCTTCTTTTCAGTGAGTAATATTTTCTTTTTCTGCCTTTTATTTTTTTCTTTTATTTAAATCAGCCTGAACCCATGATAGCCTTCTTGCTTAACACTGAATGACCACTGGATGTTTTTCCATGTTGCCTTGACATGAACTACTACATTTTGGTGGATGACTTCTTCTATCCTTATTATTTCCAAATCTCAGTACATTTGACGGCTGCTGAACATACTCCACATGCTTAATGGCTTCAGAGTAAGACAGAAGAGAAATTTCTAAATATGGGTTTAGAAGCCATCTGGAAAAAATGAGTAGCTATTTTACAAACCAGTTTGAGTAGTCCATAGATTTCCTTCACACTCAAAAATATGCAAAGAAATAAAAAGAATTAGCAGTTGTGATCACACTTACGAAGCAAATTCCAGAAGCTGGAAACAGACTTGCTGTGTTTAAGTAGAGCATTCACCCTTTGAGGGCTCTATATGTGATTTATAACATTTGTCTTTAACTGCAACAAATTTCAGCTCCTAAAATGTGTAGTTCCCGAGAACCCAGAGACTAGCAGCAAACAGCTGGGCAGGAAGAGCAGAAAAGCCTTCCTACAGTGTATGTCATGCAAATGAAGCAATTGAGAACTTTGAAAACCAGAAAAATACATCAGCAACATGTGTCCTGCCAATGCCACTGACACATGGCATCTTAAACCCTTTGCCTTCAGATACAGTACTTGAGGCCCAGACCTGGCGTGCTGAGGGAGCTCAGAAAATAATCAGCAAGGTAAGGCTGGCTCCCAAACCTACCTCTGAGCAGCCCTCAAGAAGGTAAGGATCAATTAGATGGATGGTGGGTGCTGTAAAGATCTGCTGCAGACAGCAAGAGAGAAAGCTACAAGATTACAAGACTAGTCTCAGTAGTAAAGTTAGAATGGCTTCCCCTCTCTTCTCATCGGTTACTCCCTGCCTTTAGTCCTGCTCCTGTTGGCCAGCTCACCCTTTCACAACCAGCCATAGCCCTTAGGCTACCTGCCAGCAGGCTATTCTCAATCACAAGGAGGTAAAGAGAAGGCACAAAGCCAGCCAGTCAGAGGCATATTAACCAAACCGCACAGGCAGCAAGTCCTTTTCTGCCCTCTCTGAGTC
Organism: Melospiza melodia melodia; assembly: GCF_035770615.1. NCBI lineage: Eukaryota > Metazoa > Chordata > Aves > Passeriformes > Passerellidae > Melospiza > Melospiza melodia. Next base: position 26,461,407 of record NC_086201.1, on the reverse strand, counting down.
CATTCAGGACATGGATTCTTGCTATGCAGAGAAAGACCTTCGGTATTTCAAAGCAGAAAAGGCATCTGTGCTTTCTTTTGTTTGGGGATTTAAGCCCCAGTTACATGTTTGTCCCAAAAAATTTAGCCAACAAGAGCTTTAGTGAACAAAGAAACACAAGCCAACCTGGGCTGGAATGAGGCTGGAAGGAAAGCAGATTGGGTTTCCACAGCAGTTATATAGGAAGCCATCATTAGATGCTGCAAAATGCTCTCAGAATTTCATGTTGGAGCTGAACTCAATATAATCAATGCCAGCTGTTCCATCAGTTTCAATAAGATGCTTGTCAGGCCCTTTGGAAGCAAACCATAAATTGGCACCAGTTTTCCCTTTCTGAGAGCAGCTGATGCTCTTTTTCCCTTCTAATAACACAGGTTCTCATTTTCTGATGGATGTTGGGCTGATAGCAGAGTCCTGATGGTAACTGGTCAGTTGGAAAACCTAACAAGAGACAAAACAGGAGAGCCTGGCTTTCCACACTGATTACACCCAAGTGAGTTGCTGAGACTCAGGGTTTCCAGCAGCTTACCCAGTGCTCAGCTTTCAAGAAAATGCAGCGGGTGCAATTCTCTCTGTCATGCTACAGCACTTCCAGTAACATCAGCAGTAGTGAAAATGAGAGGGGTGGTATCAGCAAGGTAACCAACCAAAACCAGTTGGTTTTGAGCATCCTTTCCTTAGGCTGTCCTGTCTTTGTTACATGTCATGGAGCCATCCTGGTTCTTGCTCAGTAAAGCAGGCTGATGTGTATCCAGTGTGACTGGGGCTGAGAGGCTGGAGCAGAACAGCATGGGTGCACCAGGTCACCCAGGACACAGAGAGGTAAAAGCAACAGTTTTTGCTCAAACTGTAGAAGCACAGGAACAGATGCTCAGTCACATTCCAGTTCCCCTGTGGCACACAGAGTTGGAAATGTAGCCAGGTCTCCACTCTTAGAGGAGAAATCTTTACAATTTCTGTAAGAAATCTTTAGGAGCAGCAGTGGCTCTAATACAGTGTTTGATGCAGGCCAGATGTGCTGTGGGGCTGAGGAGAAAAGATACCTGTAAGAGAAGAAATCACCTGAATCACCTCTGTAAAATCCAACTACTCTGGACTTTGCAGAACAGGTTTTTGGACCTGGCTGTGATAAGGAGTGGTTTGTAGAGTCATTCTGAGACTGTTAAATGACAGTAGGATTTAGCAAAATGCTACAGACAGAAGCTCTGCATGAGAAATCTCTGTTTCCAATTAGGACAAATGTTGAGGTCCTTCCCAGGGCATTCTCCTTGTGCTTCTCATAACAACTTTTGTGACTGCCTTTTCACAAAGACTCAGGGATTTAGGCACCCGCTCTATTACAGATACCTTAATTCCTATGACTTTGGAAAAGCTTGACCACCATTGCAGTTCATACAGCACTGAAAAGCAGAAGTTGTACAGATGACTTAGTTACAGATACAAATGGTATTTAATGCTTTAGCCAGACAGACAAGGCAGTCTAGGTTAGACAAGCCTCTGAAGAAGACCCTCACACCTATTTACATCCATTCTGCACAGGTAAAAAGGCCTTTTAATTTTATGAAGGAGCTATTTCCTCTGAGAAGGCTCTGAGTCTCACATTCCCAAGGGTTGTTTACCCAACACTGCTCACTGGTTTGGTCAGAAGGGTGCATGAAATAGATCAGCCTTCAAGCCAAGGCATTCAATAAAGGTTAGAGTAGTCACAGGGATTTAATAATATTATTAAAAGCTAGTTTGCTTTTCAAAGCAGTTTTACCACCACTACTCCTAGTTCAGATGCCACTAACTCTTTTTTCTTAATATCTTAACATAAACAGGCCTTAAAATCCTTTCCAGCTTTGTGCTGGTCCTGGGCTCTTTGCTTCCACAGGGTGTATGTCTGCTGCTGAGCCTTGTGCCAGGAGCAGTAGGAAGAGCAGGCTTAGCAGAGTGCCAAGAGAAGAAACTGGTCACTGACAGGGACGAAGCAAGTCAGATGGGAGCTGGCAGGGCCCAGCTGCTGTGCCAGCTGCTGAACAAACCCTCTTCACTTCCCTTTGCTGGGCTGCCTCCCACACACTGTGCTGACAAGGGCTGCATTGCTACATCCAACACTTCATTCTGTGCTTTGAAAGTCCAGAGTAATTGAGTGACAAAGTCATTCTGCCTTGCATCTCAGCAAAGAGTTTTACTCTAAAGACCCTTTCATCTTCTGACCTTCTCCTCTCTGCCCTTCCTGAAGCCTGGCTAGCCCGAGGCCCAAAAGGGCACATGAAGGGGCAAGTGAACCTTTCCAAAAGTACATCCTGTGCTCTCCTAGCCTGAGCTCTGCCAGTGCAGTTGGTACTTGGGGGAAGCATTTTGCTGGGAACCACCAGCATATCCAGACTTCCTGAGAAGAAACTACCCCCTCCACAAATACAACGGCAAGAGCCCTCCTGTTCACAGCACTCCCATCAAAGCACAAACTCTTCTCATGCTCCACAAGCACGTCTGGATTTCAACCCCGTCAACTAATGCTGTTCCCAAAGGCAAAAAATTTAGGGTCTTACAAAAACACTGCAAACACATGACCTGGCAAGGTCCCTAACCTTCCCTGCTTCCATATTGGACACAGCATTAGACAAGCTTAGAATAAAAAGTGGAAATGGCAAGGATAATTATTCCAGGAAACATATAACTCTGGCTGCCCATACTGATGAGTCACTTGTCCAATTTCTTAGGTCTGATGAGGCAATCTCTTAGAAGCATTAAGAGTAATAAAAGTTTAAAAATAATTAAAAATATAGAACTGGCACAAAAAATTAGGGGAATGTAGTATGGTCCTTAGGTATACAGCTCCCTGAATTTACTATTATTGCCAGTCTTGCTAGAACAGTAGGGCAATCCCTCTTATACTGCTTTGATTTCAAAAACTTTATCATTCACATCACCTGCACAGAACTCTCCCTGCAGTTTTGCCATCTCTTTTGACATATGCTCACATGCAAGGGAGACAAGAAGTAGGAGAATTTTGCAACCATCAGGATTTCCAGTGATGGATGCCCAAGTGTTTTTTCCTTAGAAGGCATGTGTTTTCCTTCCTAATCTGGCCAAGCATGCCCTCCTTTCTCTCATGATCCTGTATTCTCAGCAGTTCAGCAGAGAACAGTCCTGTGGTTGAACACACCAGAAGCAGAAACAAGCAGTTTCTGAGATATCTCCCAGCTGGGCTACTACTGACTCACTTTGTGCTGTTTTCCCTCCACATTGCACAGACAACCTCAGGAAGTGTTTTTTTGTTTGTTCGTGGTTTTATTTTAAAATGCCCTGTTAAAATTCTCATGCCAATACTTGAGATTCCTCTCTGCCTCCCTGAAACCCCCCATGTCTCTTAAACTGATGCTTTCTTTCTTCACCTTTACTCTAACCAGCCCAATCCACCCTGTAGATGATCTGTCTCCCAAGGTAGTTCCAAGTTCTGCTGCCTTTCCAGAGGTGGAGCGGGGTCAGGCTGCCTGGGCAGAGCAGAGAAACACGTCAGGAGTAAAGGACAAGTGTTCCCTGTGCCTGTGAAGAGCTTACAGCTCTTTCACAAGGGAGGAAGGAGTGGTTGAGGCCATGTCTCTTCCTACGCTCAACACAGAAAGCAAGTGCTCTTCTGCTGTTACAACTTGGGTCCTAAAAGGCAAGGCTGGACTGGCCCAGCCTCAGCTATTAGATGCAATTATGACACCAACATAAACTCCAGAAGTGCCAACATTTCATGGAAGACATAGATTTTACCTTTGCAAATCTCTATGAAGAAAAACATGGGATAAATGTAAGTATAAATTGAAACATACCTTTATGTCTTATGCAGCACTATATTACTTGCCTAATAGGTATGTACGCATAATACATATTGAATATCATACAATCATAAATATTAGAGATAGAGCCAACTAATGTATAGAAATTACTTTTCTCTTGCTAGGAAGCTAATTATTATCAGGTGAAATGCAAGGAGTTCTTTTTACTAGCTTATACCATTCTGGAATGTGAATTTTAGTCCAAGAAATGATGGCAGGATCTGTTCTGAGGGTATAAGGCTACTTTGCTCCTCATACTTTATTCTGTGTAAGCATCCAAAAGAAGCCATCTGGTCTGAAAGATGGCTATGCTATCAATTATCTGTGAGGATGTATTTTCAAGGGAAATTATATCCTTTCAAGGTTTGGCTAGTTTGTTTAGACAACTTTACCAGTGGAGAATTTGCTTTTAGGTGCCTTAAGTACGTAAAATTTCAAGTCTGAATATTTGTGAAATAACAAAGTTTAAAAGGTCAAAGAGAAAACTGAAAGGAAAGCTGGCTGTAGTCTGTACTATCAATGGTGTACATTGTTCTGCCAGAAATCACTAACTGGGAGGTATTCAACCCCCTGTATAAGTATAGAGAGAATGCCACAGAAAAAGACATGTCTCCTGTTAAGTTCCTGAAGAGCAGAAGCCCACAGGGTAGATGGGGAGACTAACAAAGGAAAAATAGAAATAAGGATTCTGCTCCTATATGCACTGCTGGGAACTGCTCAAGGAGTTCAAGTGCTAGTACAGCCTCTGGGTGCCGTAGCCCAGAGACATTCCTCCCCAAAACATGGCCAACCTTGGCTCCTTGGCTGCAGCATCTACAGTCACAGTTCAATGATGTCAGGGAAAAGAGCACTACACCTTCAATATTGACTGTTGGTGTCTCATCTCTCCTATCTTCTTTTGGAAGACTGAGAAGCTGAGAGCCTCAGCACAAGCACAGCTGGCTCAGCTGGGCTAGGTAACAGAAAAACTGAGAGTTTGAGATCAAGAGTCAATTTTGCATGTTCTCCAGGGTGCCATCCCTGCCTGTTGGAAATGCCCCATTAATCTCAAAATATCACAGGTGAATATAATGGTGACTATCTGCATTTCTTAGTATAATAAATAGGGCCTCTTGGCCTGAAGGTAGAAGGATTCTTTTTTTTTTTAACTTTTATAATTCTGATCTCTTCTTTGGTTGTTTACTTTGTGGGATTTTTTTGTCATCATGCAGTACAGTCTTCAAAACACTGATAGCCAAATATTTCTGTTGAAATAAACAACCTGGTTTTTAGCAAATACCTGCAGTCTCACACTCTACACATCTACAGCACTCCATGAAAACTAACTGACATGACTGCCATCTTGTTCAACACCAGCTGGGAATAGTCAGCTGTAGCTCTGCACCTCCAAAGAATAGTGAAAATGAAGAGTAAATATCAGTTTTGATAACTTAATATAGCCAGGAAATTATTAACTGCCTCTAATTAGTGATACATATTTATACCTGGAGCTACTAGCTACAGCTGCTTCTCATTCTTGTGTCCTGGAAGAACTAACTATATGCTGCCATCACCTTGGAGTGATGAGCAGCAGTCCAGTCCTGCAGAGCTGCAGCTTGACAAACCCTCTTAAATCACCTGTTATCTCCTGGGAGTTTTGGTTGAGCCCTTGCTGCAGCAAATACACATCTCTGTATACTAACATCAACCATTCACTCCACCCAGATCTTGCAAGCACAGAGTTCAGGTTCTGCCTGAAGATCTCTTCCTCTGAACACAGTCACTTTCCTAGCTCAGAATTATTCCCAGAATATGGAAGTACATGTGGTTTTAGGGCTCTGGACCAAAACCACTGCAGCCACCTAACTTAAGATGCTGATCTAACATGAATTTACTCTTCAAGCCTGAATTGTTCAAAGACTTATGGAGGTTTATCTTTGTGTGAGCAAGCTTTATGCTGGATCAGGTACTTTTGGTTCATGCCACTCTTCCTCTACATGAATAAGACATCACATTTCCAGAATAAATGAGGGAAACACCTATCACCAGTTCAGCTGGGCAGCATGACTTATTTGGATCAAACGTGTACTCTAACCTATGGAGAGACCAAACCACCAGCAGTAAAACCCACCATACTCTCACCCTCTGACCTAGCAATGTTCTAAGATATTGTTCCCAAAGACTGAGGTGGTTCTTTTCCATGCTCACCCAGAGCCTGTCCCGTGAGCTTTACTGCCATTCCACCATGGGTTTTATGCCATTAGCTATTGCCACCAGCAGCCATCAAACACAGGTCTGGTTAAGGTGATCAGCTTGAATGTGTTCCATCCACTGCCTCAATTCTCCATTCATTAACGGTGTGCAGCATCTCTCACTCAAAGTCTTCAGCCAGTACATCAGATCTGGAGTGTACAGCACACAGCACTGACCTTCACAACCTGATGAGATACAGCAGGCAGGAACTACAGTACTTTGCTCCTGGTCTGACACCAGTTCATAAGATCACCTTGGGAAAGCCATGTCACCCCTCCTTGCCTGAGTTTTCCCAGCTGTTAGATATGGATAATAATGTTCTTTGAAGTCCGTCCAAATCTTTTGGTAAAGGTCAAAGATTTTAAAACATTACTCTTGACGGTACAGTCTTCAGGACATGAATTGCATCTTTGGCATGGGCAACCTCTAACACACCACTAGTGCTAACATTGCCCCAAAGAGAAAACAACAAACTCTGCACTGGCTTATCACTACAGGCACTGGAAAAATACACGCTGGTTGCTGATACGCTCTTGGATTTTGGCAAGTCTATGTGTTATTTCTGAACACAATCACAACTTGCTTTGAGTTCAAAGAATTGTGCAGCGCTGCTCAGGGTTATCTAGGAGGCAAGTCAACCTCCAGCTGTATCACCCTGTGTCCTTGGGAATATTCCTCTGGCTTGATCTGAAGCTGAGTGGATTGTGAAGACACACAGCTGGGTTTCTGGGCATCCTCTTGTACTATACATGCTCCAGTCAATGTATTTTATTTGCCAAGAGAGTTTTAACTTTCTTATTTAGAAGAATGAATTGTGGTAATGGGTGTCTACATTGGCAATGTGCAATCTTTTTGTTTGTTTGTTTTCTTCCCTTTGCTGAAAGGTCATATAATATTTGTACTAAGCAGTAATGACCAAAGGAGCATACACAGCTCTAACTCAGAACAGAGAGGGTCCTTCTTATGTCACTGCTGTCAACTTAGTACAAAAACTGCGATGAATAGGAAAAAATAAATAAATCTTTTGTTTTCAAAGCTAAATAGCCAAAAATGCAGCTAGAAAAGTTCCATAAAGGTTTAGCTTTCAGCAACACATAGCGGAAACAAAGCTCATTCCTCCTCTTGCCGTGCCCCCTGACCTCAGAGTTTTATATGTCACTGCCTAGAAGGCCTCTAGTCACGGCAGCCTCTGTGCATGGCTTTCCCAGGACTTTAAGGGTTTTCCTTGGGGGATGCTTGAGTGGGGGAAAAAAGGGTTTTAGCACCAGTCTTCGATTTAAAATAGCAGGGGGAGTTTACTGATTAATATTCATGAGAAGGGAACAGTCTCCTTTTTGTTACTGCAGTCGTTTCCCATGCAAGGTGGGTTGAGAGGGAGGAATACATTAAGGAACATATCCTACTGTCACAAGTACCACCACCTTTAGAGATAGAGAAATCAGGAGTCTGAGCAGAGCTCAGATGGTAAATATTTAACAGGGAAAGGACTTGCCTCCTCTTTCTGCCTGTATATATTAAACTCATTCTTTCATTTTAACAAGGGAACTGTGTTTTCCTGCTCTCTCAACCCCCACCCCTGCCCCTCACTTAAATTCTGGGACTAAGTGGATAGTTCACAACATGCTATAAATCCCCTCCACCAGTAAGCCAACTGAATGTATTTCCTTGTTTGGTTGTTTTCTAAAGTCATTGCTAGTCCTTCTCCAGTGGGAGATGTTCATTCTATTCACTGAGGCACAAGGAAGAGCAGGACTGGTTCCCTTGCCAGAAAACTTCTGGGATAACCTAGCTGAAATCCATGATTCTCACACCCATCTAAAACTGGCATATAAAGAAAGCGCAAATGAAGAAAAGTTTTTCAAACACAGATGCTGATTTGTGGTGCCTGTGAATTGTGGGCATTCAGTTCAAAATGCTGCTTTTCATGTGCCAAAGCGCAGAGCACGGTCTTCGCCTTGACATCTTCAGTTCTTCTGCCGTCAACTCCACCAGCACCTGGGTTCAGGGATCCCAGAACCAAGAATGATTTCTGAAAAGTACAGTGAAGGGTTCAAAGCCTCCTCTGTAAGGATAAGCAAGGACTTCTTATTTTCTGTGCAATCATGGGGAAAATACACCAGCTCATTTGGCAAAGTCAGCTTTATTCAATAACTCCTTAGAGACGGGAGATTGTGCTACACCTCCAGTGCCAACATCAAAACTGGATTTGCACAGGAGCTGACAGACCTCTTTGGCAAGAAACTTGTATCTGTAGTCATGACCCTATAATAGCAAGGCAGTAGCAAAGTAGCTGAGCATTACCATTTGACATTTTCTCTTGCACTGAGTGAAACAAACTGTCCTGGCACAGCCACACCTCAGCTGATGCAACCAGCACCAGACTGAGCACCAGAGCAGCGAATATGGGAACTCCTGGGACCTCGCAGACAAGAATGGGCCCTGGGAGCTCATACACTTGAAAATGAGCTGATCATGAACAAACTATGGCAGTGCACAACTTAAATCATGTCTGGATAACAAGACCGCATCATCACCCTGAATATAACCTTCTCTCTTACCTCCAGAGAACAAAAGAGCATCAGCAGATCAAAATGGCAATGCATGTGGCCTGTGTAGGGACCCCTCTCTCACAGAGGGCAGCAAGGGCCACACTGAGAGCCAGGTTAGCTCTGCCACCAGCTGCTGGCAGGGCCTGGGGTCAGGCTGGATTCGGATGAACTGTGATCCCAGATCAAACTCACTGTTTTGACAGATGTCCTTAGACCAAGTACAGTGAAATGGATCAGTACAGTCAGTTTCACCTGGGGAAGGATGGGATAATGAAGAAGAGAGGAGCAGAGAGAAATGACCAGTTTCACCGCAACAGCTGTCCTTGTCCCAAAGACCCTGTCCCAGTGCAATATCCCTCTATCTCTTCAGCATCCAGCTAGAAAATTTTGCCAGTGGAAACATGTTGGTTTTGCACTTTTGTGAAGATAAAACCATGAGATAGCTTTACCAAGAGAAGTGGTTTTGCCTGTACAGTATATTTTCCCTGGGAACTGAAACATTCCACATTGGCAAAGGACATCATTTCCACTGCTTGGGTAGCAAAACTTCAGTAATTCAGATAAAACAGATAATAAGGCCCAGAGTTTCTCACTGAAGCCAGAGAAGTGAGGTTAGGATTTGGTTTAAGGGTGGCATGACACATGAGAAGACACTGCATGGAGATGGGAATTTGATAACAGCCAAGAGGAGCTGTTATTGCCATGCCAGTCAAGGCTAAGAAGAAAGGAACTTTCTGAACATGGCTGGGGAAAGGAGGGTCTCCCTGACCTTGGCTGCAGCACACTCACAGCCCAAGCAGTGCACGCCTCGCTGGAGCTCTTGCTTTGAAGAACTGCGCCTGACTTCAAGGTGATTGTGAATGCAGAGCATGACCCATTTTAAACAGGTAGGCCAAGAAAACCTCCATCTCTCTGCCTTTAGGGACCTGTTTCAGAATACTGAGAACTTACCTTGAAAATGTTTTCCATACTGTTTGATGTTGTGGAACAGTCAGTGGGAATACAGACAGCATTAGATGCCTGGGTGGCTTATTGATTTGTTCTAGTTTTATTAAATCGGCTAAAGTTCATTCAGAAGTCTCCATTCCCCACACACAAATACTTATTCTGAATGTTGCTTTGAGAGGAGTAAATGGGGGAAAAAAAGAAGGGAACTTTAAAGTTGAAAAATTTATCTAAAGAAATCTGTGATGTGAAAATGGACTTCATAAAAAGTATATATTATTTATATCACTAGCAGAGTCTTCTGGGTTCAATACCTCTAGCTACTTAAATTCTGCAAAAAGTTGAGTTGCTGTGTGCATGATATTTCTAATGACACATGCACACAAATGTGTGTGTCTGTGTTCAGAGGGAGAGACTCCTGAAGAGAATAAGAAGGATTCTACCAAAGAAAGAAATTTTCCTTTTGTCAACCAGGTAATTAAAGAAAAGCTTAGACTGTTGCCCTATTTTTGTAAGAAAATTGAGAATTGTGCTCTTGTAACCTATACCCATGAAGTAATGACAGACAAATTAAATGGCTGAGGTCACGCAAGACCAGTCCAGACCTTTCCCCTTCCCCCAACAGTAAGATGAGAGCTCCAGGCAATTTCCAAGAAACATTACAAATTGAAGTAGGAGTTGTGAAAATGGCCAGTGCTCAGCAGCTGAGAGAAGGACTCCAGGATTTCACATGGACAGGATGTCAATGGCAGAAGGAGCACGGGGGAAGAAGAGGCACAGTGCTGGTGTTGTCAGAGCCCAAGTGCCCCTCCAGTGCAGGTGGGACAAAGGTATCCTATATACCTCCTTGGATCAAACTCCAGATTTATCCATTCTGAGGTGATCCAGAGAAAACTATCAAAGGACTGATATCTGCCCGAACAGATAAGTAGAAAGTAGAAGGTAGAAGACCTGAATTTGATCCATCTCTGCTTCTGTGCTGAAACAGAAATTGATTTCCATGTTACTAACTCTAAGGAGACTGTACTGTTGTTATGGTCTGATTGAGACATCAGGAGAAACTTGGAGACTGTTTTCCTCAAAAACACCTTTCTACACCACCTCTGGTTTCTAAGAAAAAGACCACAGATTTAATCTGTTAAAATGTCACTATTCTTCTCTCAAAAAGTAGTGATGTTAAAAGAGCTTACTACTCTTCAGCAGACAATTTAAAGGCACAAATAAGTTAAAATTTATAATTCTTCCTGCTGTCTAATTCTGGATACATTTTAAGATGCATTTGTGTTTGAACGGGATCTTTTAAAAAGATCATTAATTGAAGCTGTCTGGCTCTGTCATCCTGCCCTCCCATTCTCCACCCAATGAATCAGTAAATTGTAACAAGAGAATCTGGCTAAACAAGTTCCTAATTCAAACGCCATCTTATGGACAAAGAAGTCTTTGAACATAGTATCCATCATCTGGCTCCTTGCGATGGAGCGGAAAGTTGTTTTTATACTGTTCACAGAATCCATCTCTCCCGTCAGCGCCGTCAAATGTTGAGTGTGGTGCGGTATGAGAGAGGGGAGGCCTCTGTCAAGGAGCTCAGGGCAAGCAATTTCCTGCCAATTAACACACAGCTAGCTTTAATATTTCTCCCAAGAATAGAGTTTCAGATAAGGAGAAATTTTACACTGGTTGATTCCAGGTTACTGATAGAGCTTCCTTTTCTAAGGTCCAGTTGTCTTCTTGATGGAGTGACTGGCTCCAGTGCGAGCACTCCGGGGCCTCGGAGCGTGCACAAGCCAGGCTGGCTTTGATCACAGGAATGAGATGATTGGCAGGAGAGTCCCACTTCCCAACAGGAGAGATCTCAACAGCAGCCTCTGAAGCTGAGCACATAACTTGTCATGGCTGTTTTTGTATGGGTGTCACTAAGCTGTAGCTCTCCCTGCAAGCCCTGATTCATAAGCCTCTGCATTCATAAGCGGAGTTGCAAAGTTCACTGTGCAGTACTACAAAACTAAATTAATTAATCTGTGTAAAATGATTCAGAGCCAAGCACTACACTATCCATGATAATACACTAACCAAACAAAATACTCCTGACTAGTAATCTATAAAACTGATTTCAAATGTGTTCATTAATGTCCTTATAAAGAAAACTACTCTTGGCAAGGTGGCAATTTAATATTTTTTTCTTTTCCTTTTCAGCTGTTGGAGTACCTGAGAGCAACAGAGCACATGGAAATCAGAATAAAAGACATTTGTTCTAAGAATAAATGCACAGGGCATTTTGTGAGGAGACCAGACCCTTTTCCTTTACTCTCCTGCATCTTGTAGCCTCTTTGAGGAGGCTGGTGGGAAGAGGTTAAAGGTTACCTAGAGCTGCCAGTGAGAGTGAAAAATGGTGGATAGCGCCCCTGTTCTTGACTGTGAGTTCCTTTATTTTCTTTTGTCATGGCAATACCTTCCCAGGGAAGGCCTGAATGTTGCAAATTAGTGTACCAACTTATCTTTGTAATTACCTCTTCAGGTGCAATACTGAGCCAGCTGCTTGCATGAACAAAAGAAACTGCTCAGTAGTGTCTGTGCACTGGTATCTGCCACAAACTTTTTTTTAGGCTTATCAAGTATCTGGCTCATTATTAAACAAAAACACTAACAGAATTTTACCTCTTTTTCTGGGGAAAGATCTTTCTCTGAAAACTTCAGCCTGATACAAATTATTCTAGGAAGAAATCTCAACTTATACCAGTATATCTGAAAGCAACACAATTAGAAGAACATCTGATAAAATCAAATATGTGAACTGAGTTTGAAGAAGCAAAAATTGAGTGCTGCTACAAATGAGAGAGACACAGGGCTTGGGGAGAGTGAATTCTGCCAGAACTGTGTGAACAAGAGCTGCAGCTTTTGTTTCCCACCACATGCTTCTTGGGCACAAAGGAAAACTCGTTCTGATGGGAAAAGATGATGATTTTGGTGACCGTGCGTGAGAGAAGTCTCAGGAGAAACGTTCAATTCCTCTGCTTGTTCAGAAAAGAAACCTTGGAAACTTGAAACAAATTCCCAGGAATGCTGTTGTCTGTTGTGCTCAGGCTGCCTCCAAGTACACAAGTCTTCCTGGGAAAGAGGGTGCCATGGAAGACTCCTTCCAGGTGAAAAAAGCTGTGGCGTTCTGCAAGAATTGTCACCAACAAAGAATTGCAGAAACTCAAAGGACAAGACAAAGAGATAATAGACCACTGTTCAGGACTCTATACGTAATCATAGACAACACAACTTGAGCAGGAACTGAACCCATCCTGACAGATGGTGGTCCAGCCTCTGGTCAGGACAGGGAGATTAGGTTAATCCAAACAAGCCTGGCCTAAACAAGCTGGTAAATCAGGAGGGCACATGAACCAAGGCATGAGATCTGACTCAAATCCTATTGTGCTGAAAAAATCTTACTATCATCAAAGCCAACTGAACTCTTATTAACAATATAAATACACACAGACAAAAAACACATATATTTACATGGGACTTGTGGCCAGACAAGATCCTTATCCAGCTATACTGAAGAATGTAGTGTGAGCTGCAGTGAGGTGAAAGAGCTCAGTGCAATGGACCAAAGGGTCTGCCTTGGGTGCATGACGAAGTAAAATCTGAATGGCCAGGTATCTGGACCTAGCTAGAAATGTTGACTCCTTAAAAACTAGCCCTCAAGGGTTTTTTTGTGAATCTGGCCAGTGTACAAATTTTCATTTTCAACTCTGACTGGAAAATCCTGTCACTAAGGAACTAGTCTCAGAAAAAAAAACAAAACCAACTTGCAATGTTATGTCAAAACATAGCAACCAACACAGCTTTTAGGTAACAGAAAAATGGAAATTTTTTTTCTGTATTTTATTTATACTCCAGTAGTGTCTATGTTAGCATGGTGGTCCAGAGCAGCAAATGCAAATCCCCTGTGCACCCCCAGTGAGTAGGAACTGGTTTACTCTGCAGGGTAGTTTTGGTGTGCACCTTGGAGAATGCTAAGGATGCTAAGCCAGAGCTGGTTTGGATACACAACTGGATAAGCTGCAGTCCATAATGGAAACCTGGGAATCTGAGTCAATGCATGGTTCTTTGGAGAGCTTCAAAATACAGCCTTGGTGGGCACATTTGGTTCAAACAACCAGACCATCTCATCCAAAGAAAAGCTCCCAAACTGCCAAGAGGTCAGATGAGGGGTTTTGGGACCAAGTAGCTTCTGTGTACTGATCCACTCATGTTGCAGTAAATAACTTTAGACACAGCCTGACAAGATGCCAAGTGTTTACTATTCCCTAATGAACAGTTCCAGAGCTGTTATTCCAGCTCACAGCAAATTACTACAGCCAAAGTATAATAAATAAATCAGTGCTTATACAAAGTCATGAGGAAAACTGCAGCAGATTAGACACTCATTAGAGATTAATTTCCAAACTATAGACTGAACAAAGAACTGATGTGATACAAAAGTTTTCACTTAAACAAACCCACAAGGTTCTGGTCATATTATGAAAACAGATAATGCGTTCTTATTGGCTTTTCATGTTTAGCCAATCCTGAATAAATTTATTAAAATTAGAGCTTTGCTGTGTATTTTCTGTTTGATTGGTAGTGGAACACTGTCATTTTGCCATGAAATAAGAAGGAAAAGGTAAAATTCAATGTGATTTTAAAAGCTGATTTCAAAATCAGCTTGGAGAGGTCTTTGACAGGTTCTGGTGCTGTGGCACCTGTGGTAATTCAGAGAGCTGATCAGTCCATTCAAGTCCACACTCAAAATGGTTCCTTTTCCTCCCTCTCATAACTTAGAAAAAAGTCACTTGTCAATGTCAGGCTTTACATGTAAAAATAAAACACTGCACCAGAGACAGAACTGTTCTTCTAGAAGGCAGAGAATTTTCTTCCAACTATTATTATATAAATGGGATAATAAAGACATCCCAGAAAATTCAGTTAGTTTCAGTTATTATTTAATACAAAATACTGCAAATATTTCTTCAGCTATTATGTAGTTCATCATCAAACCCCCACTATTTTGTGTGTTTACACAGTTCAAACATGTGTTCACACCACGTGAACAGATCTGATGCCCACACCGGGAATTCTCTTTCCTTTTTTGCATATTGGATTGTTCCAGTTGCTAAAAGCTACAATCTGCTGAAGATGACCTATATTTACTGCATTATTATACTGTACATTGCTCTGAGAAGGCTGGGACATTGCATAGTATAGCAGAGGTAGGTGCATGTTTATATTATAGATTTCAGCTGCCTAATTTCAGCAACAGAAGGCAATAGAATGATTGCCAGGTAAGAGAACTGTTATAAACATGTTACCTGAAGAATAAAAAAAATAATAGTCCTTGTTCTTTCAGTCTCAGGGAGCTAGGGATGTGATCCTATTAAGCTGCATACAGTTACTTCATTTACATGAGACTGTGCATCTTGATACTCAAGGGCCTCCCTCTCTTTGGTGCAGAAAAGCTGTATGTCCAGATGATTTCAACAAGAACAACAAGGGCTTTGCATATCATAGACTCAACCAGTGACCTGCAGTGTGAAAATGTAAAAATGGACTCTGGAGAACATAATACTGTCCCTACAAAATATCATTAAGGCAGATAAATTCTTGATACCAATTTTACACAAAGATGAGAAATGAATTCAGATTTAGCTTTGTTCCAATTCCACACGCTTCTGTGAGAGGCTGGTCTCTAGCTAAGCACTTTGATTTTTTGATTGGAAGGTGATCTCCAGTGAACTGATCATCCTCATCTTTTCCTGCCCACAGAAACCTCTGTCCTTCTTACAAAGAGGAAAAGCTGAGAAACAAAAGGCCCTATTTCCATTGTCTTAAAGCAGAACATTCATGACCTGAGAGTAGCCATCTGCAGGGATGAAAGGGAGGTTGGGTGAATGAATCATGTACAGAACAAAGCCAGCCAAAATTCCATCAGAAAATAATGTTTACACCTGAACAGAGCTGCACAGAGAGAGGAAGGAACAGACTGAAGGCAGAATTCCTTTCCAGCCTGATCACTAATTAATCTAATACTTGGAATATGATTTTTCCCTGTTTCTGAGAGACTTAAGGTGGTACATTCCTCAGAGCCAGTGGAGGGGTCCAGGTCAGGGACCCCTTTGGCAGCACTCTGGCTAGAAGGACAAGTTAGGGCACCCCAGCTCCGGGCAGCAGCCACAAAGCCAGGCCCTCCCCTTCTGAATGACCCACAGCTGTTCATTCAAGTTGTCTTTTTTGAAAGCCCCAGCTGTGATCTGAATGCAAAATGTAGAGGAGTAGTGACTTACAGAGGTATTTAAACCAGGAAATTCTTCTTGGACATATTTCCGGGCAGGATTTTTAATTTGAGTGGGTGATATGTCACCACTTATCTGAGAGGACATGAAGTAAGAGCAGGGCATTCCAGCCCTGGGAAGGTATTCACCTCTCCTAGTTAGCAGCTAGGACTTTGAGGAGCCTGTAGGAATGCCCTGTCTCTGGCAGCCGAGTTGCTGTGCGGGGCTGCAGGCTGACTGCAGAACAACAACGGGCTGGAAATGTTGTTTTTTTTGTCATTGTTGTTTGATTTGTAATTCCAGCAAGCAGCCACACCATAGCCCAATGAGATTCCTTTAGTGCCTTCTGACTGAGTAGCCAAAAGCCCTACCCTGGAGCCCAGGACAGGTGACAGCACCTTTTTTTTTTTTTTTCATCCTTCTCATTTAGGGAAGTTTCAATTCTGGGATGCTGGGGGTTGGCCTGATCCAATCTCCTGGCTGCTTGGAACTG
Source organism: Melospiza melodia melodia (assembly GCF_035770615.1). NCBI lineage: Eukaryota > Metazoa > Chordata > Aves > Passeriformes > Passerellidae > Melospiza > Melospiza melodia. The sequence continues at coordinate 26,445,038 of NC_086201.1, read as the reverse complement.
ATCAGTTTCAGTAAGAGAATTCAGAGTCCCAGATACTTTGAATGCAAATAAATGAAACTTTTACATACAAATTTGCCACTAAGCAAACACAGTGACTTAAGAGGAGACTATAAACTGGGAAAAAAGAACACTGAGTGGGAAAAGTATTTCAACTGTTGATACTGTGAAGACCTTTACACTAATTACTTTTGACAAACACTGAGAATGAAAGGCTGCATCAATATGCTAACATTACTCACAGCAAAGTGTGGTTTTAGACTGCCACACCATTCATCTTCTGCCTGATCTCTCTGCATTTTGCAGACATCCAGCAAACAGATTAGAGCACGGCTAACACGTCTGGGTTTAATTGGACGTGCCCTCTTCTGCCCACAGATTTTGTCTGGAAGGAAGGGAGACTCTGAGGACCTTCTTCACATTTACGTGGGATTTCTACAGGTCCAATACCCAGCTGGAACTGCTACGTGGTAGCAACCCCAGGTAACTCAGTGTCCAAAAACCACAGATGTTTCTGCAGGATCTGCACAGACCAGCTGTGGAGACCCTGCAAGCAAGTCCAACACTTCCTGCAAGTGTCAAAGGGGCTTGTGGTGCAAGTTGGAATCAGCTGTGAAACCAGGGCAAAGTAAACTCAATGTTTCCCAAACCTGTGGGCTTGTGGTGCACGTGCAGACCATCTGTGCAATGCACAGATGATCTTCTGGCACTATCTGGTTATGTTTTCTCTTGACAATAATTTGCCAGCATTCTGCAGAAACACATACAGTAGTTCTGGACTAGAAAAGGAGCCCAAGGAAAAAGATCTGATATGAGCCCTGGCCACTATTTCTGCTATAATTAAGAATATACTTCTAAGCTTGGGTCCTAACAGCTACAATGCAAATACATATGCACCCAGAAATGCCAGAAGGCTAGAGATCCCATGCTGGTATCATGAAAGCTAGCTTGGTATGAAGGCTGCAAAAAAATATCCTTCTGGGAATCTGTTTGAGAGGGGTAGGGGATGATCAGCTGCTGGATAGAATAGAAAGAAAAGGTTACCAAGTTTTACTTTTGTGAGAAAGTAAAATGCAGCAGAATCTGATTTTTGGTGGACATCAGGGTGAAAAGGAAGATGCAACTAAGCCTTTCTAGCCTCTTTCTTGCTTCTGAAATAACTCAAAAAGCTACTTAGAGAGAGAAGAAACTGCAGGACTTTTAATCATCACCAGCAGGTCTTTAACCTCACAGGAAACAGAAAAGGAAGGACACATTGTAAAATATCCAGACAGACTAAAGGTCATTCTTCTTTCCCTGGGGATGAAACATTGCATCTCGCCTCAAGGACAAATATGCATCTACTATATACACACTGTCACACAGAACATCCACATCTCTTCACTGGCACTTGATAGTGGCACAGCAAGTTTACATTTGAAAACAGAGATAGGCACAGCAGCAGTGAGCAAGCAAGCAACAAAATAGGAAAAAACCCAAGACACTTCTTCACAGTGACAGAAAGATTGACCCAAGCTAGAAAAATTTAGTGGCTGTGTAGTTAAAATCATGTATGTTACATCAAAATATAATTCTTGTGAAGTCTAAGTTGAGAGGTAGGAAATTAGTCTAATTAAGCAGCCCAGAGGAGAATACACTTTCTAGAGCTCACCAACATTTTCACAGATTTTGGGCAATTCACAAAACCTGCAGGACACACAACAACAGCACAGAGTAACCAGGCTGGCTGGGATGGTTACAGGAGGCTGAGGGGCAACCAAACATGTTGCCCTTGCCACACCTTTCACTGAGGGAAAACATCTTGGCTGAAGGACAGCTGGACACTTTCCTGTCTGAACACATTCCTTCACCCACAGACAATTTCTTTAGGTTCTTGCAGTCAGTTGATTCATTTTTCAGCATCTAGTCTAAGACCTAGGAGGGGCCACCAGCTGACAGTTTGGCTGCAGATAATTCACACATTTTCCTCTTTTTGTCTCGAAAGCCTGAGTGCCAGCAAGGGGCTGGTGGTGCTCAGAACCCAGTGTTTGTTCCCTCAGGCCTGTGGTGCAGGAGGGAACACTTCACTGACCACTATACACAGGGCTGCTGGGAGCTGCTCACCTTTCTGAGGCCACCATGTCTTTCAGGGAACCAAAAAGGCTTCCACTTTCCATAGCTAGGAGCACAGAAGAGAGAGATTTTCATCTCTAACACTTTGTGCCTGCAGAAGGAGGGTGGAGATGGCCCTTCCAGCAACACACTGCTGCAGCTAATTAGAAGGCAGAGGGGGAACTGTGAGCAGAAAGGAAGAGGTTGAACATGAGGATGGTTCTTGCTGCAGCACTTCAGGAGTTGTTGCTTATTCTTACATGCTGGTAATATCCTTAAGCAGCAGGAAAAAAATAAAACCCTGTAAAGCTTCTCTAAAATGAGATATTATCAGCAAGCTTACTCTTTGACTAATTACATTAGTTACACCGGAGGGTTTAGGTTGGATATCAGGAAAAATTTCTCTGCTGATAGGGTTATCAGGCATTGGAACAGGCTGCCCAGGGAAGTGCTGGAGTCACTATCCCTGGAGGTATTTAAGAGACAGGTAGATGTAGCACTTCAAGACATGGTTCAGCAGTGGACTTGGTAGTGCTAGGGTAATGGTTGAACTCTAGGATCTTAAAAGTCTTTTCCAATCTAAAGGATTCTATGATTCTATTTATAGACAAATAATAAGAAATGACAATTCAGAACCACTAAATTAAATTATCAAAACCAGTAAAGGGTGATGTCCTACCAGCTGTGGGCCCAACTCTCACACCCTCCGTGCCAAGTCCTGCATAGCGGTGTGAGGGTAAGTGGCCAGAAGCAGGTCACAACACCCTTAATACACAGAGAAACTACAAAACACTGGGTTCCCAATCATGCCTAAAAAGTACTTGAAATCCTGGAGTTTTGCCTTAGCTCAACCACTGAAGACACAAACATTTCAAAACATAACTTGTCAGTGATGCCCTTATTCTACTCTGAGGCTGGAATCTGTATGGTCTTCGTTGGTGCCTTGGACAAAGGAGACCAGGACTCAGCTGCACACTCCAAGGGAAGGAAATAACCTGGGAGAGTCGCTGACAAAGTCTGTCCTGAGCAGATGAGCTCAGGGACAGAGGCCTTGTCAGGGTGTGAATAGCCCATAGGGAGATGCTGCTCTCCCCACCAGTGCAACCCCACTGTGCAGCTGCTGTCCTTCCACAAAAGGCATGCACCATCCAGGCAGCTGTGCCAGGAGTGTGGAGACAGCTGTTCAGGTGAGCCCTAACATCTGGGGAGAATGGCAAACCCATTCAACACCTCCCTGTCACGGAGAGACAGCTCCCTCCTCCTCCTGTGTGTTCCTCTCCTGCAGGGTTTACAGCTCAGGTGGGTTCCTCTCCTGGCTGGGAGAGCTGAACCGCCCACTGAGGCCTTGCAGGGAGCCAGGGCCATGGCCTGGAGTGGGACAAGGCCAGGACAGCAGAGGGAGGGCACGGGGCCTGCTGTCCAAGCAGGACAGAGGGGATGGGGCTGCTCAGCACTCCCTGCCCCGTCACACCTTCCCTGGGAGCCCCAGGCTGAGGGGCTATGGAGCCAGTGGTGCCGCCAGCAGCCGTGTCTGCCGCCTTTGAGGCCGGGTGCCATTGTCGCAGGGACTGGCACCGAAGCTGTTAACTCTCCCCGAGGGGATGGCGAGCTGGGGATTTCACATCTTGAGGAGGCTGGGCTTTCAGACGCCACACCGCAGAGGGTGGGGGACACAAATCCCTTTAGAGAGAGCCTGAATTGCAGCGCTGCTGAACAGCTTGAGCTGCAGAGGGGCCAGAGGAATCTCTCACTACTCCACACCCTGTAAATCCTTTGCTAATGGCTTTATTGCCATTATTTGTGAAGATAAAGGAAAGGGATTAATTAACTAAGAAAGAAGAGCACACATCTCACTAGATTTGCTCCATTAATTGATATGGGAGGCAGAAAAATCAATTAACAAATTCTTTTACCTTCCTGATCAGTCTGGAAACAGAGCTGCGGTGCTTTTTGGAAGGCAGCATTGAGAACGGTAAAAAACCAGTCCACTCCCCCAGTCAGCTACAGTTCATTCATCTGGCAGTTTGCACCACTTAATCTGGTGTAAAGGCTGTGTTTTGCAGATATTTTGCAGTTCTATGACAAGAGGCTGAAACATAAAAGTCAGAGACATGAAGCTTATGGGCACCAAGTCTCTAATTTTGCTGCCTCACTCTTAGGAGAGGAGTACTTGATTGTATCACAAAAAAAAAAACCAAAAAACAAAACAACCAAAAAACCAAACACACACAAAAAAAAAAAAAAAAAACACAAAACAAAACAAAAAAACAAAAAAAAAAAACCAACAAAAACAATCCCCAACCAAACAAAAAACTCTAAAAACAATTTTAACATGGACTTTGGTGTCCCCTGGCATTGTAAGTTAGATCATGATTTTCTGTAATGTAAAAGAAGGAGCAAAAGAAGTAGAAGACAAGAATACCACAGTTTGCTTGTCTTCTTGAACTTTTGCACAAATTCAGAGCTAGACTGAGATGCAGGAATCTACCCAAGATTCCTTTTGTATGCCATATTAGCTGAAGGAATGGTCCCCCAGGATAAGGCCTCAGAGGAAAGGAAGCATTTGATGAATGAGGTTAAAAAGGTCTCCATGTAGCTGTGTTATGCCTCAGTAAAGGCTTCTCCAGACAAGAATGATAGTGATTTCCACTGCCTACACAAACAAGGGAGGCTATTCAGCATCTGTGTTGCAATGTATAAAAAACAAACAAATAACCATCAGAAACCCAGCTCACCCTATTTCTACAGTTTCATCTAAAGCAATCGGCGTAAACTAGATATAATGTATTCAATTGTTTAAGCACTATAAATCATTACTTTGTGTTAAAAACAAAGATGGGGGAGAGTTGTAGTTATCAACTGGGAATTACACAATTTGATTCTGATGTCTTGGGCAGCGATTCTTAAGTTTCGCTGTCACTGTCTCCCAGGGACGAAATTAGTGAATAAAAGAGAAAAAGACAGCACAGGCACTGAAACAGAGAGAAAAAACTGCAAGAGAGGGACAGAGCAAGCTAATAAATAAAACAAGAGCCTGAAGGGAAGAGCTGCTTTGTCAGAATATAAATATTTCCCTTCCCCTTTTATCTTTAATGTGGTGCGAGGAGCTTATTAAGGGGAAGTGCAGCTCCGTCCCTGGAGTCCATCCACATAACCATGTAGGGAGCTCAGTCCAACACAACCAATGCAGCCACACACAAACTCTTCTCTGCTGGAAACAAATGTAATGTACCAAGCAATAAAAGGGAAAGCAGGAACCCACGGTGGTCATTACAACTCTTATCGTGCCGGCCCTGGGGCTGCTTTACATTAACGGGCACCAGGGCAGCCAGGAACCCTGGTCAGGGAGCTCTGCTCTCCTTGGGTCTCTGTCGCAGCCTGGGAAGAGCAGATCTTATCCTCCTGGTACTGCAACACAGTGAGAAACAATGTGACAGCTTATAACAAAGCCAAATTTGGATAAATAAAAGGAGAGAGGGTGTGAATGAGTGTGCAAAGAAGGAAATGCTGCAGTGTGAAGAGCCCACGCTGTACAGTAAGCGCTGAGGAAGAAGCTTTTTCTCCTAACCATGGCTCAGCACAGCTGAGGCTGGCAGCCAGGCAAGGCCTTGCTTTCCTGCAGCACCACACTGGGTCCCATGCACAGAGAGAACAGTAAAGCATGAAGCAAAATTTTGTATTAATGGCTCCTCTATCTGAGATCTGGTTTCCAGTAATGACTTGGTTCCCCTTCCCAGTGCTGGCACCAGCATCTCTTTTGCCAGCCCTTCAAGATGTTCGACCATATGGCTGCACAAAGCTGCACCATCAGTCAAAGCCTCCCAGTCAGGAAGGGGGCAGTTTCAAATTGCTGCCAGCAGTTCCTTTCCCACTATTTTCCTTGCCTGAGCTGTCACAGATACAGGTGTCAACCTGGCTTCTTTACTGCTTCATTCTTTTCATCTACCCTTAAAAAGAAGGTGGGGGGGGGGGGGGGGGGAAGAGCAAAAAAGAAGAGCTTTGCATTTCCTCTACTCAGGCCTTAAAATGGAAAAATGAAGGGAATTCATTATTGGTGCTTGCTGATCCCTCCACCCCTACTGTTGCACCACGGCGGCCCTTTGAGCATGACAAAATGAGCTCCCCAGGCTTGATTATGCAAGCCACTAATTCCTCCTCTAGGCAAGGGGTGCTTCAGTTCCTCAGCTATACAATTTGGGTTTACCCAGCTTTTGGTTTTGTTTCTGTTTGTGGAGGCAAACACTTGGCATGTTTGCATTAAAAATGGACCTGATTCTTCTTTTAGCTGTATGCTTGTGAGCAGGAAGGGACTGTTGCATACAGACTGCTTTCAACTATTTTTCAGAAACATTTTGGGTTTTCTCCCATGATGCTTCCACAGGAGCTCCTATCCCAACTGTATTTTTTTCATCATGTTTGAAAAATAGATGACTTCAAATATTACCAGTAAACTGAATTTCCTTGAAAAGGCTTTCAACAAGTAATTCTTTTCAAAAGTGATTTTGATAAAAATGTAGTGAAAACCATGTATTTTTAAAATCAATACTTGTAGAGATGGACAAAAGCAATAATGAATTTTTATACAACCCCCATGCCAGCTCTTGGATTTCTTTTGCTGGCCCTGTTAGGAAACAAGCTCTCATCCCCTAGGGAATTATTTAGCAAAATACCATTTGTGCTGGCTCTCAACTGCAGCTTCCCTGGAGCTGGTAAGCGCCTCTGAAAAACCTTGGAAGTGGCCTGGGTTTCCTCACCACCCACAGCCCTGGTGGTGAGCACCCAGATCCGAGAGCATCTTAAAGGGAGAGTTGGTCTAGCTAAAAAAACCAAACAACAACAAAAACGGACCAGTTTTAAAACTTGCTTTTGAAGCAAATCTAATTTTTAGATCTTTGATGTCTTAAGCACAACTACCCTAAACATTCTTGGTAAACAGAGTGCTTCTCTGGAATACTGCTTAGCAAATTTGGGGTCTGGTGAGTAGCTATTATTCAGCTGCTCAAGTTGCTTCAGAGAGCCCAAAGTCACCATATCTGTGTAACATCTAGGGACCCATGCCTATAGACTTCATTCACAAAGAGTTGACCCTTGTGGTCAGGGAGAGTATTGAGTCACAGACACAGATGAAAATCAGATGGCTGCTGCAGCTCCCACTGCCTTGCCCTGCTGCCCTTCTGCAAGTGGCTGCCCCTCTTGCAGGGATCTCTGGGCCAAAAATAATGTGGTTCCAGGAATCACCTCAGTTTGCAGCTCAAAGAAGGCGAGCAACCTGGTGCCAAATCTGAACTGCTCCAGCACAGTGAGGCATGAAACAACAACCCTACAATGGCTCTGAGCTGAGCGTAGGTGTCCTCGTCCCAGAGAAAGCGATCTCTGGCACAGGGCAGGGATGTCTGGGGACAGTCACCATTTCATCTTTCCACAGGCTGTTTCATTAACCATCATCCTTCTCTACTATAACTAGCCTGAATAAATCTCACTGGGCAGAAAATGCCTTTACTGTTGTGCCTAGGAAAGCAGCAAAGATGACACTGCACTTGGATAATAACAATGATAACAATGGTGCATTTTAAAAGTCTACTGTCTCCTGAGCCAGGAGCCACTGGTGGGACACTGCCTCATTCAAATTCAGGTAAAAACAATTAATAGCACCTCACAAATTCCCACAGATCAGCCATCTTAAAAAAATATTATCAATGTCTGTTGTCGTATATTGCAAGAGTTCTGTTGTCATTATATTGCAAAGGCGCCACGTCGCTAGAGTTTCATACCTCCTTGATGTTTCTTGTAGGCAGCTCCTCTAAGCACTGACTCTTCCTTCATCTTACAGCAGCCAACTGACTCCAGTTCCCCACTCAGTCAACCAATCCACTCTTTTATAACACTCTTCTTACTGGCCTGATTTGGCCAGTTTAACAGATGTGGCCCGTTAAAATCAGGCCTACTCCTAACCTTTAATAATTAACCCAGCTGCAACTCTTTAGGGGATAAGATTACTTTCTATACTACCTTTATTTACCTATATTCTATTCTCCTACAAATGTCCATAGAGAGTTTCCAGAATTATGTGGGGCAGCTTCTAGGATGCTACAGGAGGACTTGTTTGCTTTGCCCAGAAAGTAATTATATTAATATTAGAATATTAGACCTCATTTCCTTACATTATCTCCTCCCTTCCCCCCCCACCCCCCCCAGCAACAGCCTTTATGAAAATAAACCAGTAGGAGTTTGGCAAAGACGCCAGAATTAACATTTCTCCTTCAGCAGTTGCACTTTAATAGCTATCAGCAGTTGGAATTTCAGTTTTCTCACCCCAGGCAAAATCCTGCACCTACAGCAGCACGGAGCTGGGAGGCAGGGTCAAACAGAGGGATGCCACATATTGCTATTCCTACAGCACAGGTCTGGCCACAAGGCTTGCTCCTTGCCCAATGGGTGAGACCAGCCCCTGCCCCGTGCCCAATGCCCCCGAGGGCAGTCCTGGGAGCAGCTCTGCAGGACAGGAACCTGGCAGCAGCACTGGGGACAGGAACCCGGGAGCAGCACTGGGGACAGGAACCTGGCAGCAGCACTGGGGACAGGAACCCGGGAGCAGCTCTGCAGGACAGGAACCCGGGAGCAGCACTGGGGACAGGAACCTGGCAGCAGCACTGGGGACAGGAACCCGGGAGCAGCACTGGGGACAGGAACCTGGCAGCAGCACTGGGGACAGGAACCCGGGAGCAGCACTGGGGACAGGAACCTGGCAGCAGCACTGGGGACAGGAACCCGGGAGCAGCACTGGGGACAGGAACCTGGCAGCAGCACTGGGGACAGGAACCCGGGAGCAGCACTGGGGACAGGAATGCAGGAGCAGCACTGGGGACAGGAACCTGGCAGCAGCACTGGGGACAGGAACCCGGGAGCAGCACTGGGGACAGGAATGCAGGAGCAGCACTGGGGACAGGAACCTGGCAGCAGCACTGGGGACAGGAATGCAGGAGCAGCACTGGGGACAGGAACCTGGCAGCAGCACTGGGGACAGGCTCCTGGCAGCAGCACTGGGGACAGGTTCTCCCCCCGGCCTCGCCGTGACCAGCACATGTCTCCTCACTCACATCAGAAAGGAAACAGCAACCAGCCAACCTTTATAATTTCCTTCAAAATCCTTTTAAATTTTCTTTTCTAGGAGTAACTTCTGCTCCAGGTGAAACCCTCAAGGCTGTTTGTAAACACTCTTGAGTAGCACAAGCTTAGAACAGTTCGGAGTGCTACAATATGAACATTTTCAGAGACAGTGAGTGCATATCTTTGCAATTTTAAAACTGTTGCTTTCTAAAATGGCTCATGAAGACTCCCTTACTTTGTAGTATGGATCCCTGCCTATTGAAAATTTCAACATAATTATGGGTTAAAAGTCCACCATTTAAATCACAGCTTTACTGGACACGTGTAGCAGCTGACCAATATATGGCTTTATGACTTTCTATCAGGTCAATAAGCTACAATCATTGACAGAAAATCAGCTCACCCCAACAACATGGTTCAACAAAAGCCCCTCAGCAAACCACATCCAGCTGCACTCATGTAAGGAAAGCAAACAAGAAACAGAGTTAAAATTTGAGCTTGAGATCTGTACAGCTGTCTTTGAGATGCTGTGAGTTGTCAGTTCTCTCTAAACTTAAGGGCATGAGCTGTGAGAGCAATGAGAGCAGGATGTGTTATTTTTAGAAGTCAGGAGTGAAACAATCCACTACATCAAGCACATAAGAATTTGGCAGCAAATTAGGATTTGAGAGCTCTGAGTACCTTCTCCAGACTGTCTGTGGATTACTAAATATTGTAATGTGTTTTAAGTCACAAACATTTTCCTAGAATTTTATATAATTTAAAAACAAACAAAACAAAACAAAAAAGCCCCAAACAACAAAACAACCACCGAAATCCACCAAAGATTGAGAAAAAAGCCTAATATAAATATACACACATTCACAAAAAGTCACTGAATGCCCATTGTTCCAAGCAAAGAAAAGAAATTGTAACTGTGGTACAGGCAGATGTAGGGTTGCAAACAGCATGCAGATTGAGACTGAATTCAGAGCAGAATTGCAGATGTTACTTTGAATTTCCCAGCTTTGGTAGGTGCAAACCAGACATATGATGTTATTTCTTTTTAGCCCATATGAGAAAATGTTACATGCAGCGGAAATCTATTTCAGACAGCAGTGTTTCTTTAGCAGAATGGGATTTCTGTGATGCTTTGCTTTGCTCCATCTGCTTCTAATTATTGCTCAATTCAAACAGCTATTTCTGCATTGACTTGCAGGAATCTCAGAAGGCACCTTCTACGTAGGCAAGAAGCATAGCCCATAAATAATTTCAAAAAGTATTAAAGAGGGGAAGCTTCATAGCTTTTCATTCCAATCTGACTATGTGGTATTTAAATAAACCTCTGTGGCTTTCCAGTAACATAGTAGGAACTCCCAGGTGGCAAGGCTGGGGGAAGAGAGGGAGGAGAGCACTAAACATACTAATGAACATGTAATTAAGAAAATGGGCTCTCATTCCCTGCAGAGACTCCGTGAGGAGGGAACTTATTTGAAGTGCTGCTTTCTGGTTCCCCTTCCTCCATGGAAGGCAATCAGCTGAATATCTCCAGCACCAGTCACAGTACCAGTGGTCCCAGCTCCAAGAGAGTGCAGTCAATGCAGGCTGATACCAAGGTAGAAGTCATAGTTTGAAAGCAAGTGATTAAAAAAAGGTAAAGGAGAGCATTTGATGCTGGACCATAAACCCCAGGATCCCAGTTTCTCAGGAGAGCTGTCTGTAAACATTGGTGCTAGCCCTCTGCCCCTTGCCCTTAAACAGCATCTCTACACTGAAATGCAGTTTGGTCACTGCAGCCTGGGGGCCCCTGTGGAAAGGGAAATTCTCCACATGGCAGAATCATCCATCTCCAGGGTTTGCAGGGATGCAGCAGGCAGTAGCCCTGCACAGCAAACCTTCAAGTGCCCTGGAAACAGAGAACCACCACAGCAAGTGGGTCTCTAACCATGACTGGGACCAAAGGAAAAAATAATTCTTTATAACAGTTTAAATGTAGTTGTGGAGAACAGGGGTTCATTTGTGCAAGCCAATTAAGAAGAGGGAAAAGTAATTAAAATGTTTGTTTCTCTTTCCAATCCAATTTTGAAAGTGGAGTCGTTAAGGAAATTTCACCCTAAACATAGGATGGTAGCAGTGATTGGTAATTTAAGCATTCATGGGAGGAGACAGGATTTTGTAAACAGAGGCTTAGGAATTCCTCAGCCTCTTTAGACATCTGGCAGGTTCTGTATTGAATAACAGCTCTTCTTCCCTTGTTTTCTAAGCTTTGGAAACAACATGTTTCTGGAGGCTGCACTCATCTTTGGTGAGTCTTAACCAAGCAAAGACAAACCATTTGTTTGAACATCAGGCAGTGGCCTCCTGCCTGTATGATTGTTAGATGGTAGAACCACATCCCAAGAGAGATGACAAGAGTCCCATTATTCCAGGCATTTAAAATTAGACTAATTATACCACTATCATAGTAATAACAGGACCTAAAAGATATAATGCATCTTTCCCATCTCTTATTTTGGGCTAAATCCAGGTCTTCTACCTACATAAACAAGGACTGGGGCATTGACAAGTATCCTGTTGTTTTCATTGAAAAAACTGAAAACTCAAACAGGACTGCAACCCTTCAGTCTGTGCATTAAAGAAGATTTAAAATATAACCTCAAATAGATGAATCTATAGAAAGAGAAAATTAAACCCAGGTTGGGCATGAATGACAAAAGACATATCACAATGCATCTGATCATTGCAGCAGCCCTCACAACCAAAGGGTGTCAACAGGACAGTGATCAGAACAACCAGTCACTATGTCCACACCAGCCATGGGGCTAGTAGCAAGACACAATTCAGTGTTCAAAAATATTGTGGCACCATCTGCAGTGAGCTGGGAAAATTTATGCACAAACTTAAGAAACTTGGCTGTTTTTCATGAAAGTTTTACATACCTCAGTTGTATCAGCCTTACACTGCTAGAGCTGCACACAGAAATGCTCTCTGGTAAGAGACTGGTTGCCTTAATGGCAGCTGACAAATGAGACAGCTCTATGGAATTGGCTGCCCCAGGGAAGGAGAACCAGCGTTTTTTAGCTTTTCTGCAGGGTTTTGTAATGGTGCAGCTCCTTCAGGAAGGACACAGAGATCAGGTGTTAGCATTTGTCTTTGGCCCCAGAAACTTAAGGGGGGTTTATAGAAAGTGGAATCGCACAGAAGGAACAAAATCACTGGGTTTTGGAGGAAGAAGGGATGTCTGATAGATAGTCCAGACTAGGTCAAGGGTCCCTAGTATGGACAAGAGGTCTGAGGGAATATTGTTCTGGGAAAGGGAGCTTCAACCACAAAGACATTAGTTAGCATCCTAAAACACATTGCATGTCTATGAGAGCAGGTAGGTACGGCTATATTTGTTTTTGCTTGGATCTCTAATAGTTTTAGAATTATAAAGCAAGGAGTGACTCTGCTAGAGACCTTTGCATGTCTGTCATTTTCACAGACACTGGGAGAAGCTCAGGCTAAGCTGGAACATCCATGAGACTAGCACTCCTGCCGAAACCAAGAGGAGGTGGTCAGCCCGGGGAGTCTGGGGCAGGTCCATCCCAAGCAGTTCTTCTCCTGGTGCTGCCCAGGGTGATACATCACATATCCCAGTGCACACAGAATGGGCCAAAATCAGCTACAGCAGTCTACAAAGTGTCGAGCCAACACACTAGGTCAGAAACACCTTTCAAGATTTAAAGGATCCGCAGGCAAGTTTGCATGTGCCTACGCTACATCCAGATTTTGTAAAGCGGGATTTTCCTCGCTGATGGAAAGAGGGCAGCAGACACAAATGTCATATTTTCCAACTGTTTCTGGAATCTTCCTTTCTTCATACTGTAGTATACTGCACCCAGACATAATGATGACAGGGCCTGGCTGGTAATACTGCTGCCAATAGAAAATTTGTCTTGTTAAAAAGGCACCTAGCCTGAGAAACCGACATGGGGAGGGATTTCCTGGGTTCTAAACCAAAGGCCTTCTGCAGCCCTAAAACTCTGAGAAAGCAGGTTAAATTCAGTTTAAAGAAAGAAGGGATTTCAAAGTATCATGAAAGGGTTAAAATGTAACTGATGTCCTCAATGAACTGCTGAGTGGGGGATGAGCAGATCAGGTTTTGTTTTCTTATTCATGGATCTTAGAGATAAAGGCAATCATCAGCCTGATAGCTCATCCTTGTGAATGCTTTCTAAAGTTTCCCTCCCGTGTGACCATAAATGTGGAAGACAGTGCTACTTCCCTGTATCCTTTGGGATACTACTTCATAAACTAATAATTATTTTATAAATCCGTGATGCAAAGGACTTTTACCTTTCTCGCTGTGGGAAGCCACATCCCCTCCAGCAGCATCCCCTTCCTTTTGTCACCTGTGCCCTCCCCACATGCTCTTTTCAATCAGTTTCTTATGTCTTCCATCTAATTTCAAATTAAGGGTTCCATGGTGGGGGGCAGGGTTTTGCTTTTCCCACTCCCTGCCCATGAAATACGAGGCTCTCCCGTTTCACTACAGAAAGTCTGGATTTCTTTGATGAGCTCCGACAAGATGTAATTTAGACTAATCTATCAGACTGATAGAAATGCAAGCAGATTTAATACTGTGAACTTATTTTATTTCTAATTATGCAAATAATTATGTAAAATAGGCAAATGCATAATTTTCCCCCAGGCTCCAGGCATTTCTCCAGTAAGCTTTAGGGAGTGCAAATTTTGATGTTCTTAGCTCAATAGCCTGTCTGATCATGTAAGCCTGTATGTAAGCATGCTTCAAAATGTCGAGGTTAAAAGTGTCATAGAAGTTATTTATTAAAAGTAACTGGGCAAATCTCACAGCTCAGGCGGTGGCGCCGGACTTTGGCAGTGTTGCTTAGCAGGAGGTCAAGTGAGGTGCGGTCCAGCAAGTTTCAGTGGGTGGAAAGGACAAGGGGAAACGATGGCCTTTGTTCTTCTGAGGGCAAGGAGGACTGAAAGCCTTGCAACAGGTAGTCTGAAAATGTTCTCCCTCAGGCACACAAAATTAGTGGTGGGGCAGGGAGGGGGTGTTTTGTTTTGAATTCCCTCCCCCCATGAGAAGAGTTTTCTATCAGATGGGATAGGAAACAATGAAAATTATATTGGCACCATCTAAAGAGGCTTTAAAAGAGCAGGAAAAGACATCATGTAGGGATGCCACTCCTCACTTTGACTTAGCTTGGAAGTTGAACTGGATTTATTTTGAAATGAGTAAAAAGGCAGATAATTGTTTGTTCCTAACAATGCACAGTTCCTCCCTATGCACAGTAGTCTAGTCAGACAAACCCAGAGCTGGTATCAACACCAGAGACTGTAAATTTATTCTGGAATCTAGGACGTGCCAGGATTTTGTTTGTGAAGGTTTACTGCTGGCAGACCATGCAGTGTACTTAGAACATTAGCAGTTAGATTTTTAGAGAAAACTTTCTGAACTGCTCCGTGGTTGCAATAGACAACTTGTCAGATGCTGCAAAGTCCTGTGCAGTGTGTTTGTTCTGGGTGACTGATAACCTGGCTGCTGTGCTTACTGTGCTGATGAGGATCCCTCCTGTTGTGAGGAAATTAAAGTAATTTTGCAGGCTGCTGTTTGAACTGTAGCTGATGGTACTTACAGAGGTTCTGGATTCTTTGGACTAACATGTGTTCCAGAATCATGAACTTTTCTTTTCTTTTCTTTTCTTTTCTTTTCTTTTCTTTTCTTTTCTTTTCTTTTCTTTTCTTTTCTTTTCTTTTCTTTTCTTTTCTTTTCTTTTCTTTTCTTTTCTTTTCTTTTCTCTTCTTTTCTCTTCTCTTCTCTTCTCTTTTTTCTTTTTTCTTCCCCTTCTCTTTATTGTCTCCTGAAATCTATCAGGATGTCTTAGATTGATATAGGAGTCTGGGATTTTCTTATACCACAGTGTGCCATTTTGAGGCAATTGCCGTTGCCTCTCTCTGTGATTGTTTCCCATCTTCCCATGGGTGTAAACAGAAAAAAAAGATCTTGGAATTTGGTAACATACCTGAGAGACTTTCTTCATCCATCTTAGTAAATCCTGTTGCACATTCCTGCCATCTGGGATGACCTAGCAGCATCATTCCATGTGATAAGTTTACTCTCTTCTCTCCCTAAGAAATAATCTAGGACATAATCCTTCTTCCTTTCTGCCTACTTTTTCACTTTTTTCCCCCCCTTTTGCTTCACTTTGATTCTACATTATATTCATAAGTGTAAAGGATGCTTTTGCAGCACGTATCAGAGATCCCAGTTATTTTTTGTTCATTCCATGGTTTGGATGAATGACTCTAACAAATGGGACCAGTAGAAAACTGGGAGAGCCACTGATGCCGTTTGCTCTGCCTTGTAAATAAACGTGCAGTTAAAGCCTTGCCACTTGATTTGACCAAACCTACTCTGAATAGTTCCTGTCACTGCCTCCCCATTGCTGAGAGGGAGTTTCTTTACATACACAAATCAGAATGAGGAATCCATGGGGCAGAAAGGTTTGAGGTTGCTTTACCTTCTCTGCATTGTCATTGCCTGCCAGTGAAACATCTCATATGTTTTTCCTAGTGAATATCACAAAATGCTTTGCAGATGAAGACAGTCATAGAAACCAAAGCAAAAAAGAGAGGCTTTTAGGTGATTATTACAGACTGGGGGGGTAGAAGGAGGAAGGAGGAAACCACACCCCCCCAAACAAATGAAGTCAAACCAAACAAAAGAATCCCCAAACAAAGGTACAAAAACCCAACAAAACCCAAAAAATAAAACAAAACAAAACCAAAGCAAAACAAAATCAAACAACCAAGCCAAACCAGATCAAAACAAAAAAAACTGCAACCAACCCCCAAAAAACCCCAAACAAAACTGTGGAAAGAATAATTTTATTGAAAGCTACTAGTGGCCAAAACCCAAACAACAAAGCAGACAAATTCATGTCCCATGTGTGGTTATTTAGGTGAAGAGTATCACAAAAATATTCTCAGTCAATATGGGTAGAAAAGCAACAAATTTTTATAAAAAGCCTTAAAAATTTGAAAAAGTGAAGTTCCTCTAAGGCACTCTTAAACAGCTAAAACTAAGAAAGAGAAGACATTTCTTTTCCAGAAGGAACTGTTGCAGCCATGACTAGCTAGTCCTTCCCATATGTATTTTTTTTATATGCACAGTATTATTTTTAAAAACATCTCCATTAAGAGGAGCAAATTTATTTTAGCAAGCCTGTTTATAACTGTCAACTTCTCTTAAGAGATATAACAAAAGCTGCAGCACCATGGTCTTATTGGCATGAGGACACGTTGTTCATGAGCAGTAGAGGATATGGAAAACATTTGTCCAACAATTGTTGTTGGAGCTCCCTGAGCCAAACCCTGCTCTCTTTAACTGCCCTGGAGGATGGGTAGGGATCCTTGTCTTTGCTCAGCTGCTAACAGAAGCACAATCCTGAGCAAAGGAGTAAAAGTAAGAATTTGAGTACTGCAGTTCAGGGGGACCTCTGTCCTCAAAGGGAAGGATGGGGTAAGTGGAATAATACTTGGCTCGGGCCTGTGTGTGAGCACAAACTCTCATGGATCAGTGAAGCAGAAGCAGGCCTGGTTGCAGAGCTTTTATCAGGCACAGCCCCTCTGTGCTGCCGAAGACATGCTCTGCCTGCACAGAGCCTGGACGGTCCCAGCTCCCTGTGCTTTGGCAGTGCAGCCCAAAACACAGCTATGCTGCAAACGCCACATTCCTGTCCTTAGCAAATGTATGCTGGTGCCTAGCTCTAGATCTGCTTGGCCTAGCAGGCCAGTAACAGGGGTCTCCCCACCTATGCCATTTTCTCTCCTGCAGGCAGGGTACTTTCTCACTGGAACTCCTGGGTTTTCACTGTTTAATGGAGTCTCTTAAGGAATCGCAGCAGTGAAAATGGGGATTTAAAATTTCTCCTCTTTGCTTAGGTAACACTAGACGTTTTTTAAAAAAGCTGCCTTCCCTCAGCTAGGGCTTAGATCTGCATGAATAAAGCGTTTATTCGCCAGCAAAAAGCAACGGTCATGCTGCGATAACAAATCAAACCCCCCACGCTGGGGAGGCGATGGCGCACAGACACGAACATCCCAACTACGCAACAGGATCATTCTGCAAATGTACTCGGGAGCTGCGTTTGGAGGTTTTTTCCCTTACTCTATTTTTTTTTCCTTCTTTTTTAATAACTCCGGGCACAGGCAGCTGTTCGCATTTTCAAAGCCTGCTCAGAAAGCAGCCAGTTAATTTTAGTTTGCTCGGGCCACCCTGAGCGAGCTGCCCACCCCCCGCTTCCCGGCTGCGCGGGGCAGCGCGGGGGGTGGGGGCCGCGGGCGGCTCCTCCCGGCCGGGCCCGGCGGGGATGGGAAAAGTTGTTCCCAACTTTTTTTCCCCCTGGTGCGAGCTCCTCCCCCTCCCCTCCCCCAGCGCGGCCCCGCCCCCCAGCGCGGATTGGCGGGCGGGCGGCGCGGGGCCCCGCCCCCGGCGCGGTTTGTGAATGGGGCCGGCGGCGGGGGCGGGGCCCGCGCGGAGCTGCGCCTTTTTTGTGTGCCGGCGCGGCCGCGGGCCGAGAGCCGCGGTGGGAGCGGGCGGTGTCGGCGGGGCCGCGGGCGGAGCCGAGCCAAACGAGCCGAACCGGGAGGCGCACGGCTACCCCGGACGCACAGCCCGCAGCGGTGTCCGTCGGGAGCGGAGCGCAGCCAAGCCGCGGGGAGGATCGCGCAGTAATTGGATTTTAAAAGTTATTTAAGCCCCGAAGTAAAATACACGGCTCAGCCGGGCGCGATAATAATCCATTTAGCCGTAACCCAAATCCCCGGGGCCGTGCAGTCGCGCAGGGAGCAGCGCCTCCGCCTCGCCGCCGCCGCGGGACCCTGCGCGGAGCTGGCCAGAGCCGTCGCCGGGCTACACTCGCGCCTCCTGTTTCGCCGCCGCCGCCTTCTCCGGGGAGAGCAGCTCCGGAAACTTTCGCCCAGAGTAGCGCCGCCACCGCTCTGTGAGCGCCGCCGCGTCGGAGCCGAGGAAAAAAGTCGCGGAGGTCCGGCGTGGAGCCGCGTTCCTTCCACCGCCGCGCTCCTGCCCCGCCGAAGGGGCCCCGCCTCCGCCCTCTGGTCGCTGATGCCCCTGGGGCGCCGCGCCGGCCGGCTCTGAAAGACTCCCCGAGGCTCCTCAGGTCCCCGGCCGCCCCGGCGATGCAGGCTGGACGAGAATGCGGCGGAGCGGCTGCCGCCGGCTGCCCCTTGCTGGGGCTGGCCGCGCTGCTGGCCGCGCTGCTGGGGACCCCCGCGGGTGCCACGGCGCAGCAGTACCACGGCGAGAAGGGCATCTCCGTGCCGGACCACGGTTTCTGCCAACCCATCTCCATCCCGCTCTGCACGGATATCGCCTACAACCAGACCATCCTGCCCAACCTGCTGGGCCACACCAACCAGGAGGACGCAGGGCTGGAGGTGCACCAGTTCTACCCGCTGGTCAAGGTGCAGTGCTCGCCCGAGCTGAAGTTCTTCCTCTGTTCCATGTACGCGCCGGTGTGCACCGTGCTGGAGCAGGCCATCCCACCCTGCCGCTCCCTCTGCGAGCGGGCCCGTCAGGGCTGCGAGGCCCTCATGAACAAGTTCGGCTTCCAGTGGCCAGAGCGGCTTCGCTGCGAGAACTTCCCCGTTCACGGTGCGGGTGAGATCTGCGTGGGGCAGAACACGTCGGATGCCCCACCAGGACCTGGTGGTGCGGCGGGTCGGGGGATCACTGCCCACCCCACAGCTGGCTACCTCCCTGACTTTCTTACCCCACCACAGCCACCCTCTGGCTTCTCCTTCTCTTGCCCGCGGCAGCTCAAAGTGCCCTCCTACTTGGGCTACCGGTTCCTGGGGGAGCGGGACTGCGGAGCCCCCTGTGAGCCAGCCCGGCCCAATGGGCTCATGTACTTCAAGGAGGCAGAGGTGCGATTTGCCCGGCTGTGGGTGGGCGTGTGGTCTGTGCTTTGCTGCGCCTCCACCCTCTTCACCGTGCTCACCTACCTGGTAGACATGCGTCGTTTCAGCTACCCGGAGAGGCCCATCATCTTCCTCTCGGGCTGCTACTTCATGGTCGCCGTGGCCTACGCAGCAGGCTTTTTGCTGGAGGAGCGGGTGGTGTGTCTAGAGCGCTTCTCTGAGGATGGCTACCGCACCGTGGCCCAAGGTACCAAGAAAGAAGGCTGCACCATCCTCTTCATGATCCTTTACTTCTTCGGCATGGCCAGCTCCATCTGGTGGGTCATCCTGTCCCTCACCTGGTTCCTGGCTGCTGGCATGAAGTGGGGCCATGAGGCCATTGAGGCCAACTCCCAGTATTTTCATCTGGCTGCCTGGGCTGTGCCCGCTGTCAAAACCATCACCATCTTGGCCATGGGGCAGGTGGATGGGGATGTACTCAGTGGGGTGTGTTACGTAGGTATCTACAGTGTGGACTCGCTGAGGGGCTTTGTGCTGGCGCCTTTGTTTGTGTATCTCTTCATTGGCACTTCCTTCTTGCTGGCTGGCTTTGTGTCCTTGTTTCGCATCCGCACCATCATGAAGCACGATGGCACCAAGACGGAGAAACTGGAGAAGCTGATGGTGCGCATTGGTGTCTTCAGCGTCCTCTACACGGTGCCTGCCACCATTGTACTGGCGTGTTACTTCTACGAGCAGGCCTTCCGTGGCACCTGGGAGAAGACATGGCTCCTCCAGACCTGCAAAACGTACGCGGTGCCCTGTCCCAGCCACTTTGCCCCTATGAGCCCAGACTTCACTGTCTTCATGATCAAGTACCTCATGACCATGATTGTTGGGATCACGACTGGCTTCTGGATTTGGTCTGGCAAAACCCTTCAGTCCTGGCGACGCTTCTACCACAGACTCAGTACCGGCAGCAAAGGCGAGACGGCAGTATGAGACCCCCGTCCCCTCTGGCACACACACTCTCACACATGCATACACGCAGAGGATACTCAGCATAGGGCTAGGGCAATAGTTCCCTGAAGAGGGAGGAAGGGAGGCTTTTCCAAACTTTTTCTTCCTCACAGAAAGTTCGAAAAAAACCCAAATCATTGCATAAAGGATCAGTCAAACTATTTCCAGTGGTGCTTATGACCAGCTAAGTGGGAGAGGACAGAAAAAGAGGCCACTGTTGGGGCAGGAGAGTCCCTCATCCAGAAGTCTCCTTACTTCTCTCCTGCTACTCCTGTCGAGGAAGAGAAAGTCCAACCCAACTAAAATCATCTTGCCTTGCTTTGGACAAGAGGGAGGGGAAGCCAGATCTGTTGAGCCACCCCGCCAAGAAGTAACCAAATGCTCTGTGAATTGCCGGGGCCAAGCTGCAGCCTGGGCAGGGTGACTCCCGAGCCTGAGCTCGCTGCCTGCTCCTTCCAGCTCGGCAGAGCCATCACGTGAGTACTGCACAGCCGCCTCCAGCCCGATCGTGTGCTGGGGAGATGCCTCTGTTCTATCAGCTCACAAGTTCCTTTTTACCTCAGCGATACCTGTTGTAATTGTTTTAAAGTAAAAATTTGGCCCTCAATCTGTTGTTCTTGCTGCTGTGGGGAAGGAGGGGGTTGCTATTCCACACCCTGAAAAGAAATGACTTGTTGCTTTTCACAGAAGGCTTTTCCCCCTTGCCTTTGTTCTAGGAGACAAAGGGGGTAACAAAAGTGTTTTCTATGTAGAAAGGCATAAGCATGGGATCGGTTTTTATGGGCAAACTAACAAAAAGAAGTCGTTGAGGTTCACCCTTGGATGTGAGGAGCTCACAGAAATAAACATTCCTTTTATGAAAAAAGGAGGAGGCAGGATGTTTTCCTACCATTCAATATGGGTCACTTTTCTAAGCTGAAGGAAATGCAAGATTTAGAGGGCAATAAGAGCTTACCTGAGACCACCTGCCAAAACAAGAGCTACTAAAATATGTAACGTAAAGATAGGAAATTTTTTTTCCTTCCCATAAACCTGCTTTCTCTCCTGCTCTGCAGTGAGCTCACTGCAGAAAAAAAATCAGTACACAGCCGGATTCTGGGGACAGGAGGGATCGTTTTGGCTCACGATGGACCCTTTGCCCTGCTCCTCAGGTTCCCTGAGCTGCATGGCAATGATTCTTGGTGCAGGTGGGGGGGCTGGGGTTGGCGTTTAAAATCAAGTAGTTACTGCAAGTGAGGAGCCTTCTCATTTCAGCTAAAACACAGCTGTTTGAGTTTCCAGTGATCAGACTTTGAAGGAAAAGCATTCAAAAATTTATCATCAAATGCATTGTTTTCTTTTTGAAATGTGACAGATTTTTCTATTCTGAAAATTTTTATGTTGACTTGTTCATATTTTATTTTTTGCATACTACTTTACCTTTATATTCACTGAAGGGTTGTTTTTATAACTATATGTGTGTGTGTGTATATTCTTGCCTAAGGACAAAATCGGACATTCTGGATTTTTGGCAAGTCTCCACCCTATAGCTGCTCTTCATGTTTTTGGGGGGGAAATGTCTAGAATAAAACTTTAAAAAGAAAAAACCTGTCCAGGGTGAGGGGGCAGACTGCTGCTGTCTGAGGGTGTACCAGTAGTCTGAGCATGAGGAATGGGCCCATCAGCCAAATCCTTCAGTGGCTCTGATGTCAGACTCGCAGGGCTTGGTTTGTCTTTTATAATGTGCACATGGAAGAAAAAAAACAACTGTGTCAGACAAGTGCAGTATGTATATTTTGTAAATCTCATTTTTGTAAGAAAATATGTATTTATGTTTTTACTTGATTTTTTTTGAAGGTCTGTATGAGGCCCTGCTTCACCCCATGTACAGATCACTAAATAAATAATTTTTAATACAAGGGCTCTAATGATGTTTTTTCCATCTTTGAATACTTGGCAGGTTTTAGAATGGGGAGGAAGCTCTGAAAAGTGGTGTCTTCTCCCCCACTTCGTTATGGATAATGCAAGAGACTTTTGGGTGAATGCAGGCTGGAAACTCAGCTGTGGCTTGAAACGGTTCGTTCTGATTACCAGCCCCTCACAACAGGAGAGCACATTTTGAGACAGCTGGTTTCAAATGTCTGCCCTCACTTGAGGTACTTGCATCCTGGCCAAGTTTTCTTCCAGTCTCTGCTTCTTGCTGAGGGCAAGCTGATAAACCAGTTCCTTTATCTAGAAAATAAGGATAATGCTCTCTTCCCATTCCAAAGAGACTTTAGGATTGAGAACTGGAGGGTGCTACGAGTGCTGTAAATTAGGTCCTCACTTTGATGGTGGAGTGTAATAGGGAAACACTAAGGACTGGGTCCTTTTTAATGGCTTTCAAGGGGCAGTATTATGAACTAGTGCTTTTTTCCCATAGCACCTTTGCTCTCTGCAGTTTTGTTCAAGTGAATTTTACTTTAATTTTAATAGCTAAACTGAAGCCTACATTGTTTCTTATCACAGTCATCTGAAAACTTCAGTGGAATGGCCTATTTTATTTAATTTTTTAAACTGAAATGAATGTTTAGATCTCAAGCTGTGTTGCTACAGTCATGGAAAGTGCCCCAACAAACAGAACTGTACACCTGTGAAATGATGATATTTTACAGCACTTCTTTCACAAGGATTTCAGCCTACTGTCTGCATTCATCGCACTTCCTGTACCTTCAGTTATGCCAGTACTAAAATTTAAGTTACAGAGCAGAGATAGATCTAAGATGCCTTAGCTAGATGTCATCGTAGTAGCTGTGGTTGCACTGCAACATTGTTTCATTTACTAAGCATAGTGTGTAATAGGTCCACTTTGAGGGCAGTATTGTTTTGGACACTGTGCTCTTAAACTTAACCTTTTACAGTGTATGAACTACTGATTTAAAAGTTCTTCTAAGAGCTGTCCCCATTCATGCTGTCTCTCTGGAAGACCCACATCTTTTATTTGAAAACACCTCTTGCTGCTCACCAGAACTGCTCACTTGTCAAGTTTCCTTTTTGAAAAGACCTTTGCATTTCTGCCGCAGTCAGGCTGCTTCAAACTTCTCCCTGACATGAGCTTGCTGATCACTTCTGAGGGGGGTTTCATTCCACTCATTCAGGAAACCTGAACCTTTCTATAAACATTTCCTCCCACGAATCCAGAGCGATGGCACGGCTGGAACAGCGGGCGCAGTGCAGGAGTGGCAGCCGCGGGGAGCAGTGAGTGACTGACACCCCTGTGCTGTGCAGCCACAGCTGCATTGCTAAACATGCAATCACTCCTTACTGCGGCATGGGCTATCCAAATCCTGGCATTTAAAATAATTTTTAAAATTTGAAATTTGAAGCAACTAGTATTTACTTTTAAGCAGATGTGACTCACATCAAGACTGAATTTGCTCACAGTGGAAACAATTCGGAGAATTTCAAGTAGTGATAGTGTCTGGCCTTCTGGAATAAAAATGTCTATCACCATTTTGATAACAAAGTAGCAGTTACTTTCATAATGGAGTACAATTCAAAAATCTTTGTGAAGCTCTCTGGAGAAAAGGATGAAAAATAAGCCTTTGCTAATCACTGCAAAACAGCTTTCTCTGACTAATGTTTAAGCCTACTTAAATTTTTTTAAGTTTTAAGAAAGGTTGCCTCACCTTTACCTTGTCTATGCAGTTTTGGTTCACAACAACTTAGCAAGTAATAGTTATCATTGATCCATATCCCTGTAAGTGCACACCCTATACTGTATTCTCATGAAAACGATAGAAAAACTGGTTCTTCAGTTTCAAAGACCTTTGTGCTACTTTCTAAAATGAAGGATTATTGTTTCAGGCAAGTTAAAGAAGAGGCTTCAACAGTTCTAGAGTTCATGAATAGCAGCAGCAACTGAATGTTTGTCTCCACAGAAAAAAGTGCTTTTATAATACGTCAGTGTTTGTTTGGGTTTATTTTTGGTGGAATACCCACACTGACGATTGAATGTTTTTGTCTAAGTACTTCACCCACAACCCATAGCTTTGCATGCAAGTAAAAACCACACATCCCTGTATTCACCAACTGGCAACAATAAACATTACTTATAATTTCACATGGGTTTAGAAGCCAAATTACTAGCCTGCATTTCAAATAGCCTCTTTTTTTCTTCATCTCATTCTCATTTCCTTCCAGACTTTACAGGTACTTTATACACACTTCATGCATGCCTTCTACCCCTTTTAATTTTAAAACCATGACTCCAACAGAAAGAAATTCAGCCACTTGCTTGGAGAGGAAAAGATGACACTGAATCTTCAGTGCACTGACTGTTCACTGAGGAAGACTATTGCCAAGCCTCCCCTATATAAACCAGGATAATTGTTTCATGCCAGCATGTGTGTGGTTTTGGCAGAAATAATGCACAAATAATATAGGATTGGGGGAATAAATACAGTCATGGCAAATTCTCAAATGCCCCACTTAGAACCAACTCATTTTGACTAAAGTGATGCCCAAACTGTAAAACTAAAATATGCACATCAGAGTTTAACACTGCTCAGAAAACCAGTTTGTGCTGCAGTCAGAGAAGGGAGGCACAGAGGAGGGTTTAGACAGTGTTTAAACCCAAGGTCCAATGTTGCCTGGCTCAGGTGGCTGGGCACTGCTTGTCTCAAAAGCAGATCAGTGGAAGTAAGGCACAGGCAGCACTTTCTCCCAACTGAGGTAAACACCAGGCTCCAGCACAATGTTACCAAAGCTGCAGCCAGGTGGGATTTGACTGAGTGATGCCAGGACAGCCCCAAACAGGTCATAAGCACATACTCCTTCCTCTGCATCAGCTGCTCCCTTCTGTACAGCCAGCCTACCCATGCCAGGAAACTATGGGACTGGGATAAATGAGAATAAGAACAGAAAGCAGGAATAAGCAGGGCCTAGAGCACACTTTTAAATAACAACTGTAAATTGGAGGACATCACTAACCCAGTCAAGATCACTAATATTAGTCAAGAAATCCTGAAGCAACAACTTGTTCATTTTGGCTGCCCCAGCTGTATCACAACTTGGCTTGGTAATAGGCAACCCTTCACTTGAGCATGTTATCCTTACAAATACACATGGAAAATCCATGTCTGCTGCCTAGAGGAGTAGCCTACGTGAGTAGACTTTGGCTGCACACATCTTGGAAATTAGTCTTGTCATGTGGCTACCAAGGTAGCTATAACCTTGCCATTAAAACTTCAATCCCAAAGGTTAGGGTGACATCTAGAAAGAAGAAAAATTAAAAAAAAGAGGCCCAGTTCTCCACTACTGCAATTCTAGCATTGTTCTCAAACCAATCTGCAGAAAGGCAAAGTCATTCTCAGGGCAGGCAAGGAGATAGGTTATTCCCACTATGCTGTCCTTTTCCTTAGGCTAACATTCCGAGGGACTTGAAAAAGCTTGTGGTGAATAGGGAATTCTGCCAGGAGCTACAGTAGAAGAAGAAAAACATGTTACCTGGCCCAGATGGACACAAAAAGGTGTTCTAGCAAGCAGGCACTAATCTAAGATTTGAAAGACAAGTGCTTGATTACCTGCACAATCACAGATGGCAGCCAGATCACATACAGCCAGACTTCCAGTACTATTCAGGCAGCTAAAAATGGAGGCAGGTTACATGGAAAGCACTTTTCATAAACATTTAAATTTCCTGGTGCACATCTAGAAAAATCTTGTCTCTGTCTTTAATTCCTTGTCTATAAATTGGAGCAGTGGCACTTCTGTATATTATGGGATGTTGTGAGAATGAATACTCTCAAAATCAGAAGAAATGGAATAGAATGATAATAGAGTTTGCATAAACACCTCTGTCCCACAGTCTGATAGTTTTCAAGTAGATTTTGTTTAAGAGAATGCCAAATTAAGATCACCAGCTAGAATAGATTATTTGAATGTTTTCCAATATCTTATCTAAAACTGGTCAGGCTGAGCACCTGCTCTCACAGGAGCATCATCTAGCCAGCCTAAAAAATAAAGCGTGAGAGGGTATAAAGAGGCAAACCAGGTAAATAAAAAATTACACTAAACTGGGCATGCATATCAAACAAAATGGACTTGTGTTATAGTGGTGCTTAGACACAGCAGAGGTAAGAGCTTGGGCCTGTGTTGCTACTACAGGGTTTTTAACTCTTCCAGTACTCCCCAAGCTATCATTTGCTGTATGTTATAAACACTGTTGTCATCAACAGGCTCAATGACAACTCTGCTGTTCCTCTTTAAATAAATGCTGTTCACTTCAGCTCGCTGCACCTGCAATCTAAATCTTAGTAGTAGGCCTAAAGCAGAATTGACCAAGATTTCTTCCGAGCCCAGGGCACTGGGAATTCCCTGCCATGTTTTTACTTCATCTCTTAGTTCCTCGACAGTTTCCTTCTGCTACCATGACCTCAAACAACATCTTTCTCATTACTAATGATGGCCAAGGAGAAGGATTAGTTGGATGCTTGGACATTTTCCTGCCTTAACAACAGGGAACAGCATGAGGCTATTACACTTCTTTCACCAATGAAATACAGAAGTGTCTAAGCTGACTGGGGTAAATGTTTGTGTCTTGCCCTGATGCTAGCTTTTTCCAGGGCAGACTTCTGCACCCATTCACCTTCACCACACATCAAGTTTTTGTTGCTAAATAAAGTAAACCAATAAATGAAAAAAGGATTCCTAAAAGCACTAAAGCATACACTAATTTTTAGCTTACCCTCCCCAGCAAACAAAAATGTAACATATATTTTTCATGGAAGACAGTCAAAGGAAACTACTTCCAAAAATATTTACCTAAAGCACACATCAGATCACTTGCCTGATATGGCTTCCTTCCACAGATTTTCCACGTAAGTGTGTGTGTGCAAGCACATCCAGCACAGTGCATGTGAGTGTAACAACTGGAAGTTACAACTGCAGGTAAATCTCTCATCAAAAGCCCAGTGAAGAGAGAAAATCAAAAGGCCCTTGCCCAATGCAGCTGTCTGCTAATTAAACACTGGTGTTAATTGCAGTAGTGTGGCTGGTCCTCATTCCGTGTTTGTTGTGGTGCCTGTGTGAGCTCCGGATTGCTCAGAACTTTGACATTTTCCCAGAAAATGAAACTGTCTATAAAAGGAATGAAAGGCTGTGATATGTATATATATCTATAGGGCTATTTTTAAAGAAAAAAAAAAAATCTGTGTGTTAGTTCAAAGCCAGCTTTGATTATCTAAAGCAAATCAGTCTTTAGAAAGGGTAAAAATCTAAAATGTAAAGATGGAATCTTTTTTATCTAATCCATGATGAAAAGAGCATTTATTATTTGTCATGCTCCTGCCTCTCAAATTTTTAATTTTATTTTTTAATTAACGGCAAAATGTAGAAGTCTCAAGCAGTATTTCCTGCCCTTACTTTACAAGATGTGCAAAGAAGCATTCCATTAGGGCCAACAGCCAGTAAAAGGGATGTCATTTGACACCCTTCCACAGCTATGCATACCAGGCTGGAACCAAGCGGGATTATGAGAGTAGAGGATTTACTCATACTCTTTTTCTTTACACATTCTGCTCTCTGAAGATAATAAATCAGCTATTGGATTTGCAGCAACAACTCTCACGACGGTTAAAGAACTGGGGCCCGAAGCAGACGAAGGCAGGGATCCGGCTCCTGCCCAGCAGCTCAGAGCGCCCGCGGGCAGCAGGGCCCAAGCGCAGCCGCGTGCGAGGGACCGACCGCGCCTGTGCCGGAACCGCGCTGCTCCCCACAGGGGCGGAGCTGGCCCGGCTGTCCAGAGCTCGGCCCAAACCTCGCTGCAGCTCTCTGCTTTTATGGGAGCCAGAATCTCTAACTTCGGCATTTGAGCGCTGCAAGATTTAAAAGTCTGTGCTTTACAGTTACTTTGAGCCACCAAAGGTCTTTTCTGGTAAGAAATCCCTGATTTGCAAGGACTAATTAATCTGTGGATGGTTTTGCAGTTCTGAAGGCCCAGAACTTTGTATCATTGCCCACAGACAAGCATCTAGTTTTCTGTTTTGAGAGTTCTTAAGACTTTTCCACTTCCACTAATAAAGTCAACGTAAACAAAGTTAATGCTTTAATTCCATGTCCTTCATTTTCCTCAAGCAAACATCTTCCTGCACTGAATTCTGAATCAAATCTTTATCAAAACCTCTCAACATGAGAATTGAAAACAAATGTTTCTCAGAAAACAATTTCAAGAAACTCAGTAATTTCACTTAAATGACTCTACCATTTTGCTATCAATTTTCATTAAAGCTTTATTAACTAAGTGTCCTTTGGTCAGTATTTCACTATAGCACTGAGATGTAATACATTAAATGTATTAATTGAAAACAGACATTAAAGATGTAATAACAAGTTATATACATAAAAATAAGCCAATGGAAAACTGTAATGAGAACTGTTATTCTCACTATGTCCACCTCTCACATCATCCCTGGCTGCATCTTACTTAGCTGATAAAGTTCTTTGTAGCACTACCAGGCTATTTTATTTATCCTTTAATGTAATTCTGCACATACAATGACACTTTTATTAGTAAATGAGAAGCAGTGTGTGCCAGCAGACAGGGCACCAGACTAGAAGTCAGGAGACAGTCATACTTTTCCCAAATTTGCCCAGGGTCTGCAAATTCTTCCAATCATCCTTACCTCCATCTCTTTTTCTGCCCTTCTCTAAATAGGCTCATGCTCTTTGGGACAAAAAAAGGTCTCTATTGTCCCCACATATGTGTTGGTACTGTTCCCATCTTGTTGGAGCCCTGATCTTGATGGAGACCTCTTAAGATTGGGCACAATGCAAGAGGTTCCAATTAAAAATAATTGATCATTAAGAGACAGAATAGCAAAGAGTGAGCTGGCACTTTACTTTCTAGGAGGAAATAGTCAAACACTAGTGGCAAAGTAGAGACATATGTGATGACACCAAATCTTCCCAAAGAAATGAAAGTGGGAAGTGTCACTCATCACCTTTTGGGCTTTTGTGTAACATGCATAAGGAATGTTCCCTTCTCTGAAGAGTCTCTGGGGACTCTTCAGATGATGGGATTTACTGTCACATGCCCTCTTCTCCCTGTCTTTTTTTGGTTGTTGTACAAAGTGTTGCCATGCGGGGTCTGTGTGATAGCACATACTGCAAAACATCTCCAGCTGAGCAGAATCAGTGCTGGCCAGTAAAATTGTTAGTTGGCTGACTATTCCCTAAGAATGAAAACCAGACACTGAGGAAACTATCTTGTTCATAAAAGGAAAATATTTATCTGCAATGAAATTAAAAAACCAAACCAAAACCAAAATAACTACCTGGGTATTTCATTAAAATATCACTAATGAAGTGATTAAATAATTCAGCAGCAGAGCAAGGAGGAAGGGCGCTACTTCCCCATGCACCCCAAAAATATGGATTTGAATTAAGCAAAACAATTTTTCAGTTAACTGTGAACTGCTTCAATTGAAGAAGAAAATAAAGGGGAAAATGTCTGAATGCTTTGCTAATATGCTTTTTACATGAAGCAACCCCAAATTTGAATTTGAAACGCACCCATAAAGATTGAAAAATATTATGCAACCTTATAAGGTTCAGCTGGAATTCAGAGGGAGACTAAGAGAGACGGACTAATGCTGACAGGTGAAGGCAGATAGCTTGGCTTTGGAACCACAGGGAGTTTAAAAGAGACACAGGAGTCAGTTTTACCTAGAGTTTGCCCCATATCACTGACAAGTCTAACCCACTTCACTTGCGCCATGTAGACCTGGTAGTAAGGGACACAAGGCAGAAAGTTGAACATTTTTCTTAATGAGATTAAAATGGCATGTAGGGAAAAGAGTTTGTGGAGAGCAGAGAAAGAGCAATGAGAACTGTAGGCACTGAAATGTGAGAAGCTTGTGGACACAGCTACAGCTGCATGTACACTTGCCTTTCTTGTGTTTCAGGCTGACCAAAAAGAAAACTGGTGTGAAGGCATGCTTCTGTGCCTGTCAGGCCCATGCCCATGCTGACTGGCCCTGTCTGCTGGCAAATGCAAGGCCTGGCTTGTGGGCTGGGCTGGCTCACAGACACCCATCCCAGACTCCACCCATCCCAGGTGTGACTGCCTGCCCCCGTCCAGGCAGGTGTTGCTCTGGAATTCTTCACACTGCCTTTTTAACAGAATATTCATAGCAAAGTACTCCCTCTGTCACCAGTTAAGTGTGGTGAAGTGCCCAGGCTGTGAAGGTGCACTTAGTCATACTTCACCCCAGCAGCATCTTCAGGGCAACAGAATTTCTGACTTGCAAATTGATGTCATCAATATGAATGCTCAACAAATTATATTCCTCCCATAAATTTTCAAAAGTATTAAGTTTGCTGACAAAGAAATTCATGAAGGTTGCCAGGAGCATGTAGTGTCTTTCTAGAATGTCAGTCCTAGCTATTCCCTTGGAAACCAGTAAATAAAGAGTTAAGGAATGAGCAAACACAACCTTAACTGTGCTGTTGGAGTGATGCCCCAATATGGCCATAGCATACAGAGCCTGTGCTATCTCAAAGGCAGAGTGCAAACATTTGGGGAATAGGGCACATGACCACAGGACAGAGTCTGAAGCCTTCTTTTTGCAAAGCAAGACTGGTCTGTATGGAAGCTGCAGGGACGGAGGACAAGGGGAGTGTCAACAGCAACATTTCCCAGGAGACAGCTGGTCTCCTCCTCAGGACTTGCCTCTACTCAATTCACAACCCCGTCCTCACAGTCTGCCATGGGAATGCTCCCTCCACCCCCAGCACTGAGCCCACAGACCATCCCACAGCACCTTTGTGCATTTCTGGCAATTCCCCAGGGGAGGAAGAGTTCTAGGCACTGCTATTACCGCAATTTACAAAGTCAGCACCAATAGGGGACAGAGTAGTGGAGCACATACATGACCAGAGGAGGCAGGGAAAGAGGCAAGGCACCTCCAAGAGAGACGAGGCCTTTCTCATGTCAAATCTCAGCAGTTTCCTTGTGTCACAGCCACATAGCAGCCAAGTGCTCCAGCTCTGCCAGCTGGAGCAAGGCAGCTCTCACAGCTGACCTGCCCCAACCCCAGCGAGGGCATGGGGAAGGTTTCTCAGGCCCTGCTTTTGAACAGGCTGACCACATTTGCTAAGATGGAGAGGCACAAGAGCCTAGCAGACAGCTTTGCTTCTGTCTCAGTTAAGTGGTTTTCTGGCAGGGATAGGATGGCAGAGAGTGTCAGCTACGGCACAAACACGGCTCTGAAATGCAGGGCCATAGAGAACCCTGCTCAAACACTTCCTGTCATGGAAGGGATACACTCAGAAGTGTTGCATTGGCCCTCTTCTCTATTTATTTCTCATTCTCTGCTCCCTAGGAAACAGAATTATATTAGCATCTCCCTCTTTTTTGTCCTACTTTGAATGCCAAGCAGCTAGCACCCATTATTCTGTGACAATGTCCCATCTTACTGACATATCTTGAATATGCACATTTTCATACTGCTTTAACAGTGCTATTTTAAACTTTAAAGCCTGTCACTTGTCCTCACGAAAGTCAGATGGAAAATAACACTATTCTCATATTTTTTCTGGTCTTAACATCCAAAGCAGCAGTCCTTAGAGCAAGCCTCTGTCCTGTTGGTAAGAATTTCTGCAGCCAGTTTGCACAGTGCTGTCCTGCAACTACAACTTAAGGCCAAATCCTAGTACTACAATTACTGCACATCTACAGCATGTGAGGACTTACTCTGTGATCACTTGCAACGCCTTAATTGGAAGTTTTGTCTGAGCCTACATTACCAATTGAGAAATACAGAAATTGAAGACTACAAAGATAAACACTGTGCTGTTCCCACCCTTGGGTGGACACAGGCATGTACTACTAGTAGTACAGTGGTATGAGATCAAGAGGTGCATCACAGAACTGTCTTGAATCCAAACCTCTAATATCAGAGCCCCAGACACCAGTCTCAGAACACAGGAACATTCCTGCAGGTTTTTTTCCAAGATACTTCACAAGGAAGAGCCTTTTCCATTAACATCTACCAAAAGCCAAAGAAGGTAAGCTGTCCTACAGCAGACAAAAGCTCATGTTCTGCAGAAACACTTTTCTGGTACAGGGATATGTTTGCAGGGCTGCAGACCCTGTGCTTAGATCTGAATGCTCTCAAGCCTTGAGACCAAGCCCCAGGTGCAAACATTTGCTGCCTGGTTGAGAAAATCAGGCTAAGGCCTGTTCTGCTTGACAAAGAAATGCCCTCTGGTCGAGCTGGCTAGAAATGACCAACATAACCTGTCCACATTTGATGTGCTGGGAGAAAAAAGCTACTGAAGATTGCACAGTGCTGACAGAGTTGCCTTGTGCTCTTCCTAGTGATAACCACTGCATTCTCATCAGAGCATTTGTCAGCAGCAATTTAAGAGTTAACCAGGAGACTGGACAAAACAGCATGTATCTTATTTGTCTCCTTTTGTAGCTAAAAAAACTCTCTTAGATGCAGGTGTAAATGTCCCTTTTCCTGACCTACAAGGTATTTGCCTACTGTCTGTCTCTAGGGTTAAAAAACTCCCTGACAGTAAGGCTTCTGTAAACACTCCCACTCTTTATCTGCAGAAAGGGAGAATCCCAGCAGTACTAGAAACAGATATAAATGGAAACTGTTAAAAAAATTAATTAAAAAATTCATTCAGCATGTGTTAAAAGTAGCAGCGATTTCTGGCAAGAATTAATTAAACCAGATGAAACCCTTTTGATATGATTTGTGGGATCAGATCATTTAATTGGTTCTGGCTTTTAGTTCATCAGTAACAAGCTTCTGTGAGGGTGAAAAAGGAGTAATTGTTTATTCAAATGGTAATAATTTGGGTTTCTTTAATTGATTCCTAGTGTGAAAGCATTGATCCCTGCTGTTTTCTAAAGTGCAGGATGGAAAAGTTCCAGCATGATGTCCAGTTCTAGAGGGCACCAGGTCCATTCCCCAGTACAGCCCCCCATTTGTGATCTTGTCTGCTACAGCCCTATTGCTTCTCCTGGCTTGTCTGTGCACTGCTGAGCAGTGAGCAGGGCTTAGCCATTCCAAAGTGCTTGTGGGTTGATTAAGTATTCCTGTGTGAAGCTGATGATGTGCTCATAAATAATGTTTCTGGGACTGGAACATGTTTTCTTTACAGCAGGCTGGATATTCTGGAAAGGAAATATTCTAAAAACAACAACAAAAAAAAATCAGACACACAGAGCATCTAAAAATAAAGAAGTTTTAGATAATATAAAATCTTCCTTTAAAAAAAAAGAAAATATGTGATTTTTTTTTCTGTGCCTAAAGTTAAATCACCAATCTTTGCTCAAGGACCCAGGAGGAAATTGACTTTGTTTCACTACGAGGATACAGCATAGTGATGCTTTGGAGCTTACAAAGACACACACTACAAGTTTTAAAAGCAGGAGTGGTAATCCTGTTTCTGCTCATTGCTAATTTAGTGGGTGCCAGTCAGTAAAAAGGCCATAGAATCCCTGCTGGGTGAAAGGTGGTACAGGATGAAGGTATGTAAAGCAACAACCACCGAAAAAAAAGGGCATTTCTGCAGTTTGAAACTCCATGGAAGCATATTGCAGATTTATGCCTAAACCAGTGCTGAATTATGGGTCACTGCTGTAAAACCAGAATTCCTTAGATTACTTAATCTAATGAGGTCTCTGAGAGAAGAAAAAGGCCCCAGTCTATAAGATTTAAGGGGTTGAGACCTCATCTGCACACTTTCCTGTAAAGCTCCAGGTGCACTGAAAGATCTATATCATCAGTTCCATGCTAAAAACTATGCTGTTTAAAACTAAACAATCAAAGGCTGAAAAGCAAATCTCTCAAGTATCATGAAGCAGCAAAGCAAAGGTTGCCTAATGTAACCTCCTTCTGCCTCGGGGTTGTGTGGTATAATATACTGCTTCAGTCTCTGACCAGGTACTGCCCCCACATTCATTTTTTTGGCAAGAGCTCTGCTTCACTCCAGGCACAGGCCTGACAATGCTCTGCATACAAAGCAGCTCTTCAATATTCTTTTTCATCTCAGCTCTTCAGCGTGGGGCTCTGGCTTCATCTCCTACAAACTATTGCAACACTGCATGAAACAATGACACTTTCCCATTCTGTGCTGCTGCTTCTCTGCTGTTCAGGCCCAGAGCCCTGAATGCTTTGCACTAGTTAACACATTTATTCCCAAAATGTCCCTGTGAGGTGAGGAAATATTATCCCTAGCTTAAAGACTAAGATTGAGTTACCTTCTAAAGAAAAGTAGAAAAGAGGCAGGAAAAGCAACCAGATCTCTAGAGTCCCAATCAACCACCTAAATCATCATTTTTACAACAGGCCTCTGGCCTTTATTCACACCACACAACTTCTGCTAGAGGTTAGGCAGCAGTGCCAGAGACACAGCCCTATTCACTGGTATAACATAAATCTACTACTGTGACTCCAGACCAATATATTATATGACCCTGTTCTAGGTTTACTTAGGGTGAAATTCACTCCTGCAGAAAGCAGCAGCCAGAAAGCCAGCATTTACATCCTATCTCAGAGGTTTGCAGTTGTATGTGCACCTCATGTTTACTCCTCTGATCTTTTTTTTGAAAGAAAAAAAAGTTGTGCTGTTTATCCACTAGACACTTTGATAACATAATTAAGCACATGCATACAGACTGTCATTAGAAGGAAAGGCTCCTTGAGAGCACTCTGATAATCTAAAAAGTAAAAAATAAAATAACACAAACTTTACATTAAAATAATTTTACCAAGTGAATTAGGGAACAAAACAATCTCCTTTCAATCATCATCTTTATAGCAAGAGTGTGTTCTGTATACTCAAATACCTTCTATGTGCAAATTAAGAACCTTTTAAGTTATTTAAATGCATATCTCGCTGTGTGAAAGAAAAAGCCTCAGATTTTTTCACAGAAGTGTCTGTGCTCAGTTTATGTGATGGGGAGGACTGAGACAACACACTGGGCTTTTTCCTTCTGCACTTTGCCAACTTTACATATTTTCAGCTATCCATCTGTGTGGCCAGTGGAAACTTGTGAAAACCCCTAAGCAATGGAAGTTCCCTGTCCCTTTATATCTGAAGGTGATTCCCAAAACTCTTTTGTTCCAGAGTTCAGGGTAAACCAGTACAAATAAATGTTTTCTGAAATCATATCTAAACCAAAGCAAATCTAAGTTTCACCAGGGCAGTGAAACCTAACAATTACCCCTCTGAAGTTGCATTTTCATTGCCTACCTTGAGGCCCATAAATTAGTCAAAAGGTCAAGATTGTCAGTGCAGCAGAAAAGTGTAGCTCCTCACACACATACATGCACTTCCCTGGTCTTTGGAAACATTCTGAGAAGGAGGAAGCAACAACACTCCCCACACTCAGTCTCCAAAGCAAATTTGCCAAATCAATAATGACATTAGATGTTCTAAACAGGTTGTTTTACAGTTCTAATACCTGCCATGGTCTCCTTTTTTTTTTTTTTTTTTTTTTTTTTTTACTGAAGAGTTGTTAATAAGTTTAAATAAATTTAATTAATGGCTACAAATGATTGAAGAAAACAGGCTTACCATATTAGAATGTCATTTTTTGCTGCTGTGATTTCTAATTTCAGCTTTTGAATTTCTTCCTTTAATATATATCTGATGTTTAAAAACATGCATAGGCCTTTCAGGGAAGCTTTTAGCCACATAGCTACTAAGTATCTGTCGTATATTAGGAGTTATATTTTTAAGAACCTAGTGAATGAAGCAAGAATTATTCCCACTTTGCAAATTGTGCAGCTATTGGGGCCTGTGTGATGTTTTTGCATTCCAGGCCCTGCTGTATTACTGTGGTATCTGGGGGAGTCAGGATACTTGGGGCTGTAGCAGTGTTGACACAGGAAGAAAAGGTACCCCAAGCAAAGACTCTGGAATTGGACTGAGAGCGAATTGGACACATGAAAGTCAAGACAGAACAAGAACAAGCTCTGGGCTTCTCCTCTGTCTGAGTTTTGCTGTCCCAATACAAGGGGCTGGTGCCAGCCTAGTGCTGGGCTTACAAAATACCTAGACATAACCTCAGAAAATCTATTAACACAAAGACCCAGTGCTGGCTCAGAAATTAATTCTTTTAGTTGTAGAGTGAATTTTGGAGAACAGTCATCTTAGTCTCGCTGTTATTACTCTTCTCTGGCATCTACAGTTAAGCGGAATTGGAGATTGACTAGAGATTTACAAGTCCCCCTACTCTGACTCAAATCACAGTAGCTCTGCTCTCACACTTGCACTGCCAGAACATTTTAGCCACAGAGAAAGGCTTGGGCAGAAATGAGAATGAGAGCTGGGGACTGAGCCTCGCTCAGTTGCACTTGCTGCTCCAGCTGCCTCTGAAAAGATGAAAGGGCTGCGGCAGCCAGGCGTTACCCTGCTGGCTCTGCTTCACCCTGGCAGCAGCAGCAGCTACCAAGGCAGCTCCCCTGGGCTGTGCCACAGCCAGAGGAGTCACCACAGCTTCACTTCTGGTTTGCCTGCCCTTGGTAAATGTCTGTTTTGCCTATGATAGACTTCCCCAAGGCCACACAGAGGTGCAGGCTACACCCAAATTTCAAGTCTCAATATAGTAGCTTAACCACAAGTCTGTCCTCCCTATCTCCATTCTCAGGCACATATTGCCACAGTCTCTCTATGCCAAATACAACATAGTGTCTCACAAGACAAGGCTTTCTTCTCCCCTCTTCCAAGTTTCTAATGTTCACTTACTGTTTTCAAACAAGAGATGATTTAAAATAACAAAGAGCTCTATCAGGAGACTGCAGTTTACTTTAAAACCTAACCAAAGCAGACACAAAATCAGTGTAATATTCTCTGGCATGGTATTTCATGACTAAAGCCACGCTGCTGAAGATGTCTGCTCTCCAGCCCACACTCTAAATCCCTGTTCACTCTCCTGCCCAATAGCCCAGAGATAAGCAAGGGAGGGGGTTGTCTGGCCGGTGTGCTTTGTCTGGTAAACAAGTAACCACTGTAGCACACGGATTACAATGCACACACTGTCTCCTTGTGCTTAACCTCACCTACATCTCTGCTCCGGCTGCATCATTCCTGTGGAGTGCAATGGCCTCTGATGGTTACAGAGCACCCCTCAACATAGTCTACAAGACTGGGAAAATAAGGAAAGAATTTCTATCAGCTGCCAAGTCAATCAGGACTTCATTTTTAACAGCCATTTCATCATGAGGGCAGCATTTCTAACAGTGGAAGCATGATTCCTGAGCATGAGAATACTCAAGTTTGTTGATCACTCTGTACCCCAAATTCTGTGAAAGACAGGCAGAGACTGATAGAGATTTTCTCAACTTTTATGCAAAATCTGAATTCTCAGAAACTCCAACATATGTAACCCTGGAAGAAGCTTAATGTGAATTCTTTGCTGATGTTGTCCTCCAATTCACATGTTGGGAGACTTCTTCCTGCTTCCTCCTTGTCAAGGAAGACAGCTTCAACAATATGGATTTTATTGTACACTGCCTACATCACACTTCTTCCCCTTGTCAATAGCACAGAGGCCCAAACGCCACCGTCTCAGCCGCAAAGAGGAAATGACTATTCACAAGACACAAAGGTTTATGGATTTCTGCCTAACAAAAGATTATTTCTAAGCAGACTCTCGGTGTATTGCCGCCTCATCTCTGCCAGTGGGAAAGCAGATGCCTCAAGTACGCCCAGCAGCAAGGAGTAAGAGCACTCTCCAGGGCAGGTGTACTGTGCAAGGTAGCCTCTTAATCTTCTCACATGCACAAGCATTATTTTTCATACCAGCTGCATCTTAAACACTCAGTTAAGATGGTGATTAGTGGTGGTGGTAGGGTGTCACAGTGGGAGCTTTCTTAAGAAGAAAAGGCTTTGATTGAGCCAATGAAAGCTGTTGCCAGGGAACCAGATGCCATGAACACACCACTCCAGCAGAGCAAGAATACAAACCATGTGAGTGCTGGACTGAGCTTTAAATGCATTTGCTGGTTGAGGTCTGAACGCACTGTTAACTCTTTCAGTACCTGAAATAGTTCACACAATAAACTGGGAAGATGGGAATCTGTTACAAATGCAAAGGAGCAAAACATCTCCTGGCATTTCTCTCTAACACCCTGTTGATTCAGAAGAAAAACAAACGGGGGAAACTTTTGACCTTTAGTTTTTGACTGGCAAAGGACGTTTGTTTGTTTTGTAAAATGTGTAAGGAAACTTCTCTTCAAAGCAACATTTAGTTTTACACTAATATGAAAAGGAATCAAATAAGTGCTCAGATAACCCTATAAAAGTATTCATTTTGTTTTTGTAGGGGGTGTTACAATGAAGTTTGGTGTGCACACAGTGTGTTCACTGGTCAGTTCCTCTGCAAGAGGAAAAGAATAGCTTAGATTCCATTTTTCCCAGATCTGAGCTGGTTTCCAACACAAATGTTACCGATTTGAATTTTATCTGATCAGTTGCCAATTTGTTTCAAAGTTAACTTTCCACTCTGATTACTAAACAGCCTTGTACTCTACCGACAGAGCATTTTTTTCCTAGTGTAAATTCCACAGTGCTCTGCAACCCTACCAGTAAAACGCAGCTAAAGCTCTAATTAAAAATCATGCCTGCCATATGTCGATTCATAAGAACTAAAATTAAACTAACAAGGGGCTGTAACCAAAACTTTTTTTGAACACAAGAGCCTGCCTGCTCTCTTTTGAAGCAGAACATGTGGAAGTCTGGGTAGTTCTTGCAGGACAAGGCCTGGCCCCAAACATTTTTATCTTCAGGCTTCCAGTTTGAATCCAGCGCAGGTTACTAAGCATGAAAAGCCATTCCCCACTCCACAGCCTGAGTGAAAGCCCCTCCATTCCTGCACAGCCTGCACTGGCTGTGTAACTGCTTTGATCCCACAGAGTTGGGAACTGTGTTGAGTAAGTAACATGTTGCTGGCAGTATTATACTGAACTCCCCCTCAGTCTCCATTCCAGCCTATTTATATCCTGTGGTAATACCAGCCATCTAGTGAGCTCTGAGTTGGGATCCAGTGTACCACTGCCTTTTTATGCCTCTCCCACAGTGCAGAAGGCCTGGGGAGAAAGGACATAGCAATACCATTATAATGCTTAAGTGGCCATAAAGTCCCAGTGTGAGTCCTAACAATCTGAACATAAGGGACAATAAACCATGGGCCCCTGAAATTTATTCTAGGGAATTGGCAAGAGCAGGTAAAGTGCAAAGCTGATTTAGTATCTTCACACAGCTCCCATGCCAATTCCAGCCCATCTAGGTGATGCTGGAAAGCTGGGCTCCCCCGTGCCCATTAGCCATCTAAGTAGGCAGAACATCACACCAACAGGACAATGCCATTCACTCTTGGAGTCCCAAATAGCAACTATTGCATGGCTATAGTGCACAGCTGAAGGGCTGGGAGAACACATACACCAAAATCAATGCTGAAAAATATGCCCCATGTTCATACAGAGCACTTTTGCCTCCCTGGATTCTGCAGTGATTGACTTGAGGGTTCATTCTGCTGTGGGCTTGGCCCTGAGACCCCTCATTAGTTACTACTTTGCTGTAAAGTGGGGCTGCCTGGCTGCTTACAAATGAACTTCTGGGTTTAAGCTGCAGATACAACACATGCCAGGCTTGCTGCCGTTGTTCCCACTGCAGACCCCACCTCAAGCAGGACACAACTGCTTCTTTACAAAAGTTCTTGCATAACACATAAAACAGGGACAAACAACACTGCAGCTTAGCTTAGGTTAGCACTGAATAAGTGCAGAAGTGGAAGAGACTTCTAAGCAGAGCAGTGTTATCTAAACAACTTTGGTAACACATGAGGGCTAACAGCCCAGTTTTCTAACTAGTTCCATACAAAATTTCTAGCAATCAAAACTAGTCAGCGTCTGTGCTTTGTATTTTGAGCCTAAACTTACATACACAGCTAAACACTGCATGATGGCAAAGGAAGGCGTTGTGGTGTGCTGGCTTAGTGGGGCATCAGTATGAAAGCATTGCTTACTGAACAAACATGGTTCCAGGGCAGGTCAGCGACCTCGGCAGAGCCCCTGCCAAAGATCCTATGCAGATGTGATCCTGCTCAGTTTGCAAGAGCAAACAGAGCTGCAGGGCAAGATGGTGCTGTTACAGAGGCTAATAATCCAATATCTGCACCACAAAGAGGTGCCGATGTATCAAAGTTACCATGCTGAAGAGTGACATTTAACACTGCCTATTGCTGTCCCTCTACTCACCAAAACAGATGTATTCCTTACACTTATGCTCACATGCACACACTCATGCTGCCATGTTAGAGGAACTTAACTGAAGACTTCAAAGACTCACAAACTGGAGATTTCAAATATGAAGTGCAGGATGTAATTACAGAATTTTCAAAACATATTTTCCTCCATCCCATATGCCTCAAGACTGTGCAGTTATGTCAGCTGAGGCATATTCTCCCCACACTGAGGATCCAAGCCTCAGTGTGAAGATTACACCTGCTCTAGGACAAAAGTGGCAGTGGCCTCTAGGACTCTGATACATCCTTTTTTGCTGAAAGTGGAACATGTACAGTTTGTTTCCCATTACAATGGGAAGACATGAGAGTTTCATGGAC
The DNA here is from genome assembly GCF_035770615.1 of Melospiza melodia melodia. NCBI lineage: Eukaryota > Metazoa > Chordata > Aves > Passeriformes > Passerellidae > Melospiza > Melospiza melodia. The sequence continues at coordinate 26,404,303 of NC_086201.1, read as the reverse complement.
TGTGGGAACAGAATGCTCCACTAAACAACTGTACTCAGACCCCAGACATGGCACAGAATCCCTGTGCTCAACACTCAAACTCTGCAGCCAGTCCAGAGCCACCAGCCTCTGCAACAAGTCCATCCTCACTCCACCCTACTGCCCACTCAATCCTCAGTCCTTCTTTCCCTTTTTCTCCATGCCCAGCATCCCCAGAGCTCCCAGTGCCCTTGTCCTCTCTTTGGAACTGGAAATATTTTCCATTTCCTTCCTCAGACCCTACATCCATTTCCCTTGTTCAATTTTTTTCCTCCTTTGCTCTTAAGCCCATCTTCACCCAGATGAGCTTCGGGTCTTACTTTGAGTGAACTCATAATTTTTTCTTCAAAGAAACCTCTCATTAAAATCACGGCCTCTGATACTCACTGAAAATGCATGTTTTTGATAGCTGCAAGACTGGACAGTTTATTTCAACAATACATTGTTCTGAATTTACACACATTTCTTTTAATGGCATTTAAAACAGATCAGATGTAGCACCCAAAAGTGCTGAATTTTTAATTATAAAATATACTTCCTTTTATGACACAAACTAGCAGTACTCACAAATACAACTGACAATCATAAAGAAGCAATTACCAATACAGCGCCTTCCCACATTAACAAAATGTAATTAAGCACTGCCTAAAAACTATGTCATAGGGTGCTGAAGAAAAATTGCTAAAGGAATGCAAAGCAGAGAATCAACAACAGGCTTTGGGAGGAAATTTAGATTGATACTCCCACTTAAATCTCTATTTTCTTAATTTATGTTTGGTTCAACTCATTATAAAGTCATGAAGAACAATCATGCTTGGAATTAAGTTATCTTAAGCTGGGGAGAATTCAGAATGCCTCTGCCAGTACAGGCTCATTTCTATTGCAATTCTGTTGTGGAAAAGTGTCATTTTTGCCATCTGAAGAAAGCAGCTCCTCTGTTTGAAGACATATTTGTTTTGTACATTTTCTATTGCTGTTTGTATATTGTAAAGCACTTTGAGCACATGTAGAATGAAAGACACTGTACGAAATAGAGTTAAAAGTTGCCATGTTGTAATCTGCTGTAAGTCTTTGTACATGGCAGCAGGGGGCACTTCCACAAGACGACGCTGAAGCGCAGTTGACAGACTTCCCTGGTTTCAAGGCCAGGCAGAAGTGCTGCTCACTGTGTTCACATCCCACTTCTGAAAGCAGAGCATGATTGCACTGAGCAACAGCACCCACCCTTCTTGTTCCTACTGAAAACTCTCAAAGCAAGTTGAGTAGCTTAGTGAGAAAATTAAAGAAAGAGAAACATGATCGTTTGAATGAAGTATGAAAAGAGCAAAGAATTGCACACCCGAGCACCAAAGAAGTAAATGTCTGAACAGGTTCTACCATCCCAGTGCTGGTGTGGGGGACAAAGTACTGGAGGTCCATCACAAGGGTCATGAACATAACAGGGATATTGGGACTCTTACCTTTGCAGTTACCTAGAAACTTTTAAATGTTCTTAAGCTGAATTTTTGCAAGAAAACAGTTAACATTTAGAGAGGAAGTCGTTTGGTAGTGAAAGATCTACACAAACCCCAAGAGGGAGGATAAGTCCTCTACAAAACAATCCCCAAAATCAGTCTCTCCCAGCTCTGCTTTTCTCAATTTTCAGGTAATAATGAAATTTGGAGGATGTCACAAAGAAAACACACTAGAGCAGCTTGGGAAGGATGATATTTGATCACATTGGGGGCTTTACTGCAGGGGATTCCATGACTCTGGTCTTTGGAGTATTTCTGTGCTCCCTCGTATTCTCCCTAGCTGGTATGAGGATCCCAATTTCTGTTTAACATCATAGCAATGGAAACAACCCCTGACTACAACGAGGTGGGTGATGGTGGTGGCTCAGAGACCCTAAGATGTTAAAACAACCAGAACAGAGAGGACAAGAAATACACAGAACAGGCAGGAGGGGGAAAAGTAACCAACAGCATCACACTTTTCAAAAGCCCAGGATGCTAATCTGGTTTTTCTGCTATTTGGAGTTGTGTGCCAGGAAGACACAGAATAATGAATTAGTGTATTTGTGAACAAAGAGTCTGTCTGAACACTCAGGCTCAATGCCTGGTCTCTCCCTGCTAAGATGCGGCACTGGAGAGGTGTTGAAAAAAAGACCAGGAGAAACTGAAAGTCCCTTAGGAACCAGAGGTGAGTTGCTGTTAGAAAATTCTCAATAGTAGCTCTCAGAGATGAAATATTTTCAATTTCAGAATGTTGTGTTGAGATAATAGAATGACAAATTACTTTAACAACAATGCTCTCCTTAATGAAAATCAAAATGTGGCAACCAACGGCATAAAATAATGAGAGAGATTTATGTCTGCTGTAGCTACAATTGGAACATATTTACAAAATCATTGTTTGGGAAGGCAAAACACACAAAAAATAGATTTTAAAGGTAAATTCATTGTCTCTGTGTTGTTGTAGATGTCAGATAAATGAGTAAACCTGCTAGTTCTAGTATTTGTGTATTTTTTTGAATCTATGTCTGTTATAGTGATTTAAAGTAATACTTTCTTTGGATAGGGCATTGCATCAGTTTCACAGTGGCTAAAAAAGAGACTTATTTATATGATGCACTTCAGTGTTGCCATAAAAACTGAATACATCAGAGCCACAGATAGTGTTTTTTTCCTCTGAGTTCACACTGAAAACACACTGCAGCAACCCTAACCTGACTCACTCTGTCTTCAGAATTATTTCTGAAATAATCATATTTTGATCCAAGTACACAGAAAAACTGAAAAAGCCTGTAGGATGCAGATCAAAATTTATCCCAAACTTCTCTCCCAGCTTCAGCACTGCAGTTCTACTAGAGCCAGAGGGACTAGGAAGAAAGCATCAGCTTTGTGTATTTTTCATCCTGCCTTGAGGCAGATTGTGAATCTCTGCTCTACCTCTCACAAGAATCATGACTGCTCACCCTGTTTAGCATTGCTATCAGAACAGCTCTTCTAAACTTTTAGTCATTTTTGTGACTTTTGGTCATTGAGAGCCAGAATATGACATTCTAACTTTAAATCAAAGAAAGTATGTGAGCACTCCAACTACAAGAATAATTTGGAATACCCTGCCTTCATTGCATTCAAGGTACCAGTAAGTTTCCCTAGAGAAATGTTGTATGCTTGTTATCACAGTTTTCTCTGTGGGCTGGAATAACTGATCTACCAGAGCCCTTCTTGGGCCCTGCCATTCAAGGCAATACCAGTGCACAACAGTCTCAAAGCCTCCATTTTATCTATACCTTCCCTAGGGCAGCCATCCCTCCAACCTCTGAGTGCATTGGGATGCTTCTCAGGCTGGGATGGATTCTCACAGCTAAGACAGCACAATCTGTCAGAGATGTTGTCTGTTGCTGTCTTTCCTACAACAAAGCATACTAGGGTTTCTGAGGGAACCCCCTGCTTTTTTTATAGTCCCCATAACAAGACCATTTTACAGGAACTCCCTCTTCATCATGTAATTAATTTCTCTGCTGCTGATGGCTAAAGGCTCACATAAAGAACAGAAAAATTCCTTGAGCTAGGATGGGCCAGGTTTATGTATTCACAGAGGATACAGCATAAAAGAATCATGCACTGATTCAAATGATAGCTACAATAACACAGTAGCTATCTCTAGTGTAGCAACTACCTATACCACCTGAAGCAGGAGTCATGCTTCTGTTCTTGGTACATCCCCTTTTCTAAAGGGAGAGCAATTACACAAAGAGAAAAGGAAAGGAGGAAAACATTTTAAACTGAGAGAAATTGCAAGCTACATTTTGTTTTTATTCCTAAGACATTTTATCCCTATACAATTACGTATCAAATTCATTAAGTTGTCAATCATGAAAAAAGAATGTGTTTCACAGTAATAGTGGTCATGGATGAGATGCAAAAAACCAACATCAGTACCCCAGACTTTGACCTGCAGTGTTGAGGAACCAGTGCGATACAAACCATATTGAATACAGGTACGGAGATGGCTCCAGTATGCATGCTTATAAACAGACACCTTTGTCACATTTATTAGCAATATACTATACACACTGCTTGCAGAACACTTCCAAGTGTGTCATGCACTGCTCCTGCAGTTCTCCCCATAGTTAGGGCACTTCTAAGATCCAGCCAGTGGTATTTTAAAAGCACGGGTTTTTTTTCAATTTGTGTATTCCATAGCCAATGAGACATACTGAACTACAGGTAAAAACTATGAAGTACCCCTGAAACACTTCAAATTGGCGATCTTTTGTAGACCTGTAAATTCAGAATACTGGCCACAGAATTGTTCCACCTGCTCCTCAGCACTACAGGCAAAAGTGTTGAAGGGCTGCTGTGGCTGCAGGAAGAAGAAATGGATTGGGAAGAGAAGGAAGAGAAAGCTCTGCAGATATAGTCTTGCTGCTCTTCTTGTCACTAGCATAAAAGGAGGAAAAGCTTCAACTGCCACTGTCAAATGAGACTCCATTTGGTGTGGTGGCACAGGTGGCAGCAGCAGCCTGGCTTTACCTAGACTGGTTTTAGGCTAAGTGTGCTGCATGCTTACAGTCACTGCTCAATGCATCTGCTGCCCTGGGCAAATGCTTATCGCATCTTTGCCTAGGGCAAGACTTGTCTGGACCTAAGCAATAAAACCCTCTTGCAGCTGAGAAGAAGCTGATGAAAGTCCCCACTGAGGTAATGTACCATGCTGCCAGATTAAAAGTGGGCAAAATCTTGATGAGTAATTCACAGCCTGAACTCTCACTCTTCAGTACTTCCTGCTGTGGCTGGTCTGTTGTGGAACACCTCATCTCAGGCCCTAGTTGTGCTGCACAGCAATTCTTGGGCACAGACGAGTTTCATTTGATAGATTTACTGATGATAACAAGTACACCACAATGGAAAAAGCACATAAGGAAAGACTAATTTCCATGTAGCTAATAAGCCACAAGCTGACAAACTCCAAGCTGATTAAAAATTTTATTTTGCTTTTTCCTCTCCAATGTCTATGTTACTTTATCCCTCCCCTGTTTCAGGATTATTTTAACTGGAAATCTCATGAAAGTTACTCCCACGTTAGCAAGACTTTAAATGCAAAGCACATCATGAAGGACTGCTTGGGTCTGCCCCTTCCAGAAAAGGACAGTAGGAAAATGGGAACACTTCTTCTGCACTCTGAGCCTTCATGGAAAAAGGGAGGTAGGCAAATGGGCCTGCAGAGCTGCTGGCATAGAAGAAAACTACAGCTGGAGCTACACACCCTCCAAGATTTGACAAGAACCACCTCGGCCCAGAGAACAGATCAGAAGCCACAGATAACACAAAGCTTCTGGCTCCTGTTCCTTTAGATGTTAACTACCCAGTGACTCCCTGAAACCTCAAAATGACTACTGCTGTTCTCTGACGGTGCCTGTGAGCAGGCTCTTAATAAAATTTACCTGATATTCAAACATGTTCTTTAGTATCATCTTCCTGTCTTGCCTTTGAAAGATACCAGCTATAGTCAATTTGTTGTGATTAAACCTGTACCTGTGCTGAGGCTTTAAATAGTGCCAACCTGGTCCTTGTGCCTCCACAAAGGCTGACTTATTTTCCAAATGCCTTGACATATGGAGAGTTGCTTTCTTCAAAGTCCACACAGAGCTGGATTTTCATTCTTTATAAACTGTACTGGAATTTTGCCGTCAGCACCAAAGAAGCCAGTTCATGTGTGGACTTCATGTCTACAAACGCTGACAAGGAAAAAAGCTTCTCTACTTCTATTCAAGTAGAAGAAGTTTTCATGCTCACTAGCAAGAGGTTTGGGTGTTTTTTCCCTTGGACTAGAAAGTGTCAGCCATCCTGCATGATATTCATCACTGCACTGGCTCCCACATTTCTCAAGTCATGGTATAATAACCAAAGTGATTACATAATAACATTTTGTATTCTGCATAACTCATTGCTATTAAAATTACTAAGCCACACCCTTGTCAATGACATGTTTTTTTCCGCAATGCAGCACCTCTGCTTTAAAAAAAAAAAGGTGAAAAAGCACAATGAGAGCAGGAGAATTATCCATTAATCTCTGATGGTACGAGATATTGTAGAGCTGCTACTGACATTTGTCTGGGAAGATTTTCCTTAACTCATTCTTGGCTCCACCAGTAGTGATATAATGAGTTCATCCCAAACTTGAGGCAAGATTTTTTCCCCCAACATCCTCCATCTTTATGCGTGCTATATGTAAACACCCACTGATTCATTTACAGATGTCTATGACAGTAAATTCTGAAACTAAGCAAGTCATTGCTGTGTGACGTTCCTGATGACACAGGATATTATTAAAGATGTACATCAAGTAACAAGTACCCACATATTTCATACTCCTACAAATGCTTAAATATTACTTGTTTTACACTGAGGGACAAGTCAGAGCTGACCAAATGGTTTAAAAGCTAACCACAGGTTGGTTTTCCTTTGAGTAATTTCCTAGTAGTTGTCAATTTTGTTTTCCTATGACTCTGCCTCCACATTAAAAATCAAAGATTTTTTCAGTCTCTACAGGAGGTAACAAGGACAAAATATTTTCTCTTCTTCTGTACTCTACTTCATGAACTGGGTATCCAGCAGCATGAGGACACTGACATGGGTTAATAAGAGATTATAAGCATGTAAGTACTACAGCAGCCCCAATGGTGAGCTGTGTCCAGTTTCTCATGTCACAGGAAGAATCATGCACAAATATGACTTAATGCTACCTGTGTAGCTCCTTAATCCTGGAATTAAGTGGTTTAACCATTCCCAGCATAACTTACTTTGCTTCTGCCTAGCAGTCTAACTCGAGTGAGCTGGGGTAGCTGAGGATTTTGGCAATGCCTTAATGTCCTGACTAAATCATTTATTCTCTGGGGAGGAGACTAGGGAGATTGTACCTTGACAATATAGCACTTCACTCAGGTATTTCCAGCTGTGAAGGTATTATCCATTATCCTTTAGAAATAAACCAACCTTGGAGATCAGGTAAAGGGACGAATTTAACTAGACTGGCATTGAGGTAAAGCAGCAGAGTAGAGCTAAGGATGTTTCACAGTGATTTGAAGAGGTCAACATTTTCTTGTTTGTTAGAAGCTCTCTGCAGTTACTTTTTGGAGATAATATTGCAGTAGGTTGGTCTTAAGATTTAAATGAGGCATAGATTGGCATTTTGGAAGTGCATCTTGAGGGTCTGGAAGGATATGGAGGAAAAAGCAAAGATAGTGCTTTGCAGAGACTACCACTAGCAAAAGTTCTGCAGAACCCAGCTAACACACCTACCACCAGGCTGGCACTGCCAGACCTGATGTTCAGAAACATTCTCAAGCCCAGCTAGTCATAAACAGCTGTAGATATTCTGAAAAAATTCCAACTGCTCAGAGTAGATGTTTCCTGAAAAACAGCACCAGAAGGAGGACTTCAACTTGTAATAGGGAAAGAAATTACAACACAATTATTTCTCCTCATGTCTGTGGTCACAGCCCCTAGGGTTTTCTTTCCTTGGTCAGCTACATATCCATGCTATTATTTATGCTGTTTCATTCAAGAAGAGTGACCACACTCTCAAAATTCTGGGAGAGGAAAATGGCACATAGCATTTGCACACTGTTTGCCTGCTTCCATATGCATATGCGGTATATCCATATAGGACTGTATGGGTGGAGAACAGAGGAATTTTCTTCCTCTTTTGTAAGTTTGCTGAAGTTACTTGATTTATTGAAAGTCAAACAGAGCAGGACATAAAAAATACTTGGCTGGGATTCAGAAAAACTTGGGTTGAAATTGCCACAATCACCGAAATACAGAGAAAAGAGAGACTTTGGCAAACCGCATCATTTGTGCAAGCAATCTGGGAACAAACAGCAAACCTGTGATAAATCTGGCAAAGCCAATTAGAAGTTATTCAGCAGGCAACTCTGGAGTAGAAATAGCTGGCTTTGTCTTAATCCTATGATACGCTGGTACTGTAATACCTCACTAGAAAAAGCCCTGCTTTGTCAGTCCTTATAACCCTACATCAAAAACTATTAGCCCAAGAAGTTTTCCAGAATTCATCAAATCCATGAGCCCAAACAGCAACTTCAGTTACTTCTGCAAGGGACACTGTTGTCATCTTACTGCAAAGGCTCCCATACCTTCTCGGTGATTTCTCGTGGGCATCTCCTTGCAGCACCAACTCCTTCTTCTTCACCACAGCCAACCAACTCCAGCTCTCTTCACACCCCGCTAACCCACCCTTTTGTAGCTCTTCTTTTCTTATTGGACACAGCTGTGGCTGTTAAGAGCCGGCCTGTTCCTAATCCTTTGTGATTAGTACAGCTGCAACTCCTCAGGTGTGAGATTGCCTTCTGCACTATTCTCTTACATTCTATCCCTCCACAGGGCACTGATAAAAAACCAAAATCAAGACTTCTAGCCTGTCAGCTATAAAACAAGGGACTACCTATGCAGTATTTGCAATGGAACAGCTAGATTTTTAAAAATTATTATTATTGTTGAATAGTATTGAGATTGACTTTGGCACATAAAGGATCAATATTCCCCCAGGGTCTACAAGCTAACTTCAGAAGCAGGATACTAATGCTTCAGAGCGTGTCCTCCCTGCTAAAGATTGTCAATAATTATACAAACTATCTGTTCAGTGGTGCCTGGACCAATATGACCACTTACTATTGTGTTCTCTTTCACATATTAACATGCACACTCAAGTAATCAACCAGCAGCAGCATGGTTGAGTTATTATTTATCTGACCAGAATGGAAACAACAATCAAATCCCTTACATGAGAACACTGACTTCCATACAATTTCTTAAAGCTCTTTACTTTCTGTTTATTTCTCATTAGCCCACAAGGTGTTTGTAAAATGATTCATGCACAAGGCAGCAAACTACAAAAACCTGAAGAATGAAAGTTGAAAGCTCCATTTTTTAAGGAACTTCATGTTGGAAAATCATTGGGAAGCTCTGTCATTTGCCTTCTGGATGTTTTTATTTCTTGATAATACCAGCTTTTATCTAGGTTACAGAAATATACATCACCCATATTGTGGCAAGCACCACACAAACACATAATGAATCAATGATCCTTTCTTCTAAGAGCTTATATGCAAACATGAACGCTGTGAGAAATTTAAAGGCATTGCCAAAGTGTAATACTATGTGTAGGTAAAACATTAGGAAGAGCCTAGGATATTTCAGCAGTATTGCCGTCGTGTAGTTCAGACTGAACAGCAAGAGCAATGTTTAAATCACAGGAAGCAGTTTGGCTGGTCATAATGATCTCAGATACCAAGTATTCTGAACAAAATACTTCGTATCCCAGCAACCTCCAAATTGCTGTTAAAATCTTAATCCTACTGCTTTACATATGATATGAAAACTTCATACTAACAACACCCGATGAATAGGCTGAAGTTGCAACAAAATTCAACACTATCCATGTTTATAAATTAACATTTTTCATGCTACTAATTAAGCACATTTTAAAAAACATGCATGTGCATTTATATGGGCCTGAATAACTATGCACACATACACAAATGTTTTTCAGCTCCAGCATTTGTGTGAGCCTTTAGCTAGCTTTATCCTGTCTTGTATAGTAATGATATCTGCAGAGATAAAGCGTGAACCTTTACAAAGAGAATGCCTTTAATCAGTCTTCTAATCAGAGTTTGAACTAACAAGGAAAGTCTCAGTGCAATTGAGTTAGTTCTTGCTTAACTGCATCTGACATTCAGAATAGATTAGGTTCTAATGGTCTACGGCAGAGCTTTCTCTTTAGAAACCTTGGGATGTCATTAATAAATATTGGCCATCATATAGGGACTCCACACCTCTGTAGTTGAGACAAAACATCTTATAGGAAATCACTGCCTACTGTGTCGTGAACCACATCAGTGAAGCCAGGCGCAACATCCATCAAAGATTAAAAGAGCAGAAAACGAACACTGCTGTGACCAAACACTTGAAATCATGTGCCGACTGCCACAAACAATTAGAATTCAGCAGGGGTATTCTCAGGCATTCACAAATCATGACTGCAGGAGACCTCAGGAAATGGGGCCACGATTAACCCATCCTGCTGTCCCCAGCCAAAACAACGGGCTGGTTCAGGGAAGAAGCTGCTAGCTTTCTTGTCATGAAAAAATTTTACTAAAATCTCACCTTCTAATCATGATATGAAGCCTAGTCTTTTATACACAGAAACTTACAGAGAGGAAGAAATCAGAGTGCAATTCTGGATTTGAGCAAGGAAGGAGATCTACTTTAGGGTTCTCATTTGGGAGCAAGAGAAATACCTCAAAGGCTGCAGGCTGGGGTCTCCAAGGAAGGCAGCTGCTCTTGTCCTCCAGTGTCTAGTGACAATCCCAACACATCTTTGTGGAGCACCGATAGGCTCCATCTGTTAGGACCCATCTCATCCTTATGGCCAAATCTATTTACTACAGGAGACAGGTTGGAGGTGACATTTGCTGATTGTGGGTAGACAAAAAAGAACAGAAAGCCCTTTGAGCACAAAAGCGTGTAAAAAAATCATACAAACTAAAGAGCAAAATTCCCAGGTTTTAATAACAACACAAAAACAAACAAATAAACAACCCAAAAAAAAAACCCCCAAAGCAGAAGGCCAGACCATTTGGAATTCTATAGACACACAAAATTTGTGTAAAAGCTCCTCTTTTTTTTCTACTTTTCATTTTAAAATGGGTCAGTTAAATTTAGCCCTTTATTCTAAAAACTGCTGCAAGACTCCTTGAGACAACCTGAGAACTGAAGCGGGAACTTTCTTACCTGACAACTTTCTTACCTAACATTTGAAAAGAACATAGAATTAGATTTTCAACAAAACAATAACTCCAAAGGGCTGACCTTGGTGGCCAGCACAGACCCGTTGCCTATCAAGTACCTGTCACTTCCCTTACCCCATCTTTCCCACAGTCTCTCTACAATCTGGTTCATTGTAGGCTCCTCCTGCAGTGCCTCAATAGCAGTAGCTAGCTGCAGACCTGTTCAAGACAGGAGCTTGCAGAAGAAATAGCTTTGCTCCTTCTTGAGAAGTTTTATAGTTTTTAATGTACATTTAAAAGTTCTCAATACTCTCACATGCAGGCACATTTGTTGGGAAAGACCTTTCACTCTGCCTGAATGCAGCTAGAGCTGAGAGCACCCAGTACCTTAAAGTCCTGCATGCTAAGAGGGCTCTGAGGGCTGGGCAGGCTCAAAAGCAATGAACGCCACCAATGTCAGTGCAAGTTTTCCACTGCACGGTATCAACCTGTTGTTTACAAAGGCACTCACTAGAAAAAACGATCAAATGGTGAGGAGAGATATATACAGAGGTGTAGGCAAAGAATTATTAAATGCAGTAATTGGCTGTAGTGCAAAGGAACATGGACAGGCTTCAACATGCCTCCTATATTGTGAAACACTCGGGCAAGTATGGGGTGGTTTGTTTTGAGAATTGCCAATAACTACATTCCACAGATCCACACAAACCAGATGACTAACTGGCAAACAACATTAGAGTTTTATAGAACTTGCAGTTTATGGAAATGAGCCCTGTTTAGAGCTCTTATTTCTACAGTTCATTTATTTATCTTCTAGGAGAACATTTGATTTTCTACCTATGTCCTTTCCGTTCTTTATACACCTGCTCACTGGGATGTAGGGAAACCAGATCTTTGCAGACCATGAAGATTAACAGGTCTTTCCAGGTTAGTTCTTCATGAACCACAGGAGTGACAGGACACAGACTCACCCTATTTAGGGAACAAGTATACAGAATACTTGAGATAAGACGCCAAGATCTCATTAACTCATTATCAGTTCTTACACTGCACAGCACTATGAATTGTTCAGATCATTGGCTACACACTGCATAGAGGCAGAGCCTGGGATGAGGGCCAAAACAAAAGAGCTGGCTAAAATCAGAATACACTGAAAAGGTAACTGGCCTCATCATTCTCCAGCTCCTACTGCCAGGGCTGCTTACCTAGAGGCAGCTTTATAAGCACCTTCTGAGCTATTGATTAGAGCCTGTTAACTCAGCAGCAGCAATATGGTAAAGTCCTCCCACATGAATTACTGCTGCAGAAGGATTGCCAAGGAATGCCACGGCCCCCACTTCCATTTCACAGACCTGATAGCCAGACAGACCAACAGATTTGCCCAGGCTATTTCTGCAAGAGGATTTACCTCTTTAGGGTCCCTTGAACCTGGGATCCTGACACATAAGGCAGGCAGGCTCTACTGCGCAGGTCTGTGGTGTTTAGAATTAAATTACAAGGTAATTACACTGACCTTCCTTAAATCAATATTTTTGTGCCTAAGAATCATGCAGATGTTTCTGAAGTTATTGGTGGGGGGAGAGAGTGAGTGTTGAAAAAAACTGTTCCATTACACAGAGGGAATTAGAAGAGGAAAATGAATATTCATGCATGCATTCCTTCCTGCTTGAGTAAAAGCAAAATAGAGTAAACATTTTTCTGATAGCAGGATTCACAGGTTTTGGAGTCCAAACCAACTTCCATTCAAATCAGTGAATAGATACCAGCAGGAGTGTAATCAGACCTCAGATTATTTTTTACTATTTATATACAAAATAATAGTACTGCATAATTGAGCCTGGTAATAATTTTAGTACTTGTGACACAGGGAAGGGATACAAATATGTGACTTTTCCAATTCATAGGCTCTCATTTCTATATAAAGGCAGAACAGTTCATATTCTGAATAAATGTGTGTTCCCAGGATTTGACATATAAATTTTGCCTCTGAAAGCAATAGCCACAAAGGTAAGTACCAAAGTGATAAACTTCCAGACCATTCAAGCAGTATTTTATTTGGAGATAGTGTTATGTGGGGTTCCAATTGGGGGCTCTCTCCCCCCGTTCAGTGTTTAAACCAGTTTTTGTTAACCTTGTCAACCTGTACAGATTAATATAATTTCTACCCAGTGACACAGCTGAGCATGAGCAATTCTGCAGGAGATACTCACATTTCTGCCATTACTGGGAATGACCAGAATAGTTACAACAAGAAGTTTAGAATGAAAGCAAGACTATTAAAGAAAAACTGTTTCAAATATTTTCATTTTTTCATGCTGTTAAAAAAAAATCCCAATTTTCACTCTCTTGTTTTTTTTCATGATAATAAAATGAAAGTGAGGGGATCACAGTTTATTTCCTTTCAATGTCTGAGGCATTGGAATGCACTGAGCCCTTTAAAGTTCCATTAATTCCCAAACAATCTGTAAACAAATACACTTATACATTAACAACTTGGTTTTCTCTCCCACACAACCATTTCTCATCAATTATTGCCAACATGATTAACATTTTCCACTTTCCTGCCCTAAGCCATTTATCTCTCTATTTGCAATTAATCCATTCCAAAGTGTATCAGGAATCCACTGCTGCCTCAGGAATATTCCAGAATTTGTAAGAAGACACAAGAGGACCTGTCTGCTCTTTCTGGCAGTACAAGAAAAAAATACCACTTTTTTCTTGTACTGCCATATTTCTGCAATGCACTAAGCCAACAAATGCACTTCCATATTGCTCAAATATCTTTAAGTAGAAAAAATGGTCTAAGTCATAATCTATAATTTAAGATCAAATAATAAAAAGCATGAAGGAAATTAATTGGCAGTTTATTTGGCATTTTGCTAAAACATGGAAATGATGGGGCTTTATGCTTAATCACTAGGCAGATGGGAGAGGTTTCTTAACACTATTCAGGTTAGCTGTAGAACTCAATGCCACAAGATATGGATTCTTGAAATGCACAGTTTAAAAAAAAAAGGAAAAAAGACAAATCTTTGTGTGAGAAAAAAAAATAAAATTAGGGACTATTAAACCTACCAACCCAGCTATCTGCTCCTTGCCAAGCACTGCAATAGTATAGCACAAAAACAGTCAATATACTTCTCTTTTTCTCCTAAGCATCCATTACTGACCACAGAGAGACAAAGGGCTGGCTGAAAGGAGCTCTGGTGTGCCCAAGCAAAGCTGGTGCCATACAGGCAGATGCCCCAGCCCTAGCTGAGGCTTTAATGTCTCATAACAGGGAAGCCAGCCCCTAGCAATAGCACAAAAACGCTGAAATTCAGTGACTGTCTCCCAAGCCAAAGATTTCTTACATGCTGCAGCTGAAGTAATGGAAAGGCCGTAAAAGCTAGAGAGCATGAGGAAAATTCCTGTACAATGTGCCTCTCCCTACATCTGCCTCAGGCTTTTAAAACTCATTTCCATAGTAATTTCCTTCTCAACTTGACATTGCTTTACTCCTAGTTCAATGAATACTTCCCCTGTTTGGTGAAATTCCTGCTAGGATACAGGATGTGAGCACTTAATACAGTTTGCATTCAAATTATATTTTTATGCCTTCTTTGGGATACATAGTTTTAAATTCCACAGTACTGGTCAACAGAATTGCTGAAGCAAATAGTCACTTCCTAGAATACAGTATGAATTCTCAATTAGTTATAACTTAACATGTGCCCATGCACATTAAAAAGTAAACAAGAAGCTTGCCATGCACTGCACAAGAATCAAATCTCAATTGCTGTCCTTGAGTGTAGGCTGCTCAAGCCCAGCCATATAAATTTCTTCCTGATTTCATAAACCAGCATCATTCAGTTGTCACTGGATGTATCAGGAGGGATAGAGATTCTTGCAGCCAAACCTACAATCTGTGATCTCACACAGTAGCATAGTTCTCACTGTTGGACAGACATGTAAATCCATAATATTTCAGCCCAAAAAACAAGACTTGCCTTGATCTTCCATAGATGCTGTGCTTCTGCCTCAGACGTCCCAAACTTTTTTCTTGTAGGACGGTGTTATTTGTTTCTAAGGGAGCCTGAGTACAGAGAAAGCTTATAAAAAAGCTGTGGAAGCCAAGAAACATCTGGCAGGAATGGAGCCCAATTACCTGTTTGGGCATTATCAAGAGAATGGAAGCTGGAGGCTGCACAGGACACTATCTGAACCCAAACTTCTCCTGCTTAGTAGTCCCACAGATACTCAGTGTTGGCTGCTTTGCTGCCTCTCAGCCAGTTCCTGATCAAAAGCTCTGAGTCCCCTCAGACACCCCATCTATGACACTGAAGTCACTCAAAGTCCTGCCAAAGCCCTCTTGAGACTAAGCACAAATCCTTTGCTGAATTGTATACAAAATTGAAAGAAAACCTGTCAGGAAAAAAAAAAAGGAAAATAAAAGTTTATCTATTGAAGCCCTGCAGCTAGAAACAAAGAATAGAAAAACTTACAACTTATTCCCTCTCTTTCCTGCTCCAGCCATACATTCCCATACACTCTTAACTCCCTTTGTGTTGGCTGTGGTATTAATTTCATTTGTGGAAGAGCTGATTCAGCTCACTAAACCAGCTAAAATATATCCCAGCCAAGGAACAAACATGTGAATAGAACTCAGACATTAAAAAAAAAAAAAAAGAAAGAAAGAAAAAGAAATTCCTTCTGTAAGAGATCACTTTGAAAGCAACTGGATTTTGGACTATGCTAAACTTCTTGAGAGTGTCTGCTTTTTGCAAAACAGTTCAGGTTTGTCAAAAATGAAGACTGTCTTCAAGTCAAATATCAGAAATTCAAAGAAAACATGGAAATCAACCCCAGAAGGGATGGAATAGCACACTGTTCTGATCAGTGCTTTCATGAAAGATTCCTTCTCTTGCTTCCTAGAGCACACAGCTGAAAGTTCTCCAGGTCGCAAAGGCTGCTATGGCAGAGCACAGGCACAGGAACGAGCAGAACTTTAGAGAAAATCCAAGGCACTTGAAACTCTAAACAAACCCACTATTTGTTAAGAACTGATGTTAACAACATTGCTATTAACATCTCTCATCTTCTGGGTGAGAAATCCCATTCCACTTTCTATGGAAGCTATTTCCCTGAAAGAAAGAAGCCCTATAATTATAAGAAACATGTATATATTTTGCATGCCACATAGCAAGCATTGTTCTGAACTTCACAGATTCCTGAAGAATGACAAGGCTTACAAACATGGAGAATTCAAGGAAGCATTGATTTGACTGTCACTGCTAGCTGTGACTACAGGGCACAGAGAATCCCTCAAGTATACAGGATCCAATGTTTGTAGCTGTGTGTGGCAAAGCTCTGTAGAAAGGAAGCACAGTTGCAATGCAACCCATTTAAAAGCATTATGAGGAAACATTCCTCCCCCACAGGGGCATCTGGAGTGCAGGGACTTTTTTCCATGATAAGTCTCCCAGTAGGAGGCACTGACCTGTTTTTATCTGCCATTCATCTTTGGGCCATCTCCCATTCTTTCAGAGCTAAACAAGGATATGCAAGAGCCAAGATGTTAAAGTAAAAGGGCTTAATGCAAATAGCTTTTTTTCCTCCCATCCCATCTGCCACAGACTCGGAACAAGATGTGGTAATAGAAGAACATAGAAAGGTCAGTGGATTTTGGGAGGGGGGTGGGGGTTTAATGCCTCTGGAGTCGGAATAGCTTGTGAAATGGTCTCAGGGGTCATAACTTAAGCATGACACATAAAAGGTGTACAACTGAGACAAACCAGTGATCCATCTGGTCCAGGATCCTGTCTCTGACAGTGGATAGTATTGGACACTTCCCAGGAAGGGGCAAAAGTGGACAAATTACAGAGTTATGAGTGTTCAGCTAGTGGACTGCCTGGTTTTAAGGAAAAAGTTATTTTTGAAAACTACTAGTTAGAGATGGGTCTCAAGCTCAGTGTCCTAGAATTAAAATATATAACAAATACCTATGT